>NW_023416318.1:22362734-22952734 GCF_014108235.1 Myotis myotis
ATTTATGTGTGTATGTATTTTACATAACCCAAATTGGACTATACATACTGTCCTGTGAATTGACGTTTTTCACTTCATGCTATTCTGGTTTATATCTAGATCTATCTAAAACTATTTTCTTATTATTTCTAATGGCTATAACTTATTACTCTACTTTTGGAACAGGATCTTTGGGTCTTTGGAGGATAGGAAGTGACATTAAACTTGCGTGTATTTGGTACATACTTTGTGTGTCCAATTCTCTATCAAAGTCACTTAATTTTTTTTTTTTAAAGAACCTGCTCCTTTTAGAGGTTTTAAATTTAAAAGCAAGAAATAAGTCTATAACCAGAGAAAATTCAGGAAGGTATTACATTTTGCCCAGCACCAGTGCACAGTGTAGCATCCTATAAGTATCTGTGGTTATTATGATTACTAGATATAAATAATATTTATTGAGCACTGTCTTAGTCAGCTAAGGCTGCTATAACAAAATATCATAGACCGGGAGGCTTAATCAACAGAAATTTTTTTCCACTGTTCTGGAGGCTAGGAGGTCTAAGATCAAGATGTAGACAGATTCAACCATTTGTGAGGATCTACTTCCTAGCTTCTTAAAACAACAAAACACAACCACCTACATTAATTGTAATAAATTAGTTTCAATCAGGTATAATGAAAATGCAGATGAGAATGAAGGTTGGGGGAATAAATTTCTAAATAAAGGTAGCAGAAATGAATTAACTAATTATTATTCCAGCAAATATTTTGGTAGACCAGTTGCTATGGGCTGAAACACATGCTCCAAATTCGTATGTTAGAGTCCAAAGCCTCTCAGAATATAATAATATTTGGAGATGAGATCTTTTAAATGATTAAGTTAAAATAAAGACTTTAGGGTGGGCCCTAATCCAATGGAATCCTTATAAGAAGAGGAAATCTAGACATAAAGAGACACCAAGGCACACTAGCATCAGCAGGACAACCATGTGAAGACACAAGGAGAGGCCTCTGTCCTGTAAGCCACAGAGTGAGGCCTCAGAAGAAACTAACCCTGCTAACACCTTGATCTCAGACGTCCAGCCTCAGGAACTGTGAAAAAGTAAGCCTCTGTTAGCTAAGCTATCCAGTCTATGGTATTTTGTTATGGTAGCCCCAGAAAACTAATGTACCAGTATTTTTTGTCAAAGAAACAGAGGGAACCAGAATGTGGAATTCACTGGGAATTTTACTCTCACTAATGGCTTCTACCCAGGCCACTAGTAATGAGAGAGAGGGAGGGGGAGAGAGGGGAAAAGAGAGAGAGAGAGAAAGGAATAAAGTGAGAGTCTTAAGATACAAAGAAAACCTTAGGCTTGGGGAAAATAACTAAATATCTCAATTTTCATAACCAAGATAGGCAGGTATCCCCCCCCCCCTTCTATTAACATGTCCACCACTATCCTTATTGTGATTGGCCTGCCTTTTCCAGAGTGAATAGGTGTGCTGATTATCTAAGAATACATCTGACTATAGAGACATGAGTCAACTAGATGCACAGCATGAGTTTCTAACCGGAAAACATCTCCTTATGTTTAGATTATTTATTGGCCAAGCAGGACATGTAGCAAGAAATCAGCTAATCTCTGCTACTTGTGGTTTACCCACTCACATTACCTCATCACAGCAATGTCTCCGCTTCTGCCATCAGTCAATGGGCTGGGAGCAGAATCAAACCCTGACCTGGGCTGGACCGTTCTCCCGATCACAGCCATGCTCCCCCAGGAGCTGTGGGGGAACTGCTCCCGCCAGGAGGTCCACCAGACCTCGTTCCTGCTCACTAATAACCTTGCCTCTTTCCTCGCTTTGGTTGGGATCTTAATGACCTCAACTCTTCACAGAGAGCTGCCTCTTTTTTTCTTCTCTCAACATGAACACAAAATGGCAGGTAACCCAAAGAAATAAAAATAATTTAGGTGTCAAGTAAAATCTATCTACTAGGTGGTGTATACATATATGTGTGTCCCATCCCCATGTGCACCAGACTGCACTACCAGGAAAGGGCAGGGATTTCCTCAGGGAAGATCACCTCCAGACTCTGCTACAAAAGCCTTATTCCCCACACTCTGGGATTTATTTACTTTAAACGCTGCTTGAGATGACTCTCTGAGAGGAGGGTGCCTTCCCAGACCTGTGTTTATTTGTTGGTGTGTCTGTGCATGGGTGCCTATAGAACCAGCCTCGCAAAGGCATTCACTGCTGCAGGCAGTCTAAGCGCAAGCTTCTGAGTGCAGAACCAGGGGCTGATTGCTGTCTAAAACCAGGAAGATGACTCAATGCACATGGAATTTCTCTTCTTTTATTGGTGAGGAAAAATAGGCAGAGGTTCAGTTGTTCATCTCCTAGGGTCCCCATCCCCGAGCACTTTCCATTTCCTTTTTTTAAACTAAATAGTTTTAAAAATTGTGTGTGTTTGTGTGTGTGTTTGAGTGTGTGTGTGTTTCCGTGAGTGTGTATGTGTGTGAATGTGTTTGTGTGTTTGTGTGTGTGTGTGTGTGTGTGTGTGTGTAAGTGTATGTGTGAGAGTATACATGCACCTCAGTTAATTTCTCACAAATCGTTACATCCATGGATATATTTTACTAAAGCCAGAGAAGCAATGCAAAGAATAAAAGAATCAGTTTTGTTCAGCAGTGGGTAGTGCTGTGTAGTGGGCCAGGGAGATCATTTGTAGCATTCTTCTAATCCTTCTGCTTCTTCCACTGGCTTAACTTCTACTACACCCTAATCAGGAAAAGATACCCGGTGAAACAAACCTTGAGCGTCCTATTGTGTAGTTTGCCAATTTTCATTTTGAAAAATCTTGCCTTTTTAAAGAGTTTATAGGTCCCAATAAATGAATGAATTTCTCCCCTTGACAGAATTTCTTTACATAAAATTCCACAAAAGGACTCACCCTGCCACAGAAGCAAACCTGCACACACAGGGCCCACCCTAGAGATAGTCTTGTTATCTTGGAGAAATCAATTTAAAAGCAAATAAGCATTAGACACTAATTTCAATATTAACTTCCTCTTCTTGCTTCCTCGTCAGAGCAAGCTAAAAGGATGCGACCTCGCGACCCTTCACCTAGGCTTCCTCTAGTTCTCTCCCCATGTGGTGCCCTCCGCACGGGTAAAGCGACCTCCTTCCCCCTACCAGCCTAGTTATTTATTGAATATGCTTGCATTCTGCAGCATTATCAGCTTAATGCATAATTCAAAATCTCTTGCATGTGGCCTGCACTTTTGCCTTATCCCCCGCACTCCGGAAGAAAGATAAGAGGAAGTATCTCCAAAGTGGCAAACAGAAGGATTCCTGAACATTAACATTGCCCCCCATGCCAGCCCTCCCTCGCCCCTCAGAAAACCGCGCGCCTTGCAGTTCCCACACAGCCCACAAAACTGCTGTATGGAGAGGAAACAATCCCAGAGATGATCCAAAAGTTTACCCTGAGAGGGACCCGAAAACCTTTGGGAAAAAAGAGGTCTCTAAAAGTGGGGAAAAATCGCCATGATTACCTTTGGAGTCACATTCTAGACGGGGAGCCCAATGTTTTCAGCCAAGCAATAGTTTCAAATCTCTGCAATTCAAAAAGAAAAAACAGATTTAGAATGTTTTGTTGTGTGAGGGTTTTTGCCCCCTCTGGGGTCAGGAGAAGCTGTGTGTCTGGTAAAAGGCCAGAATGAAAGGGAAGAGAGGTGCAGATGGAAAAGGCTTCTGAACGTGTTGGAGGGATGAAGGAAAGAGAAAGTCCCCCCCAAAAAGGGGTGGGAAGGACTAAAGGGAGAGAGATGGTGAAGGATTAGGGTACGAATTGATTGGGGGACAGGATGGGGAGAGAAAGACAGACTTGGAGAAGAGAGGGCTTCAAGATCAACTATATTAGAAGGTTAATTCAGTCAAAATCAATTCAGCAAAAGTGGTTCAAGTGATTTTTTCCCCCATACTGAATTGACTGGCTTCTGATTGAATTGATTACATTGACTAGTTATTTTTAATGATGTGTGAAAAGAGAAAATGAGTGGCTAAGCCCACCTGCAAATGCACAGATCCAGGTAACCTGTATGCTCTGATTTGAACACACTAACAATCTGACAAGCATAAAAAATACAAACACATACACACACGTTTGTAGGCACATGCATGTGTATGTGGCAATGCCAAGTTCTGTCAAAAAATGCCATCAATGCCCCCACAACTATCACAAGCATACTACAGACATAAATATACACACATCTAATATATATCCTGAGTTTTGTTCTTTCAAGGTTCCAAATATTAATTGTCTTCTTGGAAAGCAGCTTATTCTTGATGGAGTTACTATGCTGTATAAAGGCACCAGCATCATTTGTAAGCACTGTTTTTTAAATTAGGGTTCACCTCCCCCTAATGCACTTCTGTCAAAGTCAGGACATGATACCAAAATCATAAGGTCACCAAGAGCACTTGGACTCATTACTAAATATGGAATTCTAGTAGATGCTTTTTACATGCATTTTGAGTCCACCAAGCAATAATTCCTCCTTTTTTTGGTAAACATAAAGACATGAATTATTAAAAAATTAAAGACATTTAGAATAATGGTCCTCCATACGCAAAGTATTTATTTATTTCAACTTTCATCATTCATAGTTTATTGCATTGATTTTTTTTTCATCAGTTTGCTTAGTATTAGGCTTCCACCAAACTCATCAATAAGAAATGAATTTTGTAACTTTCAAATCCACTATATTATTTTAGCTTTTATTTGCAGTGAATTTTTCTTCTCTCCATGGTATTACTGCAATAAGTCAGTCATTATTTCTTTATGTTTTCCCTTCTTTCTTTAGTATTTCATTTCCCTTTACAGCACATCTTGTGATCACAAAGAAAACAGAGACACTTATTTCTTTTAACAGTTGAAATTGCTGCCAGTGATTTAGCTGTCATTTAATTTGATTCCTCTCTTCTGTCTGTAGAGAAATATGTTTAATGTACTGGAAATTATGTTAATAAGAAAAAGCATTATCTCATTTAATGAAATAAATATACAAATATTTCAAAATAAAATAAAGAGGCAATCTTCACTGAGAAAAATGTCTCTTATGGTTTGCATAAAATAAACAAATGAGAAAACAAAATCATGACTACATTGAAACACTGAAAAAAATTATGCCTGTATTCGAAAGGGGAGGGGAAGCTTGGTAACTGAATTACCCACCATTTAATCAAATAACTTTTTGAAATTTATGGGGTGCATATTAAAGATTGCATTGTTAATCTTACATTTCCAATTACTTCAAGAAAAATCATTTTAAATTTATTTAGAATGGACAATGGCATGTTGAAAAGTTTTCTTTGTAATTTTTCTGTTCTATTTCAATTGGTCTTTCAATGATTGCTATGGCTTGAATGAATAATTATCAGCAAGCTCATTGAAAATATGAACCAACCCATGTAAGTACAAGAAAGGTTAGAATTCCTTTGATTTTGCTAATCAAAACAGTCAATGAACTCGTTCCAAAGCTTCTATATATTAAAATTTATTTAATGTACAAAAAGGTTAAATAAATATTGTTAGTGATTTGAGCAAAACTTGAAGCAATTATGTAATAAAAGCATGACCACAGTAACAGAAACACATAATTAGCAATTTAATTACTGGCATGAAGACAAGCTAAAGATGTCAATAAAAAAAATCTTTAGTGACAAGCCGATTTTATTCTCTTTATTACAATTTATGAGAAATATTCACCACCTGATGAGTAAAACCACTTTTATACAAAATAGCTACCCTTCCAGAAACTGAAAAACCCAATTTGAAATATTTCTGACTTCATATCTTACATAGTGAATCATTATAGTTTCTCCCTGTTAGATTAGCACTTCCTCTTCTCTGGAAATACTGTATTTTGAGTCAGCAAGTAAAGACCATTATGTTTTTTAAAATTCGCTAAAGTAGCAGGTGTTCTTTGTTTCAATTTCATTCTTGTCCAGCTTCAATAATGTTTGACAGAAATGCTTCCCTATATATGATATTCCAAATTTCCTATCTTTTCTCATCTCCTAAATTTCAGCTCAGAAACACACCTAACCCATGGATTATTATTTTTTTTTTAAATATATTTTATTGATTTTTTACAGAGAGGAAGGGAGAGAGATAGAGAGTTAGAAACATCGATGAGAGAGAAACATCGATCAGCTGCCTCCTGCACATCTCCTACTGGGGATGTGCCCGCAACCCAGGTACATGCCCTTGACCGGAATCGAACCCGGGACCTTTCAGTCCGCAGGCCGACGCTCCATCCACTGAGCCAAACCGGTTTCGGCAACCCATGGATTATTTTAAAAGGAGATAAATGCCAACTCTAGCAGAAAGTTGGCTGTTTGGACATTCCTCTGGGTCTTTCACAATTACTTTTTCTCCCCATCTCTGCATGTAGAATTATAGGTGGGAAGTAAAAGAGAGAAACAGGTAAGTTCAATTTATTGTGATATGGTCCACTTGAATTTTTTATCAGAATCCCAAGTTTCAGATTTTTAAACAGTCCTGAACTACTTATCTTAAAATGTTTGATGAATGTGTACCACCTTGTGTCACTGATATTTAACCAGCAGCAGAAAACAGATATCTCAAGATAGAACCATATTGAAAGAAGTTTTCCATCTTGTGATAAAAAGTGAATCATCCTGGCTGGTGTTCAATAGCCACTTGAACAAGCCCAATGCATGGAGTGAAATCATGAAAGCCAGACTTCATGCTAAGAAGTTAAGTCTATAAATAAAACTTGAAGCATGATGAAATACACTTAAAAATAAACTCCAGCCACTAGGGACATAATAAATAACTCCTAAGAACATTGCCTTTTATAATTAATCTACTGATTCTAATCATTTTGACATACAGTTCCAACCGGATATCCTAACTAAATAGTCACATCTTCAGAGAAGGGTGTATAATACAAACTCAAGGTTTCTAAGGAAATTGAAAATGTTTGTCAAAGCATAGTTTATGCAACTATCACTTGATAAATGTGAAAAAGGCAAGTAATTGGGAGATGACTTTTTGGAACCTCGTGGCTAATATACTAAAACCATTCATTTCTTACATATATTTGGATTAGAGGTTGTTCACTTTCATATAAAGTCCCCTTTTCCACAAGTTTTTGATCACTGTTTGATGCTGTAGACCAGTGATGGTGAACCTATGACACGCGTGTCAGAGGTGACACGTGAACTCATTTTTTTGGTTGATTTTTCTTTGTTAAATGGCATTTAAATATATAAAATAAATATCAAAAAATGTACATCTTTGTTTTACTATGGTTGCAAATATCAAAAAAATTCTATATGTGACACGGCACCAGAGTTAAGTTAGGGTTTTTCAAAATGCTGACACGCTGAGCTAAAAGGATCACCATCACTGCCGTAGACCAATTCCAGCATGTCATAATTTCAAGAGTTTCATCAAAAGGTTGATGAAACTTGGAGACTCAACAGGGTTGAGTCACACATGTAGTCACCTGTTGGAAATGGCTAAAGGCATTTCCCCACACCTGAATAGGAAACTGATTGTGGCTGCCAGACAGCTAGCAGGCATCTTAATCTACATGTTATTGCCTCCTACTGGCCAAACACCTGAACAGCCGTAGGCGATTCCCCAAACTGACAATGCCTCTGTACCCTTTGAAGTGTATTATCTCCACCTTGCCTTAGGACAAATTGTGTTAATAAAAGCAAGGGTCCTAGACAAGGAGGGAGTGTTCAGTTCCTTTAGCTGAAGGTCCTCTGACCCCCAATGCCTTTCAAAATTATATCTTGTCTCCGGACTTTTTATTAGTCTCTGGATTTCTATGTCATCTGCGCACAGCCTTTTCCAGATTCCTGAACCCTTCTGGATGCTGGGACAAGAACCCCGGCAGTTTATTATATATCACGATTGGTGTCTAAGTTTCTGTTTCAACCACAAACACAACTTTACTTGGATTTTTCAACTCTAATCCTCTAGGCTTGAAATTATCTTTCCTTCTATACTTTCATGGTCCAGACACAAGTTGCCAAAAATAAGCATGTTAATTTATAAACCTACATTAAAAATCTCCCATATTACCACTGTAGAAGATGGTTAAGCAATGGTTAAGCAATGGTACCTGCCTTTAAGAAGCCCAAAGTCTAGTTAAGAAGATGGTGTGACCAAAGGTAATGACTGCCTTATAATTCAAGTGTAGTTATGATAAATACCAAGCAGATGACACAATAAGCAAAAGAAGGTTCATAGAATAAAGGCAGCACAGTGTCCTTGTGGGTAGGCCCCTTCATAAGTGGATACTATGGGGAGAAATTTTTAAAGCTTTCAAATGCAACATCTCATTTGAATTTATGAGCTAAACATAGTGAAGAAACAGAGATTCAAAGAGGTTAAATAATTTACCACACAAAGTATATTACAATGGGGACAAATCATAGTTCTGTGAACTCTTAAGTTGAAGAAGAAGAAAGCATTTCAGATGAACAAATGACCAAGGAAGTATGTCAAGAAGAGAGGAAGGGAAGACGTTCATAAAACGTGCAGGATGACTGAGATGTGATTTTGCTTTTCTGGGCTTTAATTGTTCAAAGCATGACATTTGTATAACTTATTGGGAAAAGTTTATAATTTGACCACTGTAGTTTACATAAAAGATACAATGAAAAAGGGGGAAGAAAAGAAAGAAATACTCTCTTACAATAGTAACCCACCAGAAACTCTAACTTTTCCCAACCAAACCCCATCTGAACTTTGTAAATCATTAACTTTCACTTTGCTCTCATTCAATAGAAAGGATCCCTGCTCTCTGGAAAAGATGAAAACACTTAAATTTACATCTATGTAAAGTGTGAAATGAAAAAGGAAAAATGATATTTTATAATTCTGGGAAACCAAAAAACTTTAAATAAGTTTTCTTCTTTAACTATAACAATCAGATTTATCTTGCACCCCAACATAAATACCACAGCACCTTCTATCCTTGTATTCTTACAAATGCATTGATATTATTCACTAGAGGCCAAATGCATGAAATTCGTGCAAGAGTAGAGAGAAGAGAAGAGAGAAAAATTGATGTGAGAGAGCCACATCAATTGGTTGCCTCCTTCATGACCCCTAACTGGGGTGAGGAACTGTAACCCAGATATGTGTCCTTGACCAGAATCAAAGCTGAGACCCTTTGGATCCAGGGTGGATACTCTAACCACTGAACCATGCTGGTCAGGGCCAGGAATCCCATTTTTGCCAGCACCATGGGTGATTCTGGTGTTGGGGTCTGCAGACCAGACTTTGAAAGCCATTGCTCCAATGAACTCATAGTCTTTGGACCATTTTGCCTGTGATTCATAATATCCTTTCTACTAAACCCCTTTTCTGAGCTAGATGATGGGGTTATGATAGGCTTGACTATTTCTAAATTACACATAAGGAATCGCTAAATTCCCTGCTCTAGAACAATGATGCCTCTCTTGAAATGTACTCCCATATGGAGGGAGAACATCACCAGTCATCAGAAAAAAAGACATCCCCTGAGTGCCATGTTACTGTCCTTGAAATACAGCCTCCAACTTGCCCTAAATAGGATTATACCATTTGGGAGATCATACTTGGGTCTCAGATCAGTATTAATTTTTCAATGATGCATTGAAAAATTAAGTAACCTTTACACAATTAGCTAGGTGTATTTGTTGCTGACTTATTTTCCCTATAAATAATAAAGAAACACTCAGAAAAATATATTTCACATTCATTTGGGATCAGATAATTTCTCTTCAGTATCACATAGAATACATATTTGTGCATCCACCAGGATGAGCCAAATCTCTTTCTCTTATTTCCAGTAGTTTCTTAACATAAACATTTGAGGCCACTAAAACCCAAGTAGCCATGATGAAAATGATAGAGGCAGACCCTTAACACATTTAAATGTAAAGACAAATTAATATTAGATGCTTCTTCAAAACACTATCTCTGGAACAAGTAAAATTCAGCTGAAACACAAAGGACTTAAATACTTGTAGGCTGCATAAAAAGAGGTGCCGTGAAAAAAGGTGCTTTTTTTTTTTTTTAATTGAGTAGAATCCAACAAAGCTTTGGCAGACTACAGATTTAAAAGGTTGGGAATGCTTGCAGAAATTGATTCATTCACACTGTTGTGAATCATTTAGCACACACTTCAGAGAGAGTTTAGCATCTTCGTCTCTGCCTCCCACTTCCTAAGAAAGGCTGTTAATCAAAATGAAGACTCATAGATGCAGCCTTGGGGATGGGACAAAGAGATGAGAACAAGCACATCAGGAGGAACGATTTTCCTCTACGAAGGACAGTTTGGCGTTTTCTTCTTTCTTCCAGGGTGGAATGTTTAATACAGGAGTGTCACATAAATTAATGCGCAGAGTCTCAGACTGGGGTCATTATGACAGTTATATAAAAACAAAACAAGTCCCACATTTAGGACATGCTACTGAATGAGCCTGAGTCAAAAAGTGCCCTCCCCATTTCACTTAAACACAGTTCCCCAAACTGTAAGATTACAAAGGAGCACATTATAAATTATCTGAATGAAATGATTAAAAGCATCTCTATTTGTAAAAATCTTGTGATCATAAAAGAAATTTAAATGTCTTTCTTTTAAAAATTGTTTAGACATCATTTTAATGGGTTTTTAAAAATAATAAATATAGTCATTCAGTGGTGGACTTTAGACCAGGGCATTAGAGACAGACCATGTAAAAGCTGAAGTTCACACACACACACACACACACACACACACACACACACCCCTAATAACTTACTGAGGCCAATACAACTTGCCAGGTTTATTTTGTGCCAATAAATTCACTAATATGTACTTTCAAAATAAAAGATGATGAATTGTCAATTAAGTAAAACATGCAAGTGCTATATTGTTAATGGTTAGAGTTTATAAATGATGTTTTCAATAAATTAAAATAACAAAAAGATCATAGTTAAAAAGAAACACACAGAGTAAATCTGTATGTACTTCCATAAAATAGCCAATAACAAATGTAGGGGTTTATAAAACCAAAGCAAGATGCTCCCTAGACGTGGCTGGGATCATGGTGAAGTGCCCTGCCCACATAGCACATCAGGTTCCTCATTCACTATGCCATGACCACTCTCCACAATGTTCAGCTCTCGGATATGTGCCCTCTCTCCAAAAAGGTCTTCTCCCACAATTACTGCAATATAATTATGTAAGTATTTAGATCATCATCATTTAGGAAAAATACTACAAGGAAGGGGAAAGTGAGCAGGGGGAATTAATTTTTCAAGTGTCTGTGGTAACAGAGAACACACAACCCAAATAACAGCTCATTTAAAGATCACTGACATTTGTTATTAAAATGCAAAATATAAGTACTGATAACCATTTAATCTCTCTCTTTGGCAGGTATAAACAAAAGCAGTAAAAGACAAATTTACTGCTTTGTCATTTGGCCTGAAGGAGAAAATGTGATTCTTAATTCTTTATCTTAAAACACTTACTTCATGCCTTCAAGATGCTGGTATATTTTTAATTTGACTCTTACAGTATAGCCACCATATTCTCATCACCATTTTACAGATGACGGCGAGGGAAGAGAGTGGGTGAGTAGGTTGCCTGACTTGTGTGTCCACACCTGTCTTACCAGTTGCTGTGCTAAGTCAAAGGCAGGGAGACATCCAGGCAGCCCTGCTTTCATATGCATAACCCTGGGTCAGAGCTGTTTTAAGCCTCAGTCAAGTGCCCTATTCTCTGTGTAAGCAGACTACAGAAAGAAATTTGATGACATGGAATCTTCTTCCCTCCACCTGTATAATTAATTTTCATTCATGTAAGAGGGTAATTGCTGAAAAAGTGATTCCTATAGTTTCAGGATGTTATTTGATTTTTAACAGTGGTTCTCAACCCTAGCTGCACAATTAAAATTACCTGGGGAGCTTTTTTTAAAAAAAAATTCTTACTCAGGCCCTATCCCCAGAGATGCTGACTCTTAGGTGTGGGCAGGGCTGAGACCCACTGATTTTACAGCCTGGGTACTGCAGCCACAGTGTAACCACAAAGTGAGGAGGAGCTGCCTTCTGGCCCATGGTATACAATGGATTTACACTCATAGGCAAGTGGATCTAAATTTGTAAGCAAAAAATGGGAATAATAGTGTATCACATATCAAAGCTGAAGAATTAAATTAGGAGCTTTTTTTCTTCTCCCTTCCAGATATAGATTGACCTGAAGCTCAAGGCAATTGTTTTGGTATTTTGAAGGAAGGAAAGTGGGAGATAAGTACATAAATGAAAAGATATTATTAGCACCAATTCTTAAAAAAAAATTAAAGTTCTCCTCTTAGAGGAGGAACAAATGTATTTGATAAACACATGTTAAAAGCTAGCTTAGAATAATTTTTCAGTTGCCTTTTCTCAACATCTCATTTCAAATTCGCATTTACTTTTATACAGTTTAAGATCCTTGGAGGCAATGAGGTATTGTTATAAGATGGATGGATTCATCTTCCAACATATTAGGATAATGATACTGCCCATATTCAGGCTGCAACCTTTACCTAAAAAATTTCTGTAAGAAAAAAAACCTTACCCCGAGAGACGTGTCAAAACTTAATCATTCAACTTCTCAAGTAAAAAGTTATTTAAAAAAATGATAGCGGACCACCATTTTCTTTTAATTTTGAAAGGGAAGTATTCCAAAATCGTAATGACATTCAAAAGCATTTTAACTCCACTGATGCTTTTCAGGTTCCCAGTCATAGCACCGTGTTAATAGCAGCATTGTGAATGCCTTAAAGGAAAACCAGTAGGGCAGATATTTCATTAAAGTCTCAGATTCCCTTTTAACTTCCGTAGGAGGATTGGGTGACAGGATAATTATGTTATATAGAGATTTATTACATTTTGATACCAGGCAACATCACTTGGCCTATATTTGTACCTGTGATATACCTGAGGTTCCCACAGAAAGCAAGACTAGTACAAGAGCGATGAGGAGCTCAAACACAATACTTGACCTAAATACATTATGTAGCACTGGGTACCTGTTAAATAGGTCAGCCTGTATCTGTTAAATAGGGCTCTTAAAAGTTATGCAAAACTTATTTCTGCCACACAGGAGATATGTCACTAGTCAAGCTGAATAAAAATCAGCTTTTTAGGCAGGAGGAAAATGCTTCTCACCACTGGGAGGAAAAAAAACCTCTTTGCCATACATAAAAGGTCTTAAATACTATACCACGCTTGTCATATGTCTTTAGGCCACAGAAAGTAATAAAAGCAATGAGGCTGATGAAATGCCTAACAATTCCAGGATTCATTTAAGTGGATGGGAGTTCTCTGAACACTGGTATAGAAATTCTATTCTTCCAGAAAAAGCAAATGGGATTTCGAAGGTCTCAGCTACCAAACCAGCATCGTGTACCCTGTCACAGGATGCAGACCTGGGCAACTGCTTTTCCAACGACAAAACAGGGAAAGTTACAACGCACCCGCACTAGGGTGCCTCCCCCTGCACCTCCACTCCTACTTGGGACAAAGTTGCCTTGATCTTGCTCAGTGTGGCTTCATCGGCTGCCTTAAGTGTGCAGGGTGTTCCTTTCAAAACTACAAGTACATCAAAAGCTCACAAAACTCTTTCCATGCTCAGATCAATAATATTTGATGGTGCTAAAGCATCTGCCTGGTCACTAGGCACTAAAACATGGCTAGTGGTTCTCAAAGTGTGGTCTCAGGAATCAGCAGCATCATCAACTGGGAAGTTGTTTAAAAATGCAAATCATAACCAACCACATGGAGATCCAATGAATCAGAAACTCTGAGGCTGGGGCACAGTAATCTGTGCTTTAACTGGCCCTACAATGTGAGAACTCCTGAACTAAGCAATTACTTACCTTGAGAGTGGGCATGATAGTTTCAACTTAACAAAACAATTCTTAATTACCCTTAACAATGAGGGATAAGAATCAAGGTAAAATAAAGAACATCCCCAAACCTCCTACTAGCCAACGTCAACCTCTTCCCTCAAACACACATTTTATAAACAATGGGCAACGTTTATAAGCGGTCCAAAATCCTTTCTAACTTGAACTTAGTAATTCTCATGGGATATCTCTGCTTCTAGAAAACTGAATTAAAGCCAGGGGCACATGAAGAAGAAAAAATGTGAGGCAAATAAAAGCAAACAGCTCAGACTACTCACTAATCATATGGTTTAACCCCTAGGAATTGAAAATATAGAGAGAGTTTAATAAGGAAGTTAATTCATAGTAAGGTGACATTTGTGAAATCTTTTTTTAAAAAAAAAATTCTTGTGGAGTGAACCATTATAGGCAGGCACTAGGGAATTAGAATTCCCCAAGTTCCCATAGATTTGTGAGCTTAATAATATACTGAGTTTGGATGTTTGGTCCTGATCAGTAGCTCTGACATTCTAAAATAAAATTAGATGCTTCAGACTTCTCACTGAAGGGCTGAATTTTTACCTCTCACCTCATTACCCTCCACACTCTCTTAGTAGGTTTAGTTTAATGTATGTGGGTTCCATTTCTGAGAGCACAAACTCTTATGATTTTGCGTGATTGAAAGACATTCATTAAAGAGACAGGAAATGAAGTGTATGCAAATTTGAAGCAAGCTAATAAATTTCTGTTCCCAGTTACACACTAAAAAACAAAACTCAGAGCAAAACAGATCCCAGCTGCTCGAGTAAACTGGAATACGCTCTGGGAAACGGCATTCACCTTACCCCATACACCTGTTAGCCAACAGTCAGGCAGAAGCAAAATCGGCACGAGGAAATTCAGTGGCAAAAGGTAAACAAGTTTCTTCATTTTGCATTATCACCCTAGACGCTCAAAGCAGGTTTTTACTACTAGCTTCTTGCTGATATACTGAACTTCACAGGGGTTAGTCACATACTGCAGGTAGCTTTTGAGTCAAATTCAGTTCCTCTGGGACAAGTGATCATTTTCTTCTTTCTGACCTAGTGAATGCGACAATGCTCCACACATACAGTATTTCTGCCCCGAAGGCATTTATGTCCCACCACCTTACCCCGAAAAGCTCATAATAATGCTAGGCAAAGTGACAAAAATAAGCCTGCCCCTTTTTTTTTTTTTTTGCATATCTGAAACAAAATACATACAATGCTGCTGCTGCTTTTATTGCTTTGTTATTTCATCATTATTCACCACAGTTTTTTGCCTTCATTTGCAGAGTTTGGGTTTTAATGTAATGGCCATTCAATAAAAATGTTGCTTTTAAGGGTTTGCATATCATCCCATTTTCTCTTCAACCCTTCAGCAACCATATGGCAAGCAATCAGGTCTGCAATCACTAGGTCCATATTATGTAGAGCATGATTTCGGCATTATGCTATTACCCATCTGTTTCTGTAGAAAAAGACATGAACCCGTGTATAAGAGGTCAGTGGTTTCATTGCACACTGTATTCCAGAAATCTATCTCTGTTCACTTGAGATCACTTTTGTGATTTACTCTAGTTTCCAGGCCAGACTTTCTCTCCCTCGCTCCTTTTTTTTCTTTTTTAAGAAATACAGACAATCAGCACAATTTGTCTGTCTGCCTATTGCATAAAATTATTCATAACTGTCAGAGTAGACACTTAAACTTTCTTACTTCAGGATATTTATCCAGAAATTCTGCACTTTAAAAAAAAAATGTGGGTGGTGGAGAGAGGAGAAATCAATCTCACCGATTTTACATTTTTAACTACCTACACAATAAAGATGACAGAATTTTCAGGTGGAAGCAGACACAGGAAAAAAAGAAAATCCAGGCTGCTGCCTCCAATTTGAGACTCCTAGCATCAATCTACACTAATTTTTCGGGGCTCAAGGAAAGATTGCCATATATATAGGTATTTTTTTTAATATATTTTATTGATTTTAGAGAGGAAAGGAGAGGGAGAAAGAGATAGAAACATCAATGGTAAGAGAGAATCATTGATTGGCTGCCTCCTACATGCCCCCTACCAGGGATCAAGCCTGCAACCCACACATGTGCCCTTGGCCGGAATCGAACCTGGGACCTTTCAGTCTACAGGCTGACGCTCTATCCATTGAGCCAAACCAACTAGGGCTATATATACGTATTTTTTTTCCATTTCTGTATGCATGCCTGCCCTGTGGGTTCATACATGCTCTTTCAATAGCAGGCTCAATTTGAGTGTTGAATGTTAATTCAGTGGAATGCTTACTTAGATACTTCATAAACATGGCACTTATAATGAACTTCAGATGCAATCAGTTACGACTATGAAAAGCCTCAAAGTTTGGAATTCCATCTATCCTAATAAACCAATGACTCTGTTGGGTAAAACTTGTTACAAAATACCTCCAATGTCCTCTATACTGTTTCCAACTGTTATCATCCCAAAATTGATTTAGGAAGCAGGACAAACACACCAAATGATGAAGCCTGAGGCACGGAACCTTCTGCAATATCTTTTGGGCCATTGGGAATGGCTCAGAGCAGATGTGCTTCTCTGCTCCATCCACTGGTTCTCAAACTTGGCTGCATGTTGGAATCAGCTGGGGAGGGTTAAAAAATCCTGATACCTGCATCCAAACCCCAGAGATTCCAACCTAATTAATCTGGGTGCAGCATGGACAATTGGATTTTGAAAAGCTCCCCAAGTGTTTCTACCATGCAACTCAGATTGAGAACCTCTGGTCCAAGAAGACATAATTAAATAAAGATGATCTTCATTTCATCATTTAAAAATGCAATGACAGGATAGGTTGTAAATACTAGAAAAATCTGCAAAATGTTTAAGGCATAAAAGGCAAAAAAAATTACAGGCTGACAACCATCAGTTACAAAATACATGCTTTGTAACGGTAACAATAGTGGTGAGATTTCTATATAGAGTTGGACTACAGTTTTATTTACAACTTTCAGGAAACGTGAATGTCATAGAATATGTATATACAATGTTAATGCTGGAACTTTAGTAAAATACTGACAAATTTAATTAAATTTTTACAATTAATAAAGGTCATTACAATGTAATAATTGGAAAAATATAAAGCCAAATTACTTAATACTTATTATGTCCATGATGATAATTATTCATACAAAAATTACACAGGAAATATAGCCATATGTCCCTTTTGCAAATCACTCATGTGCTATAAACTCTTAAAGTTTTGATATGTCTTGTATTTCAAAATCAATATTTTTTTAACTATTAAACCTCACTAACATGTATGTGTTTATTTACTTAGTTCACCCATACCACCCCCCCCCCCCCCCCACACACACACACCTAATTTTTGGCAACCATCAGCTTGTTCTCTATATTTATGGGTCTGTTTCTGTTTTGTTTTGTTTAAAAATCAATATTTGGGGGCAAATACTTTGGTAAAGAAAACTGAATTATTTACAGGTTTTAAAAATATAAAGTTTCAGTTGCATTAATGTTTAACATAACTAGCTACAAGCAAGAAAATCTAAAATGAAGCCTGACTCTCAGAACTCATGATGCTTCTTAGTCAATGTCTATTTAATCAAATGGATGGAACTTTAACAGCAATGTTCAAATATTAAAATGGGTGGGACTGCGTCTAAGCACAATGAAAACACACCAGTAGGTAGCCTAACTCCATCTTCCCATGGCCATGGCCATGACCACAGCCACCCACAAGAAAGCATCTTTATGCAGGAAAAAACCAATTGTAGGACTATAATCTTGCTGGTGGGTGTGTCCCTATCTAATTAGCTATCTCACCACTGTGGGCTGGACATGCACACATTATGAGAGTTGGTCCATAAAGATTGATCCCAGTGGGCATTGTACACAATTATGTAAGTTCCTCTAAATTTGTTCAATTTCACAGTCACCCCATCTTTCCTTTAGGCATAGCTTTCAATATTATTATTCCTTAATTACTCTCTATTAGAACTCACCCACGACCGTGCATACCCCAAATGCTCAAACCAGCTTAATCAGAGTTTGGGTAAGAGGATGTGAACAACCCATTTTTCTTAGTGAGTGCAGAAAAGCATCCTTCTCAATATCACTCAGAATAGACACAAAATGTGTTGATTGATTATATGTTGACATATCATTATTCATTACAAAAAATCCTTTCTAAAAGTGATTTGAACTGAGTTACAATATAGAATATATGTACAGTAAGATGAGATGGCTTTAACTATTCAAAGAAAAGGGAAATATTCCAGTTATGAAGGTTAAAATAGTTTCCATGGTTGTCATAATATCTGGCCCTGTGCTTCCTGACAGTCAGAGAAAGAGAGAAGCATGGTAATTTATATACGTTTTATTATCATAAAGAAGAGAGCACTACAATTCTTCAAATTAGACAAAGCTTTTCCTGGTATTACATTTGGGAAGGCTGTCTCATGGGATATTATACAGGTGACATTGACTAACATAATGTCTAGTGTCTTCAGTAACCTTTATATTGCAAAAGAAGACATAGGCCCTAGATCGCTGTTCATGGATCTAGTATACCTTCCTCTCCCATGGTTTCTTTTTCTTATCCATATTTTCTTTTCACCTTATGTTTCCAACCGTCTCGTTATTATTTGTGTCATTGTTGCTATTATTATTCTCTTTAAAATATATATATATATATATATATATATATATATATATATATATTCTGTAAGTCATATTAAATATTTTTGGAACAACAAAGGGTTGAAAAAGTAAATAAATATTGTTTAAAGAATTAGTGAAAAAGTGTTGATCAATCAGGTTTGGAATCCAATACCTAGCTGAGACTCTTGCAACTCAAGGAAAGATTCCTGGTAATGTGTAGACTCCCATGATCTAAGTCTCATCCTAGTGACATAATAGACTCCAAGTTATTTCTTTTCACACTTTCATGTGCCTGTGAGTCATATGTTAAACACAAGGATTCTGATTGAGCAGCTGTGGAGTTAGGTCTGAGATTCTGCATTCCTAACAACTTCCAAGGTGATGCTAATGCTGCTAGTCTGCAGATAAAACTTTGAATGGCAAGGAAGAAATAGCCAATGGTGGAGGTTACACTCTCTAATGAGGGCACAGGTATTCTACATTGATAACTAGAAGTCCAGGAGTCTGGGAAACCAGATGAGCAGGTAGAAAGTGTTCATGTTATTGAGAAAATTGTAAAACCTAACCATATACTCTCTGCATGCAAGTGGATCACTTATCTGTGAGTGCTCTAGGTATATGTGAAAATGGTTCTTTGTTTCAAATTTCACATGATTAGTCTGCCTAACTGCTAAATGGTGTTAGTTGCTTGCAAATTTAGTCTTCGGTCAACTGAACTAGTAAACATCTTGGGGGCAAGAATTATGTTCATACATCTTGGTTCTTTCCCCACCCCACCCCTCGCCCCCCGCCCCCCTTCTCCCAGTCAGTAGTAGATAAAGGTGTTTCAGAAATGTGTTAGTTGTAAATGAGTGGTCAATGAACAACCAAACTATAATAATATGGCCCTACCTCTGGAGAGTCACAGCAGTATTCAGATCTGCAAATCATTGAAACTTTAAGCGTGAAAACATTTTAAGAATAGAGATTGAGTACAACTAGCAATGTATAGTTGATAAATACCACACCATATTTGAACTTCACTATCTATGGCTCTTGCTCAAAAAAGCCATCTATTCATTCATTCATTAAACATTTATTGAGCACAAAAGGCTGACAACTAGTTATGATCCACAAAGAATAATAAACTAAAGAATAAAATAAACTGTGCTAATATGGGTCCTCTGAGAAGCAGATGCCAAGATGACCTTAGAGGAGAGGCTGGGGGAGCCCTTAGCCAGCGGTACTCAACCTGTGGGTTGCGACCCCTTTGGGGGTCGAACGACCCTTTCACAGGGGTCGCCTAAGACCATCGGAAAACACATATATAATTACATATTGTTTTTGTGATTAATCACTATGCTTTAATTATGTTCAATTTGTAACAATGAAATTGGGGGTCACCACAACATGAGGAACTGTATTAAAGGGTCGTGGCATTAGGAAGGTTGAGAACCACTGGACCATGATGCAGTCTGAACATGAGGAAGAATGGAGAGCTTCTACATTGGTCCCAGGAGCAGGCCTGACTTAGCTTGTCACCAAGCTCAGTGATTGGCTGAGCTATGTAGGAGGCATGGCCTTGGAGCAAACCCAGAAGTAGGTTTCAGAGCACAGAAGCTGGGGACCTCAATTCTGTTACCTGGGCTCAGGAGGGAACTGGATGGAACTCACAAAAATGGTACTCCGGTGAGAGGTTAACTAAAAAGCTCGTGTGCATGAAGGAAACAGCATCCGAAGGGAGAAAGAAGATGCTGCTCTCCAGTCAAGGCAGGGGAACGGTTATAAAGAAGTTGAGGCCAGAAGGATGACGTATAACTGTGACATCTCAGTCTGTAGAGGTGGGGACTCTGGTCCTTGCGCGGTGAAACTATACCCTTCCTCACGCACTGCACCTCTCTGTAAAGTCTCCTTGCCTGATAGGGCAGTACCTTGCAGTTACTGGAGCCACTTTATCTGATGGGATGCAGGGTTTGAGTGGCAACTGACGGAAATTCCAATCGTGCCAGGACAGGCTTAGCGTGTCCCCATTCCACATCCTATGGGTGGAGGTGTGGGGGCACGTCCTACTGGCTGCCACGGGCACTATATAGATGTCGATACTCATATGAAGCTACTAACGGACTTCTGACACATTTAAATGTGTTAGTAGATGTAAAGACACCTCCACACAAAACATAGTGAAAGTGAGATTATATCAAATGGGTCTATAACAGAAAGTATACTCAATAAAACCATATGTGCCTCAAGGTAAGGGAAATATATTAATATGCTATGCATTAAAAGATCCCTCTGAGTCAAATTATATTGAGATTTACAAGCCTCTTTTTAGATACTGTAGGGATCTAGCAATATAAAAATACACACACATACCTTAAACCAAGTTAAATACTTGACTCCAAATCTTTGTTTTACCTGATTTATTCTTTAAACTATAAGTTCAGTTATAATCCTTGTGTTTATCTCATAGAAGTGGGATTTTATTTTTATTTGCATATGTTTAAAATTGTCCAATGTAATTTTTGTATTAATTTCAAATAGACTCAAAGCTGGAAGAATTTAAGATGCATTTTACTTTATTCATTATTTTTAGAATAAGTAACATAGTTGCTAATAATAATAATTTTATATATATATATATATATATATATATATATATATATATATATATATTTTCCAGTTTCCTCAATTGTGTCAGGGTGAATTTGAGAATATCATATACTTAATATCTTTAAATAAACCTGCAATGCATTAATTACAAAGTCTATATGTTAGTTGATATCTGGTAAAAATTGGTAGTTTTATTTTTCTATTTCTTCTAAAAGTCTTTTTTGTATGAGTTAATAATCTTTTCCCTTTTTTGGCAAAAATAATGTATAATTCCACACTATCTGATCACAGTTTCCCAGTTCAGTATTCAATGCACTAGGGGACATTTTAATTTCGATTCGTTATACCAATCAAATTTTATAATCCATTTCATTTGGTTGCCTGCATTGCCATTTTGTGGCCAGCCTTAGAGAAGCTTCCCCTGAGTACAGATATGATTGCCCAGTTTGATGTTCAAAGAGCCTGGATGCGCACATTTTTGGTCCTTTGGATTGTCCATTCTCATGCCCAAGGAGGTACATGGCAGGTGAGGAGGGCACTGTCATAGCTAAACTGTTTGATCCCTGCTGCTGTGTCCCAAAGATATAAAAATAAAAGATTCCTGTGGCTCCTTTATTATTCCATTTTGTCTTGTTTTAAATGTGATGGCCTGACCTTTCACACAAGCAGCAGGGAACTTTGAACTTTTCAGAATTCATTTAAAAATATTCAGCTCGGTATTTGTTAATGACATAAAATTAAGCCAGCACAGAATTTGCCATGGACTTACGACATACGAAATATTCTACAGGACTAAAAGACTCTTTTTCTTCCCAAACCTGAGAATAAAGTTTCAAGAGAAAAATCTCTCAAGTAAGATTTCAAGATATTACAGTCAGAACTTGAGAAAGCTTATGTCAAAACCCAAATCTAATGGGAAGAGGTCAAACTCCAGAATTAGGATAAATCTGACACTTTTTTTGTGATTCGGTCATAGGAGAATGCTTAAGGTAAGGGAGACAGAGGAAAGTTGCATGAACTGTTACATCCTTGCTATTAGTGAATGTTTTCCACATGTATACATAAGATACACACATACTTACATATATACATTATGCATAGATGTACATATGTTCATTTCATAACAGTCACACTGGAATGAGTCCTTTTCCAACATCCTCCACTCATCATAAGTCAATTAAACATTTGAGGAGTCAAACAATCTCAGCAACAACATTATAAAGACTTCCTATTCCAATACACCAAGTGCAAACAGGGCTGCTGAAATAATGGGGGCCAGGGGGAAGAACGTAATACTTAGGGTAATCACCCATAATGACCCCAAAATAAATCATGTTTCTTGGAAGAGAGTTTCACATTTAATTAACATTACCACATTTTTATAACTCATATTAAAACAAAACAAAATGGAAAAAACAACAACAGAAAAGTTAAGCTGAAGAGATTCTCAACTACTAATCAATATGATTATAATCTAATTTGTTATATCAAATATTATTGTTCCATACTCATATAAAATAACCACATCAGAATGCTGCACAAAAAAAGTAAGATGTCATATTTACTTAAGGGTTCTTCACATGACAACCATGGAATTCAATGAATATGTCCTTAAATTTTTGAAAATAACTAACTCTTGTGGGACTTTTTAAAATTGGCATGGACTGATGAAATAACAACAACAACAACTGTAGAGCAATAGCAGCAATGAAACATTTCTCTTAAGAAAAATCTTTCCTGGGACTTTGACTATCTAGACAAGGAGGGATGGCAAATATATGGCATGTCTGTTGTCATTCCACTCTCCTACCACCATGGCATACATTGATAATCAATAAAGAGACTCTTGCAGCTAATCTCAGACTTATTTCAGAAGCCTCAATGCAGCACCAGAAGCAGCCACTGCCAATCAATAGGATTTGGTAGGTGATTTGAAACCTATTTGCCACTGCGGACTTAAAGCATGTATTCTTTGGAACACTTTATTTAGCACTTGTTTTGATATACCTCTTGATGTTAGTGTGTTAGTGTGTGTGTGTGTGTGTGTGTGTGTGTGTGTGTGTGTGTGTGTAAAACAGAAAGTCTCATGTGCCTAAATTCATGATAAATTCTATGAGCCAGACCATGCTTTCACTCCTCTAGCATATCCCTGGGCACTAGCACAGTGCTTGGCTCATATTTGTTAATAAATATTTATAGAATTCTTATTAAAAGCAAAACAAAATAAAACATTGGGTCTGTCATTTACATTCTTGCCATATTTGCCCATATTGACTTGTTTGATTACAGCAGTATATTATGACCCAACTGAAATAAAAATTAAAACTAAGACACCCAGACATAACTGCAATGTTTGAGTGAGTAAAGAAATACTGGTCTGCAATCTCCCATCTGCAACTCTGAAAACAAAAAGCTCTGTAAGGTTTTTCATAACTCATGTGGCAGCAAAACCAGACCTGAACTAATTTCAAAGAGAGATTTCCAGCCTTTATTTATCCCATGCAGTGTGAATATTCATAGATTGCAATGCAAAAATGTGAATGTGTTTGATTGTAGGGTGCTGCCCCGGACCCAGCTGGAGATACTGCATAATCTGTGGTATATGTACCATATTACCTTTCTAAAATAGAAAATTTCTGAATGCAGAAATATATCTGCCCCAGGGGCTTTGGATAAGAGATTGCAGACCTGCAAAGTGTGGACTTCCTGCAACTCAGACCCTGACCTATTACACAAATGAGCTACATCACTTAGTCTAATTAAGCAATTTTTAAAGAAGAGATATTTGGAAGAGACAATGCTAAGCAAATCAATTTTTATGTCATATCAGATTTTTTTCTTATTATAAAGTGTTGAGGAGATGATGAGTCTGGACTGTTGATCCCTTTACCTTGGGATCAGACTTCCCATCATTTTTGTTTAAAGGTATCTTCAATCTATGGATAGCCACTGGGAATTTCACACTCCCTCTACTGAATTTTCAGAATGAATCCCTTGCTAAAGGCTGATCAAATCATATTAGGTTTTCATTTGACCCATAGTATTTCTAAACATATATAACAATACACTTTATCCCAATAAGTGTCCCTGGTTAATGTTCCCTTGATGACCTGGCTAAATTAAAGATATTAACATATATATATGAAAGAAATGCATTTTCATAAACTATGTTGAATGTCATAAGTATTAAAACTTAGTTGAGCCCTAGGAAATGCAAAATAAGAAAAAAAAGAATTAAAAAATGTGATTTTCAGTTTTTAAGATTAGAAGTTGTATACAAATAACATACAAAGGCATTTAACAGGATCCCTTTAAGCTTATAGAGGTATTTACTCAGCCTTGCCAACTGCTTTCCTTTTTGTGTGAGTTTGCCACCTCCCAGCAATGTAGTTTATTGTCGTGTGTGATGGGTAACAGACCTGTTTGTGCTGTCACAATGGCCAATAAAACTGAGCTGGAGACTCTTCATTTTAAGCCTAAAATAAATAACTAGATTTCATTGAAGCCTCCCTGTGTGAAGTGCCGCAGTCTTCCCACAGTCTTCCCTTTAGCTGCTTTTCCTGCCCAGCTTCTTAGGAATCAGGAGAGTGCTGGAGTGTTTAGTGACTCTGATACTCCCGTCAGTAAACTGATCTGGTGATAAAATGGAAAGGGCCTGGTACTATTTGCATTTTTACTCAGTTTAGTCACAGATCACAAAATAAATTAGTAAATTGAACAACAAGGCTTCCCATTTGCAAAACCCCAATGTTTAAAGTAATCATCTGTGCTTAAATTCACAATTCCCTAAAAATGTAATAATTTCCCTGTCAACTATGGAAAATAATAGCGCCACAGCATCCATTTAGAACCCTCTCCATGCCAAAGGCTTTGGGCTGTGTTTGAATTTGAAACTTAGGAGAAAAAAAAACACAAGATATGAATGAGTTATATGGGCATCCTCCCCTCCTTAAAATAGTTTGGAGATTTGGTGGAAATAGGGAAGAAATTGAGAGGCAGAATCTGATCACACAGCGGGTTAAGTAACTAGTGGCCACTGATATAGTGTCACAGATAAGATCTCTCAAGCCATGAGAGCATCAGGTTTAGATGCTTTGGCCAATGTGACAGCCCAAGCAGGTTACTCAAAACAAAACAAAACTCCTTTACTTAGAGACAGCAAGCTCATGCCAAATGCTACAAAAATTCCAAACTCAAAATATTATTGCTCTCCAGTAGAGGCTAAGAGTGACTTACAAGGACACCAGCCCACATTCCCAGTTCACAGTGCAACTTGGCCAAGGACTCTGGAGCAAAGACTGTGTTATATTGAGAAATATGCAAGAGTCTTCCTGTCTACACAGTGCTTCAGGCAAGGTCTCCCTTCACAGTGACCTTCCCCCAGGAAATACCCAGCTTCTCTGTCTTAAGGAAAGAGAAAGATGTCACTACCACTGAGATTTTACCTAGCATCCTGGGAAATTTAGGTTTGCAAATCCTGAAACCAGAGGCCCAGAACTTCAGTTCTTTCTAAAAGAGAGGGCTCTTGAGTGGAATCCAACCCAGACATCTGTGGTCAGAAAGCGCACGCCACGCCCTTGGACCACCTAAGCTGAGTTCATTATGATAGATAGTAGCAACAAGTACAAAAGCCTTGGCTTTGCCCCCAGGCTATGAAATATCTTCATCAACATCCCTGTCGAATGAAATGCACAGCTTTGAGTCTTTTTAATAATCGTATCAGGTAATCAATGAAAGGCAATGGGAAAAAAAGGAAGGCAAACAAAAGGGAGGGGGAAAGGCCAGTCAATACCCAAACTATTTGACTTTGAATGTCCAAGTTATTCTATTTCAACCAAATCACTGAACACCAGAAGCAAGTCAACAATGAACTTCATCAACTGAAATCCAAATACCAGGCAGAACTATTTTGTTTTTATTGTGCTTAATTTCTACCAATGGTTGTGAGTTATCCAACACACCACAGGGGAACAAGGTTACATGATCTAATAAATATAATACAGAGGCTGCCATGAGCACTAATGAGTAAATAGCTCCTGGTTTTATCGGTAACTACTTTGCTTTTAATAACCACAGGTTTAAAATATTATATACTGTTGATTTTTTGAAAAAGAACTCTCAGAGTTATAAATAAATAAATCTTAGCAGCAATGTAACCCTAGGAATATATTCCTGTCTGGTGAGATTTTTTTTTTTTCATGTGCCATAAAAATAAAGATGAAAAACTACCATCCCCTGAGTTTGAAACACATTCTTTCAGAAAATGTAATATGACTACACATTATCGCCACTGAAGGTTGCAAAAAAAAGAAAAGAAAAAGAAAAGAAAAAACAAAACAAAACAAAAAACCTATCTGGTTCATCATAACATATTCTTTCCTGATGCTAATCTCATTTCTTCACTGTGATACTCTACAATAATAGTGGTCATCTAAGTACTGTTAATCCTTTTAGCAAGCACTAATAATTATGCATTAGTACAAATAACATTAAAGCCTTTTTGCAAATAATTACATATATAATGGATGTGTCTTTTAAAAGTTGTTTACAGCTAATTAACCAATGAATAATTGTTTTCTCTTCCTGAAAGAGGGAAAGCTTATCTTGGAGTCACAGTTAAAAATGCTTTTTTCCAGTTTTACAGATGTTGTTAGCAATTAAAGCGGTTAAAACACTATTAAAAAGAAATTCTTGTATTAAAGGGCTTACTCATTCCAGTTGCTGCAGCTTCTCAGCTACTGCATCTTTTAAAAATCATTTCCAGTTTGAAAGGGCACCAACGGCCTGAACAGAGCAGACCCCTTTCTAAAGAGTTCAGACCCTTCGGTATCGCCACACCGTGTGCTTGTTGCTATATGACTAGTTTAATTGTGGGCTGTAATAAAGGTCATAATTAATATCCCAACACAGACACTAACAAACAATTTTAAATTGCCAGCATAATCAAATGATGCAAACATCTATGAGCTACAAAAGTTCATTGCCGCAACTGACAATTTCTTAATTGTATTCAGTCATTCATGGAAATTTTATTAACATCGAACTGATGTATCCTGCCCTTACTCTGTCACAACACCAGGGATCTAATTTCATTATTTTCCACAAGATTTGCTTGACTACTGCCATGATTCTAATATTGCTTTAGTCCAGATGTTTATGCTATTTAAATTAGGAAGAAAAGGCTTTTGGGTAAACACAATTAAAGAAGTTTTTTTTTTTTTTTCAAATTTAGTTTAACAAACTTCTTTTAATTAATGCATATAGCTGCAATGTGGAGGCTTTTTCACTGGTTTTATGCTCATTTCCTACTGTGTGCAACATATACTGAGTGTACAGCTATAGCTAAATATAACCACCTTTTAATTTTTCACTTACATCTGAGTGCTCATTAACGTGAAAAATATAAGTACAAGACTGCACTTTTAACTTTAATCAATCTTGTATGTATGTGTGTGGGGGGGGGGGCGTGTAGACAACTTGCATATATATATACACATCACAAACACACAGAAGCACCTATATATTGTAAAAGACTCTGGACAAGTTTCTCTGATATTCGGTCACCTTCGGAATGCCTTTTTTGTGTGTTTTTTTGTGTGTGTGTTTTGTTGTTGTTGTTGTTGTTTTTTGCACAACAACTGCACAGTATAGTAAGTGCATTTAACACCACCTCCCTACCCCCAGCTCCCAATTTTCTCTAAATCAAATGGTATTTTCAATAAATTGAGAAGCATTTTTAAAACAAACAACAACAGAAAAAAAAAGACCTCTGTTAATAGATTACTGGTGTAATTTACTTTCATGAAGGGAGCTTCTAAAACTCATATGACCATCTCATAGGAGCTGAGTTCTAATAAATAAGAGCTTTGTTCTCCCAGGCAATCATTTTCATTCTTTGATTTCTTCGTTTAAATTATTATAGCAATTCAAAAATGCTGGAATGTTATTTAATGCTAGAAAGCTAGTACATTTATATCACTTTTTTGGGGGGGTGTTATCGGTCAAAATTGTATATATAATGGATATTGTTGTACATCAACTCTTAAAATAATATTATTTATAAACATCAGGTAAATTATTAAACTGACTTCCAGGGAATGCCATTTCCTATGTAACAGTGTATGCACATGGTATAGAACGCAGCATGAACGTCTCAGCCCTTCCATATTTTTTTAACCAAAGAATTACCCTTAGAATCAGGCAACTTGAAGAAACCACAGTGTTTTCATGCAAACAGAGCCTCAGCTGTACCTTAAAATCATCTGTGAGAATGCTAGTGACAAGAATCTCAAGCTTACCTTGTTGTAATATCTTATTTCAATTCTGATATCAGCACAATCGATTATACAACTCCAACTGACTGATGAAACTCCCCCAAGTATATCTGAGTGAAAACAATACAATTTCCTCTAAGATCTAGGCTTGAAATGTCTCAATATTTCACAAGCACGGGGATATTTACAAACAACTGCAACATCTGCTATCACTCTGAAATCGTGCCTCTTCCATTTCTCTGGAAGAGGTTAGAATCCTCTCCATCCATAAAACCTTTCCCCACAGGAGTTTGGAAGAAACATAATATCAGTTTATTGATGAGTTTCTCTTACTCCTATTATTTCCTTGTGACTGCATTGATTAGGACTGGCTATTTCTTAGATATCTCATATTACCTGGAAAATCTTCCTCCCGAGAAACACACATTGCATCAAACATTGCCCTTCATTATCAATAACTTTGTAATGAAATGAATCCGGGTCCACTCCCTGCCCCATATAAAAATCAGGTGACAATGCAAGTTTACACATATAGTGGCTGTTTCGGGGCTTATTTATTTATTTATTTATTATACTGTCACTATTGTCCAGAAGGGAAGCATCTGGTTGTTCTCATTCCTACAAAATAACTACAAGAAAAGAAAAACTTGGTTTCTCTAATTTTAAAAGACTTCTGTAAAAAATAAAAATAAAATGAGGTGTGTGTGTGTGTTATGTGTATAAGAGAGAATGAGAGAGAGAGACAGAGAGAAATCAAGAGAGAGAAATAGTTCATGACAGGCATAATTCATCTGGATTACTGAAAAAATTTGCCCAGGGTGGGTTCTATACCTTTAAATGTTAGTTTATTTCCCTCATGAGCTCTCAATTTTAGAAAGCTACGTTTGGCAAAGTTTCCAAGTATACCGTGTCAATTTTATAAAAACTAAAAATATTGTTGAAAAAATATTATCCTAAGAACATACGTAAAATTATAAATATTCAGCACATCAAGCTTTTGATATACTTTGGTGCACATGAACTGAGTAGCTGTCAAAATTACAACAGGCAACTCAAGTAATTATGCAGATTTATGCAAAACATTAACAAGAAGAATTAAATGCACAAATGAGGTGGCTACACTTGAATTGTTAAGATTATGAATAATTACCATGAATCTTTTTGCTCTTAATATAACTTGTTTTTGATAAACAAAGCCTTAATTATCAGAATACTTTTGAGAATTTTGGTGACCTTCATTAATCTTACAAAACAAGTCTCTTGTGTTCTGCATTGTAAAAGGCACATGCTCAGAATACGTACCCGAAACCTTGGGAAAAGCATATGTTAATGGCTACTACAAACTGGTGAAGGATACCTCTGGTTGCAGGTACACGGCATTCTGCACACGTAGCCAAAATAACACTGAACACTAGCATCTACTGTCAGCTGGAAAAACAACAACAACAACACACACACACACACACACACACACAAAGAACCCTGTGACACAACTGTGGAGGGAGGCAGAAGGAGTAGGACAAACTCTGAAAAAGTATTCCAATTTTGTAAAATATTGGGTTAATTTTGAAACAGAAGAAAAATAGCAACCTATTAATTCTTCCTTTCTAAGATGCAATGAGTTCAATAAATCATTTCTAAAATAACAAAGTACTGAAAACATTCAGTCATAACTCTTTTACATGTATCTTTCAAACACCAATTTTCCTTAGGCAAATGCGTCTCCCAAAGACGACAGAAATTGTACCCGCCACCTTGATCACCAGGCACAATTTTCTGAACGTGCTCCTCGCTCAGCTCCAGTGGTAATTTTTACCCTGTCCTCCTTTTCTCAGATAAGCAGTGGGACCTCTTCATGTCCCCTCAGTTAATTTCAGAATTAATTTGCAACGCTGTCATCAACACTGTAACAATTCACTGATCAACAGTTGCAATTCTTCATAACACTGTCAAACTCCCAGCTGCCACCGTGGCAAGCTGCAGTGCCCCGGCTCCAGACTCACTGCTTTGGGACTGGTGGTAGAAAAGGACTTTGGACGCATTAAGGCTTTAAAGCTACCCACAATATCTCTTCCCAGGAGAGCAAGCTGTCAGATCAATGGTGTTTTTGTCATAAAAAAAAAAAACCACTCTCCAAGAGACTCGAATTTGTTTGGGTAAATGTCAAATAGCTTTGATGCATAAAAATTAACTTAAAGAGGTCACACTCCGACAGGGTACAAGCTTGCACTTTAAGAATGGTTGTATCTTTATATATCATTACATGACAAAATAGACCAGGCCAGGAAGGTCTAAATATCCCAGGGACAGTACAGATTGTGCAATGACTCAGAGGAACAGACAGTAAATACTGCTAAATTATGCCCAGACGAGTTAATAATTCTCAAGCATATTTCTGAGGACCATCCTGGCTAAAACACATTACTAGCACATTGCCAAGTCCCTGCCTGCTGTCCCAGAAACTTTTAAGATTTAAAGAGAGGAACTTATTTTAAATGATTTTATCCCCTAGGATTGTGGCCAAGTCAACAGAAAAAGTAGCCGCCTGGGACAATCTGGTCCCCTGTCTGTCCCCATCTCCTCCCATGTGTGACTATGCTATTAGAGTCACAAACTGGTGGCTCCACACTGCAGAGACACAGAGGGGCTGACCAACAAAAGCAAGGAAATAAAAAGCTTTTCCAAACTGAGAACAAAGAGGCTTTAGTTTAAAAAAAACACGAGGGTAAAAATGTATCAAAGAACTTGGCCTAGATCAATCAAGTAATAACAAGAGCACTCCTTCATTCACTAAAACAAAAAAGGAAAAACTGGACTTGCCATTTATGGCAAAAAAAAATTTTCTTTGTCTTCACCCATAATTCATTAGCACTCTTCCTCATCAGCTCTCACTACTTGCGGCAGACCGTCTCCGTGATGTGCTTTCCTCTTCTTACACACACACACACACACACACACACACACACACACACACACTTTCTGATTTTGGTTAGATGCTCACCAGCCTCAATGAGGTGAAAATACAGGTAGAACTCAATAGTATCATGGCTGCTATTTCTATTCATTACCTATGGTAGGTAATGAATGCAACTTCGCCAAATGGTACTCAAGGACACAGAATCAATAGAGGAAGTATAACTAGACGTCTAGTCGGGAATCAACACACAGGCTCAAATGGCTATTTCTTTCGAAGCTCTAGACCAAAATTTCATCTTAGTTTTATTTTATATTTCTGATGTAAAACTCTATAAACTTCTATCCAGTTAAATGCCACTTCTATGTTGTTTTCAAAATTATAACTTAATATCCAAAGGTAGAGAAATCTCCTGAATTTTATAAATCAAACGGTATGGAGGAAAGTGGTTGAACGTAGACCTCAAAATTTCAAATTTTTTAAAAAGTGAAAAACGTAGAGACATAGAAAGACCTGCTGTTGATGGACTATAACTACTAAGGAAGTGGCCTAGGGTATCGCTAGATATCCTGCTTGTCCATGGTAGCTGACAAACTGCCCTGTTCCTCTTCTTAGGGTTGGCTTTTGCTTCTCTTTTGTTGGTGACCCTAACTGGAAGTATCCTAAAAAAGATTCAGACCAGAGATTGCAGAGTAGTTTTTCAGTTTCCTATTTTCATACAAAATTTCAATTGGACTCGGTTAATAAATGAATACAGGGCAGATGTTCAAGTAACTAGAAATGATATCCAATTGCACTGACTGAACTTGAAGGCTGAAATCTGACACTTTGTTGCTGCGGTATCTGCCGTATACCGAATGCCTCGGCCATTGGTAATACATTGACCTTAGTATTTAGTGTTTAAAATAAATGCTGTGATTGTGATCTGGTCAATAATAAACTATTGTGGGGTTGTTGAGGGTGTTTGCTGTGTGTATGGTAGGGGAGCTATAAAAGGCTAATGTTTACTTGTATGTGCTTAAAATGTACATTTTCAACTGTAACATTTGAAAGTTATAATTTAGGGTCCCTGATTTGGTATGCCTCCTCTCCTCCTCCTCCTCCTCCTCCTTCTTTTAAATATAATTTATTTTCAACCTAAGTAAGGATCCCGGGCTCACCCCCATCCCTGAGGAAAGGTGCTTTTCACTGAATGACCTGCAGATGTAAGAAAAAAAAGTGCACTAGGAAAACAAAAAGCAAGTCACTGGACTGGCTGTCACAGATCACAGCGCCAGGTCTTAACTTTGAAGAAAGGTGGTTAATCTCTTTGGCTTCAGAGTCTCTATTCGCATGCTGGAGATAAGAGTTGCTGTTCTGTCCCATTAGCACCGCAGTGCTCAAAGATTCAGAGAATACTTTTAAAATAATATTCCTAAGCAGTTTCCAACTCTTCAGACTCGCAGTTAAAGAAAATGTCTGTCAATTCCATGAACAAGACTCTAAAAATATGTTGTGATTTACTAGGTCCATTTTCAGCACGTAAGCCAGAGTAGAGATCGAGTACAGGTTCCATGGGGCAGCTTTCGAGCTCAGAAAAAAACTGCATAAACTTCCTGGTAGGAAGATGTGCCAGAGAAGATGAGCTGCCTATTCAATATCCATTCCCCCCTTCTTCCACTGTAATAATCTTGTATTTGTTTGGAGAGGCGATGTGCTCTGCTAACAGATTCTATTTCCCAGGCGCCTTTGCACTCACATGTGATTATGTGACTATATTTGGGCCAATGAGAAGTTAACAGAGAAGGCTCTGTAATGAGCTGACAAGCTGCTGCAGAACCCCTTTTTTCCTGCCCGCCTGGCTATGACAGCTGGAGGTTCAGTGGCCATCATTCTTCTAACTGGTGCTGAAGACGACAGAAGAAAAACATAAAAGAACCCCGGCTCCTGGTGCCCGCAGAAAGTCCACCTGCCTGCCCTGAATTGCCCTCTTTCAGGCTCTCTTCACATGAGAGGAGAGACTTTCCCGTCTCCGTTGCTATCAGCAGAGCATAATTCCTAACTGATGGAGCCGTGTCACGGGGCAGGCCCTAGGGACAGGGCTGTGAGAGCCTGGAGCTGAGATGGCTGCATGACACTGTCAAGTTCCCATAAGCCCCTCCCAGAGGAGTTTTTGGCCAAGTCTCTGCTCTGAGCAGGAGCTTGAAGCCTCCGGAGACAATATGACATTAGTGGCTAAGAGTACGCTCTTTGGAGTGTGAACATCCCTGGGTTGAAAGCCAGCTCTGCCACCGACTGTCTGTGGTCTGAGCAAGTTATAGAACTCTGAGCTGCAGTTTCCTCATGTGTAAAGTGAGAATGATAATAGTTTTCCTTCAATAACATGAGAAGAGGAATGAGCACATTGCCTGGCACGCAGTGAGCCACAAGGGACTCTCAGTGATCCCCATTCTCTAGATGGAATTCTAGCTATTCAATTGCTCTTGCAGGTTTATTGTCAGTTCCTTCAAGACTGTCATGGATGTGTGGTATCTTATAACCCAATGTTAAGCTCAACAGAGTGGACTCCACGTGTCCTAGGAGCCCTTGAACATCCACCTGGATCAGGAAGCAGGGCACAGGCTTAGTTAATCCTTCACATTAACTACAGGGCCCAGTGACGGAAAGAGTTATGTTTATCTTGGTTAAACAGAGAGTAATTTTATTCTTAAGAATCCAGGTTCTGGAAGTTCACAGCATGGATCACTTGTGAATCCAAAATAGCCATTATCTTTATCTCCAGTATTATAAAAATATAATAGAAACACAGTTTATAAATATTTCCGTGCTTCCACATAGCATCCTATAGGATTTAATTATTTTTAAAGTAAAATGCGACTTTTCTATACACTTGAAATGACATCAAAATCAAGAGGTCCAAGGAAGAAAAAAAGCAAGGAAAAGGCTCAGCCCTCCGCATGTCCTATACATCCCTCAAGAACCACTTCAAGTCCTGCTTCTGTGATAAAGTTGCCAGACACAAAGTTCTCTCTGTACTGCTGTACCCTCCTGGTTCTGGCTCTTACTATGCTAACCTCACACATGGTCAGTGTGAGACAAGTACATTGAGGAATTGAACATGTAAATGCAATGTCCACCTAACTAGCCTTCCTGCTTCCTATCTATCTCCTACCCCACCTCTGGGATGATCATGTTGCCCATCTGTTTAAACTCTATCAGGATTTCCCCCTTTGGACTTCACTTGATTAAAAAAAAAAAATGCTTCAGAACATTTCTTTCAAGACAAACTGACTCCAAAGCCTAACAGATAAAAGAAATAAAGGCACAGCTGTCCAGATGAGAGGCCCGGAGCACTACAGAGCAGCTTTCCTGTGCTCCACAGCCCTCATCCCACTGTCCAAAGGCGTTCCAGAGAGCACAAGTGGGAAACCATTGCTTCAAACACTCCATTTAAATCCCTGCTTTCCTCACTCATCTACACCCCTTGCCCCCAAATATGCAAAGCAAACATGCCCCCATGCAGAACTGCCCACAGTTCCCTCTGCTTGCACTCTGCTTATTTTGTTCCCTTTATGAAGAGTTCTGCTCTCCAGCTTGCTGCCTGGTAAAAAACCAGTCCCTGATTCACACGCCTGCCCTTCTTCTGTGAAGTGTTCTCAGAGGGGCATAAACCACACTGGTCTCCTTTTCCTATGCTCTCCATGGTGCCTTGTGTGTGCATCTCTTAGCTTTCACTGTCCCCAATTATAATCACGTCAACTACCCATCCCCATCACTTCCACTGATGGTATCCCTCAAGGACAGGTCCTGTTTTTTATTTATCTTTGTGCTCCAGGGGCCTCTTAAGGAATCTGGAATAAAGTAGGTGCTCAATAAGTCATTGTTAAGTGAGTAGCTAAGCAAATTGAGACATCAACACACTGATCATTTCATATTGTTTGCTATTTGTTTTGTTATTATACCTTCATAAGTATCCTATATAATAAAAGGGTAATATGCAAATTGACCCTAACAGCAGAACAACCAGGAATGTCTGGTAGCTATGACACACACCGACCATCAGGGGGCAGACGCTCAATGCAGGAGCTGCTCCCTGGTGGTCAGTGTGCTTCCACAGGGGGAGTGCCGCTCAGCCAGAAGCCAACTCATGGCTGGCCCTCATCCTTGAAGAACCACTTGAAATCCTGCTTCTGTGGATTGCACAGCAGCAGTGGCAGGAGACTCTCCCACCTCTGTGGCAGCACTAAGGATGTCCAACTAACGGCTTAAGGACTTCCAGGGGGCTCCTGGCAGCCAGAGGGATGTCTGACTGTAAGCTTAGGCCTGATCCCCTGGAGAGTGGGCCTAAATTGGCAGGTAGACATCCCCCAAGGGCTCCCAGGCTGCCAGAGGAAGTCTGACTGCCAGCTTAAGCCCAATCCCCCAGGGAACAGGCCTAAGCCATCAGTCGGACATCCCCTGAGGGACCCTGGTCTGTGAGAACATGCAGGCTGGGTGAGGGACACCACCCCCAGCCCCTGCCCTGGGTACACAAATTTTCATGCACTGGGCCTCTAGTATACTAAATAATTTGAAGACAGAGACCATTCTTATGTTTTTCTTAATTTTATGACAACACAGTACTAGGAACATGGGAACACTAATAAAATTCTTTCTAACTGAAATAAATTATATTTGAAAGAGTTGGCATTGAGTCAACAAATACACAAAGGTTGTTTAGCACATGGCAAATTGTACTAACATCCAACAAACATGCGATGGAAACAAAACATTTGGATTCTACTTCAGAGGTAAGACAAATATATTTTTGGTAGCAATAAATCAATTTTGAAAATAAATGTGGCATTTAAATGTCATAAAATTTTAAGATCTTAGAGTTTTGGGACATTGGATGCTTTTAAAGTGACTGTGTTATTTCCGAGTTCAAGGAGCTAAAACAAGAAAGAGCTAAGCATAGTCATATTGGTACTGTAAACTTCAGAAAAGGTGATTTTCAAGTGTTACATGGAAAGGTAAGCAAGATCTCAGGCTAGAGACTCATAAAAACAACAGCATCTCAAGACAATACAGAGACTTTCTGAAATGAAATTCTGACAACATAGAGGGGACAGGTTTCTAAATAAGTCATGTGGCAGCACAGGGAGCCTCATGACAATGGCACATTCTGTGAAGGTGCCTACATAGATTAAAGGAGGGTAAATCACCAATGGTGAAGAATGTGCTCTCCAAGGAGGAACAATATCATGTGAATAGAAAGCCTAAAGTGAGTGAAGACTTGTGAGAAACCCCATGACAATGCAATCTTTGAAAGCTATATCTAGAGCAAAAGGAAAATGAAAAGTGTTAGAAAGTTTACTTGGGGCAGAAGGAACAAAATAACTGAGCACAGAGAGAAAGTAGAGCCAGTCAACACTTTTTTGTTGTTGTTGCTTTCTCTGTCAAAGAGAGCTGTTTTTTACATAAAAGAATAAACACATTACGGGGGGGGGGGGGGCACATCAAGTCTAGGAGAGATTGGAAGATGTACAGGAGACATAGTCGTGCCCAGGGCTTGTCAATAACTTTATGGCTCAAGATCCAGAGAACTCACAATTGATACCTGGACCACCTCTTAGGAACATGTCGATGGCTCTGAAGAGGAAAAACATGTTCAACATGAAAGTGATGAAACATGAATCTCTTGCTTAGCTTTGTCCAGCATCAATGATTTGATTCCACATGTAGATGCCATGTTTACTGAACACTTGAGTGCCTCAAAACTGAGAAGCCTGCTATATCAGATGCTGGCACAATGGCAGTCTGAAAATGTCCCAGCATGTTGGAATAGGTTGAATCAAGTCAGATTCAATTTAATAGGGAGTAAAATTTTCCACTGGATAAAAAGAGAAATTATTACAAAAAGAGAAAGATTTGGAAAATGTGGCCTAGAAATGATAACTTGATTGAAAAGTATTTAAGACTCTTCGTAAACTGTAAGCTCCATGTGCATAAAATATCATGATATTGCTACCAAAAATGTTAATTCAATCTTAAGCAGCATGTAGAGCAGCAACAAAATTCCAATAATAAAGGTAATGGTCTCACTCTACCATTAAAAGTGCAGGCTACAATATATTGCTGATTTCTGAGAGCTATATTTAAGACGATATGTCACTCACTGAGATACATTCAAAATAAGAGCTATTGAAAAATGTGGAAACTCAAAATCACACACTAGGAATAATGACGGAAGAAAGTGATGTGCTCTGTCTGCAGAAGGGACACTGGGAAGGGGAGATTGATACACTGCCTTCGAGTATTTGGAAGGCTCTCAGGTCACACCTGTTGTGAATATTTCCTATACAGATCCAGGTTCCATGAGTAAGAAGTAGTCTTTGACCTAGCAGAGCAGTTCCCTAAACTTTTTTTTAATCTCAGAACCCCTTTACACAAAAAAATATTGAGGACTTTATGTAGGCTATATCTATTGATAATCACCATATTTAATATTAAAAATGAGAAATTAAAAAAGTATTAATTTAAAAATTAAAATTACATGTCAACATAAAAAACATTTTGAATGAAAAACAGCTATTTTCTAAGACAATAATAATTTAATAGGAAAAATGGCATTTTTTTCCAAATCTTTTTAATATCTGGTTCTACAGAAGACAGGTGGATTTTCATATCTACTGTATTCTGTCTACTATGATGCTACATGTCATGTAGGCACTGAAAAACTCCACTGTACATGTGTGGGAGGATGAGAATGAAAAGAACAATGTCTTATTTAGTATTATTATGAAAACACATAGTTCACGAGGGACCCTGAAAGGATTTTAGGAACCCCTAAGGTCCCCAAACATACACTTGGAGAAATGCTGGCATAGTATGAGGAGAAACTATAAATAATTAAAATTACCCCAGATTGAAGTGAATCAGTTCATGACACAACAAGTTCTAGTTCCTGGAGATATCTGGGGAAAGGATGAATTACCACTTGTCAGGAATGTCATGCTTTAGGGAAGGAATACAAGAAACCATTCTACCTTCTAAATCCAGCACCATCATTCTATGGCCATATTAGAAATCGCCTTTTTACAGATACCTGTTTCTAAAGTAGTATCATTCAACAAGTACCCATGCCTATCAGGTAAATATAGGCTTAGAGCTGCTGGGAAATGAAGAGATATGTGGTTTAAATCCTCACACACTGCAGAATTCCCTATGCGGCATTTCTGAGAGAGGTCACCTAACATCGGATACTTGAACCCTTTGGTGATAAACATCTATTTCAGGAAACTCAACTATTTCTATTCTCTCTATGTTACACATTTTTTCATTTCCCTGGAAATCTCCCTCTTCTACCGTTTAGAAAGTCTGCCTCCACTAGAACAATCTAGAATACCACTCTCCCAGCTTCATGACATGCCTTCAAGTATCTGAAGACAGTAATTGCATGTTTAGATGTCTTTTTAATATAGAGCTTAGACTTCTTTTGGGAGATAAATATGGTTTCAACAAGTGGGCCAAAGCTATTCCAAAAAAAAAAAAAGCATTTTAATGAGAAAAAAAAAAAGAGACACATTAATGAGGAGGTTATTAAACCTTTCTCTTTACAAAAGTATTTTTTAAATAAATCTTTTAAAATACTGTGCTGTTTTTCAGAGGAGCTCTATAAATCAGCCAGGTCCTCCTTTATATGAACAATTAATTTTCTAGTCTGAAGCTGACTTATTGAAGGTGTTTTTAAATCTATATCAAAATGAAGTTTTCAGCTTGTTTTTATAGTAGATTAATCAAGATAGAATACAAAGTGATTTTGTATTCAGTGAAGTTACATTATATAAAATCTGAGTAAGGTTACTGAACTGATTATTAATGAAAGTAATATATATTATGTATCGTAACCTGGAGTCAAAATCTGTTTTTATGTTTGAACTGACCCATTAGTCACAAATGAACTTCCCCACCGACTCCCCACTCTACGAATAACCGACATAGGATTCAACAGCAAGCAGCCTAGGTGCTCAAAAAAGACACATTCTAGCAGTTACACCAATCAGTATCCATTTTCATGGGAGCTGAATTCACACGCAATTAAAACTTAGGGCTCTGTATCCACTCTCAAAAACCCATGAGGAAGCCCTGGCCAGTTTTGTTCAGTGGATAGAGCGTCCGCCTGCAGACCAAAGGGTCCCGGGTTTGATTCCGGTCAAGGGCACGGACCCAGGTTGCAGGCTCCTCCCTGGCCCGGGCCCTGGTCCGGGCTTGTGCAGGAGGCAACCAATTGATGTGTTTCTTTGTCTTTCCCTCTTTCTTCCACTCTCTCTAAAAATTAATGGAAAAATATCCTCGGGTAAGGATTAAAAAAACAAAATAAAAACAAACAAAAAAACCATGAGGAAAGGGTAAATGGTTATTCCCTGTGGTTGCCTGGGTTTGGAACCACAGCTCAATTATTAGCTGCTCTCTAGTACGCAAACCTCCAGCCTCTTATTTTGTTTAACAAATTCCTCAAGTTTTTCTTGAGTCTTGAGTATAGAAATTGAATTTGAGGTACCACTTGGGGGCCTAATACCAATATGGTTACAAGCCCCATCTTTCAAAACAGGAAATACCTACTATTTTCCAATCTTGAGGAGGGGCTTATGTTATTAGATGTTCTGAAATTATGAGGAATAATTTAATATGAGAAAGGAGACTTATTTTGTGTGTTTTTTGTTTGTTTGCTTTTCTTTGTTTTCTATTAGCATGAAGAGCAGAGTGAAATAACTATGGACTGCTGCTTTGTCTAAACTTAGAACACTTTCCACTTGAGAACTAAATGAATTCATCTCTTCCAATCATTGCTGTAAATAATATTTACTTTCCTGCCTATAAACCATTAACATCCTATTGTTTTTTTTTTATAAGGTAGGTCCTTTATCCTCCTATTGTCAACTTTTCTACTTATCATAAAAGCCTCTCCCCCACCCCACCATTTTTTTTATTGAAGTAAAATTTGCATATGGTTAAATGCATAGGTCATAAGAGTACAATTTGATTTATTTTGATAAATGCAAACATATAACCACCACCCCAGTTAAGTTCCATCACCCAGGAATGTTCTCTCATGTCTCCTTCCAGTCAGTAACCATCTACCCATAGTTCTGCCTTTTCTTCAGCTTCATGTCATAGACATATGTCATCATATCAGGTTTCTTCCACTCGACACAATGTTTTTTAGTTTCCTACATGTTACTAAATGTATTAATATGTCTTAATATTGTTGGTTAGTATTTCATTATATAAGTATACCACAATTGCCCATTCTCCTATTCCTGGGCATTTGGGTTGCTTTGGTTTGGGGATATTATGAATAAAGCTGATATGAATTTCCCCATACAGGTCTTTTATTGTAGATGTAGTGTTTCATTTCTCTTGGGTAAATATCTAGGAGGGGTGGTGATGGGTCACAGAGAAAGTCTAAGTTTAACTTCACTGGAAACTCCAGTCCTTGTATGAGAGTTTCAATCGCTTCACATCTTCACCAAGATTTGGTGTTAGGAAGCACCTGTGCACCCTCTTTTTTTGTTTTTTTAGGGGTAGTGATAGTTAAATCAACATGTTTCTTTTAAAGGCTAGTTTCCAGTTAAAGCAGGTTTCTTACATTATGTCCCTTGAAATTTTCAATCAGCTTTTATTATCTAAAAAAGTGTCACATAAAATATTCCCAAAAGGTAATAAACAATGATTCATGCTACAGATAGAATTTTAAAACAGGGTCTTCAATATAATCTGCCCAAAGCCTAAATTTTATAGAACAGGAACTTGAGAAATAAAGAGTTTAAAGAACTTTCCAAAGGAGATACACCTAATAGAGAACAGAGGTAAGATTAAAACCTTCTCCTCACCCTGTCTGATAACCTTAGGACAATTCCATGTGACTTTTTTTTTTCTTTTTTCTTTTTTTTTTTTAAAGGCTGGACTTCTGCTATAAGGGACAAATTTAAATCTCAATTTTCTTGATATGACTTTCTTCTCTGAAAGCTAAATATTAAGAGATTTACATTCATGCTATTAACAATATACTGAATTTATTTAATAGCATTTTCAGAAAATATTAACAATATTTTCTGAGATAGTAGTACATCCTTGGTCAACCTTATAAGTAGGGAAGGATAATTTTCCCATATTTTTTAAAAAGGAAAATAAATGACAAAGAATTAGGCCTGGTTGGTGTGACTCCGTGGTTAAGTATCAATCTCTGACCCAGGAGTTCGTAGTTCGATTCTTGGTCAGGGCACACGCCTGGGTTGCAAGCTTGATCCCCAGTGTGGGGTATGCAGGAGGCAGCTAATCAATGATTCTCTCTCTTCATTGATGCTTCCATCTCTCTCCCTCTTCCTTCCCCTCTCTCTCTGAAATCAATAAAAAACATATTTAAAAAAGAATTAAGAGATGCCCAAGTTCAATGAAGCGCAGCAGACATTCCTTGCACTGAGTTCACGAAATGTTTACTATTTTTATGTGTGCTATTGCGTTCAGTTTTTGAAAATGTAAAATTGACCCAACTGTTTTACCATAGCACAATTATTCCCAGACAGCTTCATGTGAATGGTTAACAGCCTGAAGAAGATATGGCAGAAATGGCCTTTTAATCACACTTGTCCACATGCCCAGGCACAGCACACCTGCCCTGGGCGCCCCCTTTCCAGACCCCTGTGGAGGATGACCGCCCCTCAGGCTTCCTTAGTGTGCATTTTGCACATGTGGCTGTGCTACCAAGCAGGCAAAGGGGTGGATTTTTTTATAGATTTATATCAAAATCAATCATTTTAAAAAGTTGAAAAAATCCATTTTTTAAAATATCCCGTAACATAAAGAACCCTGGATTAGCTACAAATCAAAGAGTTTAATACAATGTTTTGTATCCATGGAAAAGTGGAAGAAATAAGACAAGTTAACATTTTCTAATAGTAAATCCTGAAGAGCCCTTCGGAGTGAGTAAAAAAGGGTTTGTTTTTATCTTATGGGAAACTGGGTGGTTTGAACACTCGGTTTATTGCTTTATATCATTTTCCTAATACTATCTTTTCACATGTATTTTCCTCTAACATCAAACATTTTATAGCACCTCTATTTGGGCCAGTTTTTATAAACAATTACTTTTACCTTGAAAAAAATATGCATGACTTTTATCTCAGGTATTCAAGCCCCTTTGTAAAATTTATATCAACAGAAGTTAAAAATATATCATTTGGTTTAGTTAATATTTGAGTTTGCAGGAGCAAAATCATCAGTCTCCAGCAGCTGTGTGCCGTGTGTTAAATCTAGAGCAGGCATTAGCCTATCAGATATGCAAATATTTATATCCTCGTTGGCTAAGTAAACTGTTCGGCTCTGCAGAAATGATAGGTTTGTTTTGGAATACTGTTAAGTGACTCCTTTTTTTCTAATCATGGCTTTTCTTGTGCTGAAAGTCACACTTCTGGTTTGAATTTGCCTAAAATTTCTAACATAAAAACGAATAGAAATCCTTATATACCTCCAGAAAAAGAAACCAGATCAGTATCTAGGGTGTCCCCCCAAAACATATACACATTTTGAATAATTATTAATTCCAATGTGTTAAATCTGAAAAAAAGAAACATCAATTGAGCTATCAGCTGTTAAAGTGTGTATACATTTTGGGGAATAGCCTGTATATCAAAACATAGAAAAATTAGACCAGGAACAGGAAAAAAATGTATTGCAATTTTGACCTTCAGTTTTCAGATATACAAATGAAGAAAGGGATCCTTAGAAAACCATAACTTTCATTTGAAAGACATTTAAAAGCAAACATATTAGGTTAAGAGTGTTAATGAATAAGGATTCAAGTCTTGGTATGTTTTTTTAATGTGCCATACCATATTTAAATAATCCCTTGTGTTTGAAAAATCAGGATTTTTTTTCCTAATATCCAAGCCCATGGTAAGTATCCAAGTACATGTATATCTCTGTGTGCACCTCTGATTTTGTTTCCTCAGGATGGAGTCCCATAAGTGGAATTGTTGAGTCCAACAAGATCAATAGTTTTTAAAATCTTGATGCTTATTGATAATAGTGTCATCTCAATGAACACCAGTTTCTTAAATTGTGAAATCAGATAAACAAGGCATACCTGGCAAGATCATAAGGAGGGCTAGAGACAAAAGTTCTCAAAAATAATTATTCATTATAATGATTTTCTAATGTTTCCTAAAGTGCAGATTGAACCCTAGAGAAAATAACCATCCATTCCCTCGATGGATTTTATTTTCCCCATCTCTAAATAAGATAACTATCATCCCACCAAAGACAAAAATCATCTGATTTGAACGCTATAGTCAGGGTAGAAATATTTACAACCACCAAGAGTGCCAGGCTCTTTGCACATATTTCCTCCTGTATCTCCACCTGTAATGGCTTAGGTAACCTTGTGAGGCAGGTATTAAAATCACAATATATAGGGAAAGAAATTAAGGTACAAATTGTTAGGGTAATCCATTCTACAAGGCAGCTCTGCCCCACTCAAAGCCCCTGCTTCTCCACAGGCTACCACATCACCCGTGCATTATGTAATGGCAAAGAGATTGTTCAAGTAGGTCATAAAAGGCTTCGTAGCAAAAACGTCATTTGAATTAAGTCAAGCCAAGAGGAAGAAAATTCGAAGTAAACAAACAGCAACACGCACTACTTTATGGTGGAAAATATGTTGAGTCACTGAATAAGCTGCCTTGTGCCGGCCACTGTCCCAGGTGATCGGAAGATGGAGATGAAAAGTCGCTGTCAGGAAGAAGTTTAAAAGCAAGTAAGACAGACAAGCCTGCAAACTTATTGCATCAACGTGATAAATTCTGTGTTTGGGCTATGCCAGGATGCCATAGGCATGGAGGACAGATAACTTAGCCCAGTGCCAGAGAAAGGGGTCACGTAGGCTGAAGCTTGAAAAGTGAGTAATGATAAGCTAAGCAGAGAAGCGCACAAGTGAAAGCTTTTGAGTGCTGGAGGTTCGGAAATCCTGGAGCCCAGGTGGGTTTATGGAGATGGCATGAAATGATGCTGGAGTGCCGGCTGAGCCAGACCACAGTGCTTCTTCTGTGCTCTTGGAGGGGCTGGAACTGCATCCCGAAAATGACCAGCTCTGTACAGATATTACTTAACCCTTTGTTAGAACTCCAACTGCAACAATGGTGACAATTATGGTATCTAATGCCTAATGTTGATGTTTTATATGAATACTCTAATCCGCAGAACAGTGGTTCTCAACCGTCCTAAATGCCGCGACCCTTTAATACAGTTCCTCATGTTGTGGTGACCCCCAATTTCAATGTTACAAATTGAACATAATTAAAGCATAGTGATTAATCACAAAAACAATATGTAATTACATATGTGTTTTCTGATGGTCTTAGGCGACCCCTGTGAAAGGGTCATTCGACCCCCAAAGGGGTCGCGACCCACAGGTTGAGAACCCCTGCCTCAGAACAATGCTATGCGATTAATACCGTTATTATTATGTGCCTACCATGGTATTTTCAGGGACAGAAAAGTAACAAGAATGTCATGGAATGAGAAGGGTATATTCAAATTTGCATTTTCAATGATCATTTTAGTAGGGATTTATAGGATGGCATTGAAAAGACTATTTGGCAAAATGAAGCTGGTTATGAAGTAGCTACCGCAACCAGGCAAGATATTACAAAGGCTGGATTTAAGGCAGAAGTGGTAGGACTTAAGAGGAAATAGATTTGAAAGCTACTTAAAAAGCAGGTCATGACCTGCTATGGAGGATCAGGCAATAGAAAGAATCTTGGATGACAATTATGGTCTGGATGGAGGTCCTCCTTTTCTCTGAAATAACACAAGAGGAAGAACAGCTTTTCCAAAGGAAGGTAATCTCTTTATACTAGAAATGTGGATTCTGGAGTCATAATCTAGAGGCAACATGTCCACAGTCATGGGTACGTACGAAGTGGAAAGAGCAAAGAAAGATGATGAACAATTGTGTAAGGAACCATTGATCAATTATTGGGAGTGCTGCTGTGTGTATGGCTAGAGATCTAGAGCTGAGGAGCAAGCGTGTATACTTGGAATTATACACAGGTAAGAAGAAGTTGAACCTGTGAGAGGATCTGAACAGCCCAAAAGAGAGAATACAAACGGAGAGGGGAGATAAAGATAGAATTAAGAAAAGTATCTACATATGCAGTATACATAAATAAAATGATTTTAATGAAGATATGAGAAATCTAAGAAAAACATTTTTTCAAAGAGCAAACCCCTACTTTGTGTTAATCCAGTTCTACTCTCAGCCTATCTCGTGCCCTTTCAGATCACACCACCCAAAAATAAAGAGCGTCAACTATGGCCAAGTGCCACAGCTCTGACCTTGGAAGGGAGTGAAAATAACTGATGGACATGAAGAATCAAACTCCTGATCTTCTAACCAAAAATCAGTAACCAACTATAGACCCCCATTATGGACTCAGCTCAAATTTCTAGTCTTCATACTCATTTCTTTCTGTTCCTTTTCATATGCAAAGCAACTAGTTAAAGATTTTAATTGACATTTTCAAGAACAAGTCATTGAATCTCACTTGAAGTCTTTAAATTGAACTGATATGTTCAAAATTAATCCTGTAGCAATTAGAGAAACTGTTTTACACGTGACATGGAGACAAGACACTCTCAGCTTTACTTGGGCTGGGGGGGTGGGGGGTGGTTGCTATCATAAGTTCCTCCTTTTTAAGAAGAGATAATGGTTAGAGACCACTTGCACAATTACTTCTAATGCTATTGCTGCCTGAGAAATAATACACTGAGGCACTCCTGGCTGAGCCTTAGCCACGCTTTCTTAATATGCTATTCTACCAAGGTGAGAATGTTTAGGGTTCTTCAATTCACAAAGGAATAAACTTCTAACTTGTTGAAGGCAAAACCAAATATATATAAACAATACTTATGATGCTATATAAACAATCTTTTTTTTTCTACTTTAGAGCAGAAGTACTGTATGGAGATAGTAATCAGCCGTAATTATCGCTTTTGAAAACTCAAGCTTTAAAATCCACAAAATACTTTATAAATAAATGCAGGAAGCTTCATAAAATACATTTTCTCAATTCAACAAAGAAAAAAATCAAACCAGTTAGGACACTCAAGTGTTATTTGCAGCAATCACGATAAGTCAATTTTGGCTTAAACCATGATTGTTATAAACACTCACAAAACATATTATTTACCAGATGGCAATCTTACTCAAGCAAACACATAAAACTTATGTTTCATTATTATCAAATAAGGATGAACTTGCCACTGGGATAACCTCCACTAGTTAAACAAACATCTCCACAAAATGAGTGCATGGTTTCTATCATTGGATAAGTATATGGAGTAAAGGGACTATCTTAATATTTAGCAGCTCCAGCTTATATTCAAGAACCAAAGCTCACAACAGAATACACACACATGCAAAATGGTATAGTTTGGTCTGTACTTGGACTTGCACCTTCACTCTCTTAGTAAAAAGCTACTACATCTTAATATTCAGAGAACCAATAGTTTACAACTATGAGCCAAGCTAAAAAACCTTCTTATTATTATGTTTTTAATTAAATGTATTGGGGTGACATTGGTTAATAGAATCATATAGGTTTCAGGTGTACATTTCTATGATACAAGACCTGTATATTGCACTGTGTATCTACCACCCAAAGTCAAACCATCTGTATTAAATAATTACTAGTTAATATTATGAAATGTACAAAGCAATTCTAAGACTTTCTTGTCACTGCCTCCTTCGCCAAATACAATATCAGAATCTATCATCCATGGAATGTACAATGTAAGAGTTGTGCTTTATAAATTATAGCATCAGAGACTAATGACAGAATACTGAAAGTCTATTTGTGATGAACACCAAATTATCATATCTGTGTGTGTGTGTGTGTGTGTTAGTCTCTTTGTCAAGTGATCCTTTTCATAACTGCAAATATTTTTTAAGATCACAAAAATTTAAAATAGTTCCAAAGCTATTTTTAAAATTCTATTATGACAATTAAAATAGAATGAGCACAGTTCTTTTGCTAATTTATTTGTTTCCTGGCCACAAGCAATACTCTCAAACAAGTCGCCCCTCAGAAGCTCCACTGGAAAATGAGACAGACACTCCTTGCACTTGTACAAGCATGGTGAGGCTCAAAGGTGTTACCGCACAGCGGGCCATGGAAGTAATCAGGAACTGAGACCTTGGACAGAAACATCAGGACCCTAGGAGAGACAAAAATGACAAATCTTGTCTCCTTACCTTGTCAGATCCTCCAAGGCTAGAATTCAAGCACTATGGCATGAAATACATACTATAGAGCATTTATGTCCAACAGGACAATAAAATGTCCAGATTGTCTCTCCCTAGGTTACCTCGCTTGTTGCAATACCTTGTGCTGGAAATTCCTGGTTTCTCTTTACTGCGATTAGTGTCTGTGGCAGAAGTTCATGTGAACTGTCAGCTTTCTGAATGCAAACAGAGGTCTAACACATGAAGACAACGGAAAACACAAATTCTGGCCTTTGAAAAGTTAAATGGGTATATTAAATTAGAAAAGTGCTCCGAAGACTTTCCTCTTTTACAAACTGTCTTCTAAAATGAAGAGCTAAGGTCCAGGACTTCCCACTGCAAAGCATCAAAGGGAAAGAAGACCGCTCTCTGCAGAGAGCCGGCAGTCACTTCCCTGGCAATCATGTCACTATCGAAGGACAGATTGCCTTTATCTTTTTTTTTAATTGTTTTATTGCTTAAAGTATTACAAAGAGTATTATATATGTCTCCTTTTTTTTCTCCCCTTCAACTTCCCCTAGCCTCCCATACCCCGCAGTGTCTTGTGTCCATTGGTTATGCTTATGTGCATGCATACAAGTCCTTCGGTTGATCTCTTACCCACCCCCCACAACCCTTCCTGGCCTTCCCGCTGTAGTTTGACAGTCTGTTCGATGTTGCTCTGCCTCTGTATCTATTTTTGTTCATCAATTCATAATGGTCTTAATTATCCATAAATGACAGATTGCCTTTAGATTGCAACTTTCTTGAGGGTCAAGTCTCTCTCTATTACATTCCGAATTGCACCTAAAACACTGAGGACTTTCAAAAAAATACTAGTTTGTGACACACAAAATGGGTCACTTTCACTGTACATCATACCAAAAATTTTAATGCACTCAAGCAAGGTAGTTCCATTGTTACCAAAGATCTAGAGAAAAGGCAACTTCAGGGGGAGGGAGAGAACCTTCTGACAGTTGTTTCTTTATGAACTGTTACTTGGACCAAAATTGAACTATGATTCCAGAAATAAATAAAAAGAGTGTGTGGTGTGCTTAAAATTTCTAATACCCCAATACATTTACTTGGGGTGTATTTTTCTTCATAAGATCTATTATGTTCATTTCTTGCTGTTTAGAAAAAAAATAAATGACCCAGGAAAGATACGTAGCAATACAGCCAAGCCCCAATTTTTTAAGTGACTATTATATATAATTGAAATGTATATTGCTGTTAGTCTTTCTTGTTTTCACCCAAATTAAATGCTGGTAGAAATATTCAGAAAACTGTTTAAGATAATTTTAGCATCTAATAAAGACTTTCATTATTCATTGGTATTGTAAACATATTTCCTTTATATAATTAGTGTAGCTTCATTATAAAATCGTTTGGAAAACTATCTCCCATAATTCCTCTACCCTAATACAGGCCCTCTCAGCTCTTTTACTCTTTCTGCAAGTAATGGACATGTTATAGGAAAAAGCAGCTGTTCGCCCTCACTTTCCAGCCGACCCCCAGTCACAGAGCTGCCCTCCTCCCAGCAACAGGGTGATAGAAAATTATCTTTGAGATAAACACCAGAAGATCTGTTTTTAAATGAGCCATCTTCATGTAACTACCCAATGAGTGCAATCATTTCAATAATTCTAACTGAATTTTCTCAATTGCGAAGACTGATATTCCTTATCAAAATGAATAAAAAATCATTTGATAGCTACAGAGACATAGAAATTGAACTTCTTTCCCTACACACTCTACTCCCTCATGGACAGAAGGGATACAGTGAACAGCGCTTCTCTCTGTTAATGTGCCTTGAAATTCTGCAATACATTCGAATAGGTCCTCCAGAAGACTACTGGGAAATATCATCTGTCCACATTTGTGCCACTAGTTCCCATATACACCCCTCAGTGCCCCTGGTTAATAATGTGATATTTCCCTAGGCAATGAAAGGCATAGGGCCATGACCCTTCTAAAAGCAGAAGAATAGCATGACAATATAAGTTCCGATCTGCCATGAAGACAGGGTACAGTAACGTCTCCTATGCAGCAAATTCAAGTGTGTGGGTGGTTCAAGAGGCCTCTGTTAGTCAGAACCCGAATACCATCTCTGAGCTTTTTCAGGAGGATCTCTGTGGGTGTACAAACTGGCCCGTGCTCTGAAGAGTCTGCATGTGGGAGGTTCTCCGCTTGTCCTCTTTCCCTAAGTGAATGGGGAACAACACTTGGGAATGAGAGAAAAGGTATCCAGACTCTATAATCTCACCTCTGCCACTTCATGGCAGTCTACTTTCTGTTTCCAAACCTCAATTTCCCCATCTGAGAAATGGGAACAATATTAATACTCACTTTGTGGGTTGTCGTAGGAATCTAAGAAGACAATGTAGCTTTAAGGTTGGATAAACTTTTGAGGATGTTGCATATTTTTATTACTGAAAACATAATTATGATTAATGTTAGCGAACTAAGTTAGGGCTGTTGTTTTACTGGCATGTTTAGAACTAGGAAAATCAGAAAATAATCCCTATTGATCTTATAACAAGCACCTACACTAATAAAAGAGAAACATGGTAATTGGCGTACAACCGCTACCCTTTTCATTGGCTAATCAGCGAGATATGCAAATTAACTGCCAGCCAAGATGGCGGCCGGCAGCCATGCAGCTTGAAACTAACATGAGGCTTGCTTGCCTCAGTGACAGAGGAAACCAACGTTCCCCGCCTGGGGCTGCAGGCCTCTGAGCCAGCAGTTTAAGAAACATTGTAACAAATACCGCCGGACTTCAGCCAGCAGATTCGCAACATTGTAAGCAAAGGCCAGAAACCTACTTTCAGCCGTGGAGGCCTAAGAGCTGGAGCCAAGCCTCAAGGTAAAGCTGGCCCAGAATTAAAAAAAGAAAAAAAGAAAAAAAGGAGCAGTTGGGAACTTCAGTCACTCCCAGCCTGAAAACAGCCCTCAGCCCCTCACCCAGACTGGCCAGGCACCCCAGTGGGGACCCCCACCCTGATCCAGGACACCCTTCAGGGCAAGCCAGCCGGCCCCACCCATGCACCAGGCCTCTACCCTATATAGTAAAAGGGTAATATGCCTGCCGGCACCGGGATCAGCGTGACAGGGGGCAGCGCCCAAACCCCCTGATCGCCCTATGGCTCTGTGTGTGACAGGGGGTGGGGCCCCAACCCCCTGAGCAGCCCTGCCTGATAGGGGGGAGCTCCCCAACCCCCCACCCCACGGGCCCTGCTCTGTGTGTGATGGGGTAGAGCCATAACCTCCCCATCAGCCCTGCCCTGAGTGTGAGAGTGGCGGCGCCCCAACCCCCTGATCGGCCCTGCTCTGTGGGTGATAGAGGGCGGTGCCCCAACCCCCTGATGGGCCCTGCTCTGTGTGTGATGGGGGCAGCGCCCCAACCCCCCAATTGGCCCTACCCTGAGCGTGACTGAGGGTGGCATCACAACCTCCCAATCTGCCCTGCTCTGTGCCCGACCAGGGGCTGCACCTAGGGATTGGGCCTGCCCTCTGCCACCAGGGAGCAGGCCTAAGCCAGCAGGTCGTTATCTCCCGAGGGGTCCCAGACTGCGAGAGGGCACAGGCCGGGCTGAGGGACCCCCCCACACCCCCCCGAGTGCACAAATTTTTGTGCACCGGGCCTCTAGTAGAGGTATAAACTGAAAAACCAGCCACTTATAATTAAGCAGCTCTGTTCTAATTTTTAGATTGCAATACAATATTATAATTCCTTACTTTTATTAACTGCCAAAATCAATTTCAGAACCCATTTTCCCAGTACTCTGGAATATAAAGACAGAATTTTCCCCCTTAGATACACAGATGCAGTTTCATCTACATGCTTGCATTTCAAAGGCATTTTTAAAGCTAGAGTGCATATAATGAATAAACTGTAATCATATCTTTATCCCAACTCAATTACAAAATCAACTCATAACTTAGAGCCCTGCAATAAATATCTATTTCCAATTTTAGGCTGATCATTAAATGTGGGTCACACCAAGAATCTGTTAAATGAAAAAATGTTAAAATTTACTTACATCACTTAGAGCATATTGATTCTGATGACAATTAATCCACATGAAACAAGTGTTACATCTACAAAGACAACAGCATTTCAAGAAAATTCCACTCAACTCCCATGAATTGCTGCCTGCATTCCATATTCTCTCTCCTCTCTCTCTTCTCTCTCTCTCTCTCTCTCTCTCTCTCTCTCTCTCTCTCTCTCTCTCTCTCTCTCTCCCCCCATACCCTTTCTTCAGTGGCACCCCTTCATTCCCTCTAGGACCTTGGTGTTTACTTCCTTTCCTTATCATCTTCCTACCTAGTCAATCCTAATCTCAGAAAAGAAGTGGAATAAATTATTCACACACAGATATACTTAGTCATAAGGCTTCAGAAATTATAAATCCCAGGGGGTAAATGCATTTTAATAGTCAAAGTTTGTGAATCTAATAAAATTATCCTTTACCTAGAAACCCTTGAAAAAAATTATATCTGTTTTGAGATATTAAGAGCTCTGTTGAACAAGGGAGTCATTATTTAGAACTCTGTTTTTCATCTGTGAAATAAGAAGACTGAATTGCCTGGAGTTTCTAATACTCAAGCATCTTTTAAATATAAAACAAATGACAATTTCATATGATTTAACTCAATAGATTGTAGGTTATAAACATAAATACATCAGTAGATTAGTTAGGTAGCATTTATGCTGTCAAGTAGATAGTTATGAGAAACCAAGGAGTATTGGAGTCTATAGCAATGCCTCATTTGAAGAGATTCAGACTAAAACCAAACAAAAAGACCAACAAGCAAAAACTGTTATGCCAGTCAAGCTAAATGATGCTGATATGAGGATTGGTAGGCCAGCAGCTTATGAATGCACAACTAGATGCTTGTAGAGATCCCCTCCAGCTGTAGCACTCTGTGATTCTGTCAGAAGTGCATCGTGCCAGGGGAAAGGAGTTCTTAAAAATATTAGCTTTACTCTTCTGGAACCATTGAGACATCACTGGGGAGTTAATAACTGCAACAACCAGTATTCTGCCACTTCCCCATAAAGACCAGTCCTCAAACAAGAGTTACCTTGATTAGGAAACTAGAAAGCAAGAAAAAGATGATACCATGAATGGAAAAGGAAAGTCACTAAACTACCAGATTTCCTCCATGACAAATATCGAGGTTGTGGAACTCTACTGAACCTTCTCCAATCCAGAAAATGACACACTTCTCATCAGCGGTCATAAAAATATTAGTGGGACATCTCTGAAATGCATTTATACTGACAAGTTAGTCTGAATTTTAAAAATAGGAAGAACAAAATCACAGAGGTTTTCTTCCACTATTTAAAAAGTGTCCTTATGGATCTCAGACACATTGTCTAAGAAGAGCTCCACTTCCCTATCCTTAGCATTTACTAGGCAACAGACAGAAAATTCAAGCCACACAAGAATGCAAATCCCACCACGTGAGTTTGGTTAGGTTAAATGCATACTCATAATGGGTTATAGGTTTAAAAAATCAATTTTACCCACTTGAGTCAATTGTGGAAATCTTAATATTGACCATGCTTACTCAACTGTCTGCCACATGTATTACGGCTATTGCAAGCCTTATTCATAAATGATATGTGTATCACACCCTGTCTTAAAAAAATTACGGTTTAAAAAGTATCTTACTTTTCTCTTTTTAATGGAGAAATGTCGCCATATCAAAATATTTGTATATGTAGTATGTAAATATTTATGAGAACATTTACTGGCTACATATAGAGCAACTAGACAAGTCTTAAAGGTGTATTTCTTACAATAAAAAGGTCATATACTTCAAAGTTTTACAGAGGAAAAGAAAAACACATTCCTTCTTCTTTTATCTCCTGCTTGCCTAAGACTTTCCATTTCAAAACCTATATAAATCTGGTAATCTTACTTCCAAGGACATAAGCACTAGAGTTATACAATACTGGTAAAGTGTGGTAAATTTTGAACATGTATTTTTCCAAGGAGAGAGACAAAGAAGGTACTTACAAAGCTGCATGGTAAAGTTTAAAAAGACTTGAAGTTTCTGATTCCTTGGTCACACTTTTAAGTATTACAGGATATCAAATTCCCAAACAAAATATACAGGGGTGGGCTAAAGTAAGTTTACAGTTGTTCATGTGGAAAATAATACAATAATAAATGATAATACAAGAATAAACTGGGTTTTGTGTGCTCACAACTGTAAACTTACTTTTGGCCACCCCTGTATTTGTTTGGTTCTTCTTGCTGTTAAGCCTAGGTGCTTATAAAATATGGGTGTCCAGAACCTATATACTGCAAAAATCTCTACAATCTGGCTTTACACATTCCTGGAAGACTTATAAGATTTATGATAGTCATTCATTGCTGTCTTATAGTTTCAAGTGTCATGTCTTATAAAGAAAAGCATCCATTTACTCATAAAGAAATAATAGTACTTCATAAAATAGCCATTTTTATAAGCATTACAGTAGATTGATCCAATCAGATATGTGATTATTAATATTAAATATCTTTGATGTAACTACCATAAAATCAGTGTAGAACTTTAATGGTTCCTATGCAGTATAGACTCCTCTATCGCCCTGGATCTTCTCACTACTATCCAAACATGGAATAGCTTTGCATACCTCACTCAAAATGTACAATATATAAAATGAAAAGGATGATGTTTAAGCTCTCATAGATTTGGAAACTCTCAGAATAGGAAAACATATAAGCCAGGTGAAAACACCAATACTCACACAGAAGAGGAAGTACTGAGATTGTGCGAAATGAACCGTGTTGGTCTATGACAAACAGGAGAGTCTATGTGCCATCTAAAAGGGATAAGAGCAACTTTCCTTTGGCAGGCTTGTCATTTATAAAGGTTAGTACCCCATTGCCAGATCTTCTCGTTTTTTTAAGAAAGGCTGGAAATCTGGACCTCATGACTTTTCCCAATTTTTAACTATGGGCAACTAGTTTAAAAAATTATAAAACCCAAATGGATAGACAAAAATGCTCCAGGGACCAAGGCCAGCCTCTGGGCCATAGATTAACAGGCTGTGCAAAGCTATGCAGTCCAGGGTCTTTGACTTGCAGCTCTTATAACCACATTCCTGCCAAGCTGTTCTTGCCTGGGTTTGAACACCTTTCGCTATGAGGAATTCAGCACTCCTCAAGGCATAGTCTATATTCTAGACAGTTTTTTCCTTCTTTGGAATAAAAATGTACTTGTCATCATTGTATCCAGAGCCACCCCGCAGCATCACAGAAACCTTTTTCAACATAAAAAGCTCTCAAATACTTGAAAACAGAAGCATACAATATACATTTGGATAAATAAACAAATTTAAACATTTCCAAACCTATATATGTGACTCGCACAATTTAGGGGTATCTTTTTAGATGTCAGACCGATTTTCCTTCCTGTGACTTAATAATAAAAATTAATAATGGTAATAGCCACAGATCAGGTGTTGAGAGGTATAAACCCTATTGTTAAAGGAGACCTTTCCAATGACTCAGAAAAAGGGAGGAGAAGGAAAGGAGCCCATCAAAGGCTGATGCAATACTCCACGTCTTCTCAATCCTGCAAGGTGATGAGCTCATTCCTTTCCTCAGGTCCGTGCATCAATGCCTGTGGACAATGGCCCTGTCCATTTCCTCCCATTTATAAGTCTGAAATACTACATCCCATTCCTCCATCCTCAATCAATTCCTCTCAGATGTATATCCAATTCAAAATTCCACTTCTGGTTTTCAATCCTCCATGGACCTGCAGCCGTCTACTCCACATCCTTTCGCTCTCACTAACCTCTTCAAACCACCTTCCCCTCCTTTTCTCACAGAAACTTCTTCCTTTCCTTTCTAACCTTCTGAACAGTCTCCCAATCAGTCTCTGCCCTGAGAACTCTCTTTTTATTACTATTTCTCAGTTGCCAATCCCCCAAATATCATTTCACACAAAAGCCTTTCAGTGATAATTATTGGAGAGGTTTTATAAAATAGTTGGATAATACTATTCATTTGCCACCTGTATTTCGCTGTTGAAAAATCCATGTTGGAAATGAATAGCATTGTACTTTATTCCCCCTCCCCTCCTGTCAGATATGTGAAAATGTGATTTTGTGAGTTTTGTTAGGGGTGAGAATTTTACCTTCTTTTCCTCTTCTTGCAATGGTATCCGGTATCAACATTGCCTACAAAGTGAGTAAAGACCCTTGAGTTACCACAGCCATATCACTTTTTTTTTTAACCAAGGAAAAAGGGGATAATATGAAATCTCCCTCAAGTGCTAAACAAATAGCACTTTATTTAAAGTGTTCATACTCCTCACTAATTACTTAGGTGTGCCCACAGACACCAGTGCAGAACCGTATCCCCTTCAACCATCTTCAGTATATCCTTAAATTAAATTCATAAAGAAATGTGGGTTTAAATCAGAAACATGCTTCAGCAATTGCAAAATTGTTTCAACTTTCTCACTTTTTTTAACAGAAGAAAAGCAAAGCTAATAGAGTCTTCCTTAGAGGTGAATAATATATATACAACTGGGCATATATTCAGCAAAAATATAGCATGACTGCCCTCATCTGATTGAAGTTTTGTAGCAGAAAAAGTATCTCATCATCTCACCTATTTTACCAGAAAGAAAAAAAAAATTGAAAGAAAAATATAGACTTATAAGTTTAGAGAAAGAACTTCAAACTATCCTTCCTAGATTTAATAATGGAATATTTTCTTGTTCACATTCTTTTCTGAATTATCTATATCCCAAAAGGAATTTGCTTTCTATTTTCTCTCTCGTTCCTTCAACCAATATTTACTGAGTGCATTCTATGTACAAAGAACTGTAATAGACATTGGGATGAAATCAGAGAACAATACAAATAGGACCTTCACCTTCACAGATCAAGAGATTATATTTCTTCAGGTGACTATTTAGTTACATACTTTGTGATAATTGTTGGATAAAGGGGGATAGTACAGTATAATAAAGGTATATAGCAGAAGGACCTAGAAGGTCAGCAAATACTTCCTTTAGGAAGTAAAAAAAGCAGCAATTAAGTATTAGCATGTCAAAGATAGAACATGTGAAGGCTTGCAGCAGGAAATAATACAGGCACCATCAGGTCTTAAACTCAGAGTGAGCAGAAGAAATATTCAAGCTGGTAGGAGAGGGAAATTTCCCATCACTTGGGACTTGAGAAAAAAACAGATAGAAATAAATGTATTATATTTATAAAGGTATGTGAGAAAATCAGTTAAGAGGCCATGTGGTCAAGGGAAAGAGATCACAGTAGCTTCATCTAGAACAAAGACACTGTAATAGAGAAGAGTGCAGAGTCAAGAGAAATTTAGGAGGTAAGACCAATAGAACATGGTGAATGTTTTGAGATGGGAGGTGAGAGACGGAATGCAAGCTCACCACAGGGAAAAATGGAAGATTTTATTTTGAGTGGGACTAATGATCAGTTCCATTTTTTAGAGACTGGGTTTGCCCATGAAACAGGGAACTGGGATGGCGAAGCACCTCACATAAGTCTGAAGGGACCTCCATGCTAGAAATATACAAGCATAAGTCATCACTGTAGTAATTCTATCATGCAGAACATACTTAAAGCCATCAGCATAAATAAAACTTCCTGGAGGAGAAACATAGCCTGCCAAGAGAAGAGGGACAAGAATAAAGCTTTGAAACTCACAAACATTTCAAGGTTAGAAATAAAAGAGTAGGCTAATAAAGACAATTGAGTAAAAGAAGCCAGACTCAGACAAGAAAAACTAAATGTGATGTCATAAACCAAGGAAAGAACATGTTTGTTCATTTAGGATAGAGCAATGCAATGTCAAAATATGCTGAGGGGCCACAAAGAAAGGAAGACCAAGAATAAATGTAGGTCCCTTCTGAGAGCTGAACTGGTTCAATAATAGAAAACCAAATAGAGTGCATTGCTGATAAGGAAATAAAGACAGTGAAGAAAAATATTTAGACATGCGACTAAATTTCACAATACTTTTACCATGTATAGGAGTGTTTTAGGCTCTGAAAACCGGAAAAAAACCAAAACTACCATTTCACACACTGACATAGCCTCACAGTCTTCCAATTCCTGTATCACCCTTCCCATCACCTCTCCCACTCAGCAGAAAATTCCCATTCCAATCTTCTCTTCTAACTTTGTGCCCACTCACTTCTCTCTTCTACCCTTTGAGCATCCTCAGCAAGAACAGACTCAGTTGGCAACCTTGTAGGCAGGGAACCTTTATAATTTGATTGTTCAGACATTTAACTCATGAGCCTCACAGTTCAAAAGACTGATGGCTGATAATTTCTTAAGAAAAGGCAGAAGGACTTGATTCTTTAATGTAATAGGGAGTTAAATAAAAAAAAAGTCACTGTTCACTTGTGCTACCTCAACCATAACTGTACTGCATTGAAATTGTCCTTATCTATTCAATAACTAACTGTATCTTGTCATGTAAAAGCTCTGACATGACAATTAACATCTCTGTTATTCTGCAAGTAAAATTAAATCGCTCACTAGTAAAATAGAATAGAGACAACCAGAAAAGGCAGATCTGCCACCTATCTTCTTACCCATTCTATCCCTGTTCATTTTTCTCTATAACTTACAGAGAGAAGGGAGGGGGGGAGACTTAGACATTTGTTCCATGATGTAATAGAAGATTCACCCACCAAATTATGTGTCAAAGCAGAATCAGACCTCTACAGTCACCCTGGTCATTGGAAGAAGACAAGTGTAGGCAAAATGTTACACACTGAGCCCAGCACAATTCACCATTTCAAAAGCCCCTCCTTGTCCTTCCCAGTATGTCTTCAAGGATCTAGTGAAATGATGACACCAAATCCATGATGTATTAAAGACCTACCTGTGCCAGACACTGCAACTGATGTATCATGCATATTCTCTCTACAGGTGATCAGTTGGTATTACTGGTCCCATTTTTCAGAGATGGCTAAACTAGAGAAATTATACAATTTGCCCAAGGTCAGCCAACCATTAAGCAGATAATGGCTAAATGTCTCTAAAAGTGACAGTCTTTCCACTACATCATACTGCCTTCTTAAGTAAAAGTTACTTTCATATTGAAGAATTAAATCAATGTGAATTATTAAATTATATCTATTAGAACCCATGGGAGGGTTGTATAGCAGCAGGGTTAGGAGAATAGACTCTGGAACCATAACCCCTAGATTCAAATCCCAGCTTTGCTTCTTACAAGCTGTGTGACTATGTGACCTTGATATTAGGTGAATTCAACCTCTTTTTGCCTCAGTTTGTTCATCTGTAAAATAGTGATAGCAGTGTGGCAAACTTATAATTCCTGTGAGAATTAAATATATATACTAGTGTGTGTATGTGTATATAAATATATGTATATATGTTAGAGGCCCCAGTGCATGAAGATTCGTGCAAGAATGGGCCTTCCTTTTCCTGGCTGCTGGCACCGCCTTTGCTCCAGCCCAGAGCTGCCCTTCCTCCTTCTCATGCTGCCTAGAGGCCCGGAGCGGCTGGGGCAGTGTACAACTCCTGCCTCGTTACCATGGTGACGACGCAAGCATCCCGCCCCACCCCAGCCACTCTGCGCCTGCATATGCAAATTAACCCACCATCTTTGTTGGGTTAATTTGCATACTCATTCCTGATTGGCTGGTGGGCTTCGCAAAGATATGATCAATTTGCATCTTTCTCTTTTATTAGTGTGTATGTGTGTGTATATCTACACTAATAAAAGAGAAAAATGGTAATTGGCATACGATGCTACCCTTTTCATTGGCTAATCAGGGCTATATGCAAATTAACTGCCAACTAAGATTGGCAGTTAACTGCCAACTAAGATTGGCAGTTAACTGCCAACTAAGATTGGCAGTTAACTGCCAACAAGATGGCGGCTAATTTGCATATGTAGGCACAATGCAGGGAGGCGAAAGGGAAAGCAGGAAGAAGCCCCCTGCCACTGACAGTGATCGGAAACCCAGGGGGGAGCTAAGAGCTGGGGGCAGGGCAAAGGCGGCCCTTTGCCCTGCCCCCCAGCCATGATCGGAGAATCAGGCGCCTTTTCCACCCTGGCCAGTGATAGCAGGAAGTAGGGGTGGAGCCAGCGATGGGAGCTGGGCACGGTCGAAGCTGGCAGTCCCGGGAGCTAGGGGTCCCTTGCCTGGGCCTAAAGCGAAGCCCACGATTGTGGGGCCGCTGCAGCTGCGGGTCCCCGCTGCCCAGGCCGGACGCCTCAGCCAGAGGCGTTAGGCCTGGGCAGGGGTGGAGCCTGTAACCGCGGGGAGCTGGGGGTCCCCTGCCCAGGCCTGACACCTCTGCCGGAGGCCTCAGGCCTGGTCAAGGGGCCGATCCAGTGATTGGTGATCAGAGGGTGATGAGGGTCAACTCCTCTGGCTGAGGCATCAGGCCTGGGTGGGGGGCTGGGGGTCCCCTGCCCAGGCCTGATGCCTGGGCCAGAGGCATCAGGCCTGGGTGGGGGGTGGAGCTGGGGATTGGAGGGATATGATGGTCCCCTTGCCCAGGCCTGAAGCCTGGGTCAGAGGCATCAGGCTTGGGCGGGGGGTGGAGCAAGTGATCAGAGGGAGATGGGGGTCCCCTGCCCAGGCATGATTCCTAGGCCAGAGGCCTCAGGCCTGGGCGGGGGTCAGAGCCAGTGATCGGGGGGAGATGGGGGTCCCCTGTCCAAGCTTGACACCTCTGGCGGAGGCGTCAGGCCTGGGCAAGGGGCCGATCAGGCGATCGGAGGGTGATGGGGGTCAACGCCTGAGGGCTCCCAGTATGTGAGAGGGGGCAGGCTGGGCTGAGGGACACTCCCCCCCCCCCCCCACCCCCACACACACACACACACACGTCCAGTGCACGAATTTCATGCACCGAGCCCCTAGTGTGTGTATATATATATATATATATATATATATATATATATATATATTCTGTAAATAGAGTAAGTTAATAGTAAGTACTACAAAACTATTTTAATATAACCATATTATGAACCCAAATTGATGATCAACACATTTGTCATACATTAAGATTCTCATAGGGTTGATCTTTGCAAAAAAGAAAAATAACACCTTTCTATTCTGCACAATCCAAATAACTATGTAGACCAGTAATCTACAACTCCAGCTGTGCATCCAAATCACTTACAGAGCTGGGAGGGCTGGCTCCAGCTCTGAATTGTCTGCCTGAGTTGGTTTGGGGTAGGGCTTTGGAATATGGCTTTTAGCAGTTTCCACCTGCTGCACCACCATGGCTGAGAACAGATGAAACATGGAAATATACTCACTTTCATTTTAATGAAAAAAACAACAACAACAACAACACAGATTAAAATAGCATGCTCTTTTTCTTCTTTAAAAAAATTCAAGAGTGCTAGCTACTAAAATGTTAACAGCATTTATCTCTGGGTGGTAGAAGTATGCATAATATTTACTTTCTATTTTATTTATTATAAAGTCATTAAATTTTTACAATTTACTAATAGATGCATTCCATATGCCTGTTTTGGTACCATGTCCATGGCATTATTTTAGGAATTAAAGGTATGACCGAGAACAAAACACTGTCCCTGAGCTTGGGGGGCTTACAATGTTGTGGGAGAGGCAAGGAATAAATAAATAAAAGTACAAGGTTAGCAGGTGATATATGCAAGGAAGGAAATTAAGCATAGAAAGGTGATTGAGAGCAACTGCTGGGTTATTATAATACTTAGGATAGTCAAGGAAGTCTTCTCAGAGAGGTGATATTTGAACAAAGACCTGCATGAACAAAGGACCCAGCCATAACCAACAGAGAGAGAAAAATATTCTAGGCAGAGAGAATAATAATACCAAGACCTTGAGTGTTGTAAACACACATTTCGTTTATAATCAGGTTAAAAACGACAAGGTATTTCATTTGGGTGAAACAGAAAAATAATTTTGCAAGGCCACAGACGGTTCCCTAGCCCTGGACCTCCATCATTAAACTGGCCTCTGTGACACTCTGAATATCAACTATGAAAGGAAAGGTGGAACTGAGCTTCCACCCTTGGTTTTACAGCACTAGTTGCAAAAGCAAGTTATACAAGGGACTAAGGTTGTTTCCTTTACTCACCAATATCTAAGAGGACAACATAAGTCAGCATCATTCCCTTCCCATGTCGGTAAAATGCCGCTGGATGTTTGCACCGTGCCCAATGACTGAATGATGTGGAGCATGTCAGAGAAGCATGAAACATATCGTGGCCATTGTGTAAGCAATCTCAATAGAAATGCAACATGTCTAGAGTTATTAGAGACTACAGAGTGCCATTAAGGCCCAAACTGCTGCATGCTGCCGATGACTGAGAAAGAGCGGGAACAAAGATAGAGTCCATGGGTTCAGAGGCCATGAACTACGAGGTTATTAAGAAGGTAAAAGCTGTCATTGTTTGGCCACCTTTAGATCCCTTTCATCTAAATACATTGTGTTTTTTTTTACTTAGAAAAAGCAATATAAGCTCCACAGTTATGCAAAGCCTGACAGGAACACATTCGAGGCATTTTCCATTCCTAGGAATGGGGACCTCTCAAGCTAGTGAAAGGGGAGTTACTCGGATCCAACGATACCACAGACATCAGGGTACCCAAGACGGAAACACAGTAAAGTTAGACCGTGACTTGGGAATCCAGGATGCAAGCACCGAGGCCACTTCCCCATCCCTGAAGGCCTGTGGGGTTTCACCTTCACTTCTCTTTGCACATCTGACCTATCCCACTTGCTGAGCTGCTTTCTCAGCTCTTTACCGCCCGGCCATCCATGACTCCAGTGTGCATGTGATATTAGGAAAGCAATCCCAGCATCAATTCTCTCTGACCTTGACCTTTCATGTCAAGGGTCCATCGAAGACTGCAAATTCTCTCTGTTCCTGCTTCCAGTTCTCTAAGGGGAAATATCTGATTGATTTAACCAGGCTTGTTGTAGATCACTAGGCCACCCCAGAGTTAGGAGGCCGCCTGCGTTTCAATCAGTAGCAGGGCTTGGGCCCTAGTAGGGGCATATGGGTGTGGTAGTCAAAGAATCCTGTCTCACCCTGATTAGAACAGGAACCTGGCTTTCAGGAGGTGTGGAAAGATCCACTGGGCCTACCAGGTATTGCTAGGAAAGGTAATAACTGCATAGTTTATGTCATCAGTTACCATCTGCTCAGTCTAAAGGGGTGCAGATTTGCTGATAAGGGGTTTTGAGGGACAGATTTCAGGGATTCGAGGGACTTCTATGGAGAAGTTAAACAAACAATCTCAGACTACTAAAAAGTTCCCTTACCAGAGTTTAAACCAAATTTCCTCTATCCAGATGGCTTCCAAGGCCAAGAGGGAGGGAAGTCCCGCTGCCTTTTTATGTTGGTCTTGATTGTTGTTAATGATCCCCAGCTGTAAGGCTCCCACATGTCTTTAACCTCTCTCTGGTTGGCCTCACATCTCTGCATCTCTTGCAGGGAAAATGGAACACTAAACACAGCACCCATTCCCCAGCAGAGCGTGTGCTGCACAAGTCAGGGAGGTCAGCCTCCAAATGGACCTCAAGTTTTGCTCAGTTAGCATTGCCAGGACCCTTCATCCATCCTGGAAGGAGCCAGCCTCAGCATTCTCACTCCTGGAGGCGATGTGGAGCCATGCCAGCTGCCGGCAGGAGAGCCAGGGCATGCGGTCACCTGTGGCCCATGCCAAGAGGCTTCTTCTTCTGCACGCACAGGAATAACTGCCAGGCAAGGCATACTTTCCAGGGATGAGCTATGCATTAGGGATTCTGATTCTGAAATGGGACTCTTTGCCACATGAATTTTCTTCCCAGGAGTGTGCAGCTAAAGTAGCAATGAGTTGTTCATGGTACTCTCTTATTCACTCATTCAAAATACTTATCTTGCGTTGGCTATGGATTGCCAACACTTGTAAAGGCAGGGGACACAGAGGAGCTGTACTGAGGAGCTCACAGTCTGGTCAGCAACACATTTATCCTCATTGCTCTATACAGGGTGGGGCACAAGTAGGTTTACAGTTGTGAGTACACAAAACACAGAGTTTATTCTTATCCTATTATTTATTAATTATTGTATTATTTTCCATATGAACAACTATAAACCTACTTTTGCCCGACCTTCACTACGTGAGGTATGCATAGTGCTAATGTAACATGGGGGACAAGTACTCTGCTCAGGCCAGGGGCATTTGGAGGATAAAGAGGGCAACTCCCGGGGAGGACTTCCTGGAGGAGGTGACAAATAACATGTGCTCCAACCAGACTGTGAATGAATAGAGAAACAGATGGAGAGAAGACTTCCAGGCAGGAAGAACACGTAGGCAAAGATGCATAGACATGAGGGAACATGGCGCATGAGAGAAACTGCAATTCTTTCTTAGGACATATATGAGGACCTGATAAGAAGGAATCAAGAAAAGCAGCGAGGCACTCCACCTTGTAAGCCACAGCAGGGAGTGCCTTGTTTATCTACTTTCAAGAACCTCACTCTGACTGCCCTAATCAGCGCTCATCATTGACCTTTCTGACTATCACTATACCATAGACTAGTTATTGAAACTTATAGGCTACTTACTTAGGGCCAATTGAGTACTATATTTCTTTAAAAAGAAACAAAAACTGTTTCCTGTGTAATTATGCTCTTCCTAACTATAATACCAGACCCAAGACAGCAGGGAACCCTTTGATCTTGCTGTCCTGCTTCAACAAATACTTGTTGAAATGAATTGAAAATGTCCCTGAGAGGACATTGTTGTCCCACTAGCAATGATTAACAGGAGTCTAACCGTCTTTATTGGAAATATTGCCTTAATCCTCCCTCTACACACACACATACACACACACACACACACACAGGCACACACGCACACGCATGCGCGCGCACACACATGCACGCACACACACGCACATGCACACACGCGCACACTTTATAGCACATCCACCAAGTCTGCTCAGTGGCATCCCAATTGTCTACCCTAGGGGGCCAAGCCTAGTCCAAACGACAGGCCCCAAGTCCAGGTGAGTCTCCTACTCTAGGATTTTAAAAATGGACCCGATAAAGAAAGTTCAATTTGCAGCCAAATAATCAAGTTTCCTTTGTTCTTTCATCTTATTCTAGGTCGGAGGAACTAAGACCCTCCTGGTGCCTTTATTATGGTTCTAGAGAGGAAGAGAAGGAGAGATTTGAAAACCCAGCCAAGAGACAGCAGCCACGGTGGCATCCAAACCATGAGGGGAAAAGGCAGGATTGTGAGCAGGCAGTGGTGGTATTTCATTCCACCCAGGACATCAAAGGGTCGTACTACTTGACAAACTCTCACCCACCTGACCCTGCTCTTCTCTCTTTCCTGTCCAACATGTTGGTTCTTCTCGCCCTAGTTTCTCCCTCCTGAGATCACCCAGTGTTCTAGTTAACAAGGCTCTTCTCTCCATCTTTTATTAGATCCACAAATATTACTTAAAGTGAAAACAAAAGAAAAACAGGAGAGCACTGGCTATAGATACTGGTGTAATGTGTAATTAACTTGTCCTACTTTGGACGCTGCTTGTGTTTAAACTCTTGTCTTAGTTGAGCCCTCTATAAAGAGGAAAATGGGTTTTACGTCTATCTGATTCCAATGCCCTATTCTTCCTTCTTTATCACACAGAAAATTCAAAGAAAGACTGTAAGACTCATGGAAAAATTAGAGTAAGTTTGCTCTGTATTTCATTTCAGAACACCCAGCATTTATACCAAAAGGAAAAAAGGAATCAAGGCAGGAAAGGGAATTAAGCTATTTCAACAATATATTGCATGCCAGCATTTTTACACATATGCTAATTCGCTTCCTTGTAACATCTCTAGGGGGGAAGGCCTTATACCCATTAAAAGGATGAGAACACTGAGATCAAGTCAGTGACACTCCAGATGGAGATTCAGACCTATCTGACCTCCACAGCCTGCTCCTTTTCCTGGACCACATGGCAAATAAGAGCAGTTCCCATCCCCATATAAATACAAAGCTCCTTTCAGAAGACATTTATTACAAGCCCATCGAGCCAGCCCCTCTGTTAGAGGCCACAGATACAAAGTGTGGTAACACAGAAGGTGGGGGGGTCCCCATTTCCAGGCTTCAGGAAACAAGACCATTTGTATACAAAAGCCAGAGCACATAAAATAAAATAGTAGGAGTGCTATTTTGAGTCACACATCAGATCAGCCTGCTGACACTTATAAAAATTCTGTCCAGAGAGTTGCTGAGATTTTCCTCAAATGCCAAAAGTCAGTTGGTTAAAAAAAAAAAAGAAAAATCAGCCCCCTGGGACAGATCTACAATTCCTCCCTGACTCCATGTCATGTTTCCTCAGTTTACTTCCAGTCAAAATGCGAATTTTCCCCCTAAGCTGCCAGGGCTGGGGGTCAGCCTAGCTAATGAAAATCAAGCTGTCTCTTTTTCCCCTGCCATCAACAATGGTCAGATAACAAAATGCAGGTTCTGATCCTGGCATGTTTATTGTTGATGATGATGTCTAAACTGATGGCCGACAGCTTCATTTTCTCTAAGCTGGGAAGGCCCTGCTGGGAGAATTGGGGAGGAAAAAAACTTTTGATTTTGACTCATAGTAAAACAGTTGGATAAACATGACATGACATGGATGTCAGAGTGCATAATACAACGGCATGAACCCAGATGGGACTGGAGAGTACACAGACATGGACAGAATACATGTGGCAGAGATCTGGGCTGGGCTTGATCACCCTCTGTATTCTTACAATACTGGGAAATATTAGCATGGCGTTTTGATGAAAAGGCAAAGTGGTAAAGTTCTTGACAATACAGATCAATCTGTTAAACTTCACTATGTGTTTGTAAAATAAAGCAAGAAAAAAACTAAACATTCCCAGGTAATTTTGGTTCTAAGGGTGCATGCTAAGGACAGGAAGCACTCATTATGGGAGATGAGGGGGTGAAAGAGAAATAGAGCACATTTTTGAGAGAGTGACAACTGAGCTAAAACATTACTGTACCAGAATACACTGGGTGAGTCACTTGAACTATTCTAGGCCCGGTTTTCTTTAGATGTGAATGGTCCTTTCTCGCCATCACCTCTTGAACACTCCTTAGCTCAGATGGTTTATTCCAGGCAACCAAACCAGTGTCAGTCTTAGTTCTTGCTGCTGGAGGAGTTGGGTTCCCTCTTCTCAATGTATTATGAAAAATTTTCTGAGCAAGTTTGGACTACAGAAGAATATACTAGATATCACAGGGTAGAGCCAAAATTTCCTTCTCTATAAAGTTTCTTAGAGCAGTGCTTTTATTTAGCATTTTATAGATTGCAAACACATTGATAGCCTGATAAAAGAAAAGGACCCTACCCCAGAAAAAAATGCTCATACATGTAAAATGCCAGATATGATTTCAGGAGACTCAGGGATTCCTGGAAACTAAGAGAATTCATGAATCCCAGGTCTAGAAGCAGTAAAAATTCACTGGATTTCCTGGGAACCACCAGCTAATAGTTTCTTCCTAGCCATATATGCCAGTGCTGAATTCATTTCCATATTCTACATAGCCACTACTTAGAACAGGATTCCATGCCTTTACTTGTTTTGCAACCTCTAATAAACAGAAAAGGAGAAAGGCTCCTTTCCGCCTCCATTTTTGGAGTCTTGTGTTTCTGCTGGCTACAGCCTTTATCTTCCATGGGGGAACAAACACATCATGAGAGATTTCAAATATTCTCAACCCCACAGGTGACTATTTTCCTGTGTGTGTTCACTCTCTGCTCTCCATTCTCTTTGCTCTTTATTCTCTGACCAGACATCCTGGTCCCATCTGGCTTCATCTAAGTCCATCCACCTTGCCCCCCTTGCTTGTGCAGCTGTTCTAACCACTGACCAGCAGCTTCGGTAAAGACGGAGAAGGAAGTAGAGGGTCACAGCGCCCCTGCAGGAGGGGAGGCTCTCCCTCAGGAATCCGTGAAATTGTGGCCAGTGAGATATTTGAGTCAAAATAAATCAGTGTTGCCTTGGCACCAAGACAGCGTTTATTGCTGGAAGGAAGTGACGGCTTAATTTGTGGATGAGATCAGCTGGCTCGGGGCCAGAAATACTAGCTCCCCCAGTGGAGGGTCAGTCAGTACGGAAGGGGGTGAAATTAATCCCCTTTGTTGGATGGCTTTCCTGCAGTTGTGGCTCAGGGTTCAGGATGTGCTGAAGCCTTTCATTCTGGCATGAAGTCTGACCCTTCAAGTCTGGTCACATCAAAATGAGGGTCAGCCCGGCTATGGTCGCTCAGAGGTTGAGTGTCAGCCTATAAACCAGGAGGTCATAGTTTGATTCCAGGTCAGGGCACATGCCCCGGTTATGGGGCTCCATTCCCTGGTGTGCAGGAGGCAGCTGATCAATGATTCTCTCTCATCATTGATGTTTCTATCTCTCTCCCCGTCTCCCTTCCTCTCTGAAATCAATAAAAATATATTAAAAAACAATAAAGTTCAGTACTTGCTAATGGAAATAAGCAGGGCACATGCTACCATAGAGAGTTTTCTAACTAGAATCTAAACAACCTCGGACTCCTCACTATGTTCAGCTCAGGGGCTGGGAGATGACCTTCAGGCATACATTTCAGTGAGTCTTTTTAGAAATTTGCCTTTCAGGGTATGGCCAGGGGTCTGCAGCTTATTAGAAAAGTAGAAGTTGAGTCCCACCTTAGATCTGCTGAATCAGAATCTACATTTTTGAAAAAGGTATCATATAACTCATATGCATGTTGAAAGTTAAAAAGTACTTTATAGAACCCGAAGAGGTAATACGTGTTTCAGAGAACTCTCTAGCAACTCAGGCTAAGTTATTTTCTCCTTTGATGGATGAAAACAAATTTAACTGGTTTGCTTCAGTGGCAAGAATATAGCTTTCAGAACATATGAGAACCAGAAGAAATGCGACAGCTTGATGTTTCTTCTAAACTGGAGAAGACATTCTTAGATGCATGGGTGCAGGCAGTGTGGGACAAAGTTTGTCTCGGCTGCACAGAGAAGACAAGAAGGCTCCAAGCTGCATGGAGAGGAATAAAACCATAGCAGACCACTCTGCAGCCAGCAAGCAGTTTTGGACTGAAACTTGTTGAGAGATTATGATTCCACTACTTGTGATTTTCAACCCACTTTAGGTTTCTTCTAATTAGTGTCTCTGCAGTTCCCAGGTGTGATTGACAGTGATGGAGCTCTGTGATAGAGCACCCTTCTCTCCATTCATCACAAGGCCCATAGATTATAGCAGATCTAATAGAGAGTCAGACATGATATGTTGTCCATGGCACTGTCACTTGTGATAAATGAATTACACGAGTCTCGACGTTTTAGAGACTCCAGTGAAGTGTTAGATCTAACAAAGCCATTAAAAACTTAGAGAAAGGGGCAAAAAGAAATATATTAAGCACTGCTCTGATACAATGCTGATACATGAAGCAAAAAATTCACAATTGTCAAGCTACCACATTTATATTTTTAAAAATACTGTAAAATGTGCATTTCCAATTACAAAAAAATTCTTCTGAAATGTCTTGGAAATCTTCACTTACTACATAATGTCAGCCATAAGAATCAATAAAATTTTCAGTCACCCTAGCAGTTCAGAATGCTTTTACAAATTATTTCACTGTTGATAGCATAGCATTTATGTGAGCATCTCTAAATTAATTCATATTCAGACATCTTTACTTATAATTGCAAGTTATCTACTGGTCAGTTGGCAAAAATAAACAAGAGTCAAAGAAACTACTCATCAGACACTGGTTTTCAAAGCCACAGATAACCTAGGGAGAACAATGTTAAGGTGCAGAATAAACATGCAACATAACAAGTGTGAACCTTAAATAAGAAAAAAAAACACCAGACTAAATGACAGCTCCAGACTCATAACTGGACACTATCAAAAAGGACAGAGTTGGTCAAATGCCAACCACTCAAGCTACCCAATGTTTCTATAATCTGCACTTATTTTACGGGTCAATGGTCTCTCACGCAGACCTGCTCAGTACATTGTATACATGAACAGAAACGCAAAGTAGAGTTGCTTTTCTAGTGTTGTTTCACTATATGTGTCCTGAAGACCTGAACACTTTATAATTCATTTGCTATTTTATATATTTGTGATATACCAGAATGCTGAGATTGATTTAAATGCATTAGGGGCCAAGTACCTAGGATAAGACCAAAGCTAGAGTTCTCCCTAAGTTTTGTGCATATTAGTATTTTTAATATTTTTAATTCTCAATTTTTTGTTCTTAAATTCTTTTATACTAGTCAGTGCATGAGGTTTGTTCTGAGGAGCATTTGCCTTAATGAAGATCTATTTTGGAAGGCCTGCTCATCTCTTATCTGCTTGCTGATACACATATATTCAATCTTCGAGTGTCAAAGTTATGATACAGTTTAAGAAACAAAGTAGTAGCCAACATTTCTGTAAGCAATTAACACCGTCCTCACTCTAAGTCTTAAGAAAATCTTTAAAATGGACACATTGAGATGCAATAAAGTGTTTGTTGTCAATTTCCCAGGTCTTTTAGATTCAAGTGCTTAACAGTATCCTTTTTCCTTGAAGCAAACTGAATGGAATGTGCTAAAAAAAATCAGCACGATATGCTCCCAGTGCTTGATGTTGTAATAAAAAGTAATAATATTTCAATTGATGCTGCTTTACTCAATATTAAGATATTTGGTAAGTTTGAAGAATTATTAAAGAAGTGCATCATATCTCTTATTCAACGGGGCGCCCAAGAAATAGCTACAGAAATCCAATGGGCTATACAACTGTTAATACTGAACCCCAGGAGACCACTGCAATACTGAATAAAAAATATATGAAGCACCTCAATCCAATACTAGCACTTACCCACTCTTGCTGTTTTTGCTGGGGAAGGTCACAGCAAAATCTGGTCTTTTCAAAGCTTATCAAATGTTCCCCATTAATGAGGGATGCTAGTACAAATAGCCTCCATTCATTGAGAAATATATTGAATTAATCTCTTTGGTTAGGATTCCAGACTTCTGTTCTCCATCAACTAGACACAAAAATTTTACCTTTCTGAGTTTTAGCGTTGGTAGCTTCTCATGACATTAATTTAAATATGATACTTTGTAAACTGAACTATCAGAAATACCTTCAGGAAATGCTAGTGTCTCAATAAGTCAAAAATTAAAAGAAAAAAATGTGAATTTGGACTCTCTAGCTACATTAGAGTTGCTGCTAGTGACCCAACCCAGGATAAGAGAGCAAATCATCAGCTGATGCCCTTCACATCCAGAACAGGGAACTCCAAAATATTTCACCACATCTTTCTTCCACAAAACTATCAATCCTAAGCTACTTGTTGGCTTCTAGAACAATGTGTTCTATAGATCTGGAATCACTAGCCACCTTCTGGATTGCTAGTTATTTATTCAACAGTGTTAGACACTCTTCTAAGTGCTGGGGGAGATGCCAGACATTAGTCTCAAAAATACATAATTTAGCCAGGCGATGTGGGAATTAGTGACGAGTATTATAAAAAAATGTAAAGTTAGTAAAGATGGAAACACAGTTTTACCAGATGCCAAGAAGGTGGAAGAGCACCCTCAACAGAAGGAATAGAAGCATATAGGAGCCAAATATTATGAAATATTCAGAGAATGGCAAGCTGTCCCACTGGTCTGGAGCACCCATGCGTTGGAGACAGGAGAGGGAGACATGAGGCTGGAGGTGAAGGTCGGGACCAGCTTGTATAAAGCCCAGAGAGGAGCCGACCAAGGTTTTTTGCACAGAAGAGCAATGTGATACCACTGGTGTTATATATTCCAGAAGGTGTGTTCAATTTGGTTTTCCTCCCTTTTGAATTTGTACTAGGGATTTGTTTCAGTTGCTGCATGCACTGATTTAAAGTAGTGGAGCCCAAGTAGGTTTTATTCAGTAAGATCTGTTAATAATTATAATAAACAACAACAATAAACAAAAACCACAGAATGATAGACTTTTAGAAACGGTGAACATTTCAGATAGTATCTCTATATTTTCCTAAATGAAAAAAAAACTAAGAACTAAAGAGACTAAGTAACTTGCAGAAGGTAAATATGGAAATTGGTAGCGGAAAAGAGATTATAACCCAGTCCCTGCATCTGCAGTTCTATAACACTTTCTACCAGGTAAATACACTTCATCTCTTTAACAGTTTCCCAGCATTAATATCGGCCCTTTACAAAGCTATACACCCTGAATGACTTCTGTCTAAAATAGATATGTTTGAAAAATATATTTTTTAAAAAACTGAAAATTATTAGGAGTGCTCATTTCTATGGGGAAAAGACTCATAGATTAGAATATTTGTTAGTCAGCGGCTCCATTTATTCAAAAATAATTTGGACTTTTTTGATTTTATGTGCAAAGAAAAGGGACAGCCTCTCCAGCACACCGTAGGCAATGAAGCCTTTGCCAAAGCAAGGAGGCATCAAGCAAGTCGATAATTGCAAAGAGGCAGCTTTAGATGAACAGAACATATATACTTGGAAAAAAGAAAGGTGAAGTGTCCTTTACATTGAACCATTCAGATTTTAGAAATCTTTTAATTCCAGCACGTTAATGAGCCAGGACTTCCTCCATTCCCAATCAACACTTTCACAAACGTTTTGCTTGTATTGCCTTTTGCCTTTATAGATCATGGGTGAGGTGAAAATATTTTTTGTTATGTACATTAGGACTGTGTGTATATATTATGTTCCTACTTGGATTATTTGGGAAGAACTGTCTGGTTATAACCTAGTGGCCAATCTGTTGAGAATATCAGAAATATAATACACACTGGGTCTGACAGTGTCTAATCAGCCTGACATTCTGTTTCTGGATTCATCCTGGCAAGGTATCGAAGTGTTTAAGCACCACATGCCTCTCTCTTTGTTCTTGTCCTCAAAGCCTGCAGCCACTACCCCACTGGACCCCTACCCCCAATTTAAGATGACCCCTAATTTAATCCTGCTAAATGCCAATTGCTAACTATATGGAAACTAAAACCCATAAAAGGAGCTCAAAACGTCTTTAAATGAGTTTCAAAATATACTATCTTTTAGAGTAAAGTTACATAATTCCAATAGCTCCTGTGCAAAATATAGCTCAAATCCTCTTTCCCTAAATTCTTTCTCTTAAGCTTTGAGGACTCCCTCCAGGTTAAATTCTGGAGTTTGTTAAGAAGTCCGTTTTCTTGAATCTTGTTGCAAAGTCCCTTTATCACTTTCTTATATACCTAACTAGAGGCCCGGTGCATGAAATTTGTGCACAGGTTGGGACCCTAGGCCTGGCCAGCACTCGCTCACACCCGCCTTGGCTGGCCTGATGCCGCCCACTGGCCAGCCCGCCCCCCAACACCACCGCTGGTTGGGGCCTGCAGGCTGGGGGCAGCTCCTGCATTGAGCATCTGCCCCTGGTGGTCAGTGCACGTCATAGCGACTGGTCATTCCACCATTTGGTCGATTTGCATATTAGGGTTTTATATAGATAGATAGTTATGGCATTGTCCATCTTGAGTTGTTTCTTACAAAAAAAAAACCACACACATTTAAAAAAAAAAAAAAGAAGAATTTCTAATAGGCTGCTAACGAAAAAGAAAACTGGCAAACTAGATCAGTGATTTTCAATTGGTGTGCTGCAAGAATTTTTAATACCTGACTATTTAGTCAGAGGAACTGACCTTTTTTCCCTTAGATTATCCAATAAAAAAGTGACAACAGTCAACATAATAGCCATTAGGTGTGAAGGAATCAGAAGAATGCCTGTATTTTTGTCAGATAGGCAAAGAATGTATTTTACGGTGTGCCACAGAATTTTAGTAATTATGTGTGCCATGAGATGGAAAAGGTTGAAAATCACTGATCTAGATAATGCAAATTGGTAGGTTCTAAAATATATGCATGATAACGATGATCGTAAAAGCTACCACTTCTTGAGTCTTTTCTATATGCCAGTAATGTGCTAAGCACTTTCCAAATACTGTTTCACAAAACACTAAGAGTAGCCCTATGAGTGAGTTCTCACCATCCTCATTTTTTTTCAGAAAAGGAGCCAAAGCTCAGTGCTATTAGGTGACTGACTCAAGGCATACAGCAGGTCAGTGGCATTTTAGCGGGTTTCTCTGATTGCAAAGTCTGTGTGTATAATCTTTACACCAAGACCAGGCACTTTTAACCTTGGGCTCCAGGAAACCCTAACATCTCAGCTCTCCTGTTACACGGAAGCCGGGACTCCATAGCCCATAAATTTTGTGGATGCTACTGTTTGTGACAAAGAATGTCATCACCCAGCTTTATGGGTATATGATGGGACCGTAGAAAGGCCACTTAATCACCATTTGTTAGGACGCATGACAACAATGGCCTGGCAGATCAGTGGCTCAGGGAAGGAAAGTGCTCAGCGTCACCCATTCTCTCCTCTCACAGTAAAGAAAGTTTTGATAATAAGAAAGAATACTCCTAGGAGAAAATATAAGAAGTCTCTCCATTTAGGAAACAATTTGAGAACACCTAGATTTTTTTTTTTCAGTGTGGATTAAGTTCTGTTAAGTATGCTGTCTCCTTAATTGGGTGGCACTGCCTCCTGGAGCCTCCTCCGGATCACCCAGAGGAATCACCGGTCCTTATGAGACAGATCCTGAACAGCAAGAATCAAACCTATGCTTTGCAAACCGCACTGGAGAGGCCAAGGATTTGTGTAGGGCAGAAGCGGTTGAATCTGTACCAAACTACCCCTTTGAAAGTTCATGGAACTTATATGATTTTTTTTTCCTCAGCAACTGCTGCATTGCACTTTCAGTTAGTTCTTTCTGTGGGTTTGATAGAACAGGTATTAGTTATTACTCCTGCTGTGATGTTCCTCTCCCCTGCCCAGTACATCATTATCTGCCTCATTATCTGCTCTGTACAACATTATCTGTCTGCCTCAATCATCCCATCCATAAAATGGGGTTAATAATATTGGCCCTCATTTACCTTGAACAAATACTGCTGGGGAAAATGAGAATATAAATTAAATTGCTTGCTGCTTTTTGGAAGAAAGTTGCCTTAGAAACACAAGCTTATTATTTCTCCATAGAAAAAGCAAAATATATTAGGGCTTGCACAATGTTGCTAGCTGTGATTCTGCTCTTTCTTAACCCTCGGCAGAAGGACTACATTAATTCCAGTCCCTAGGTGAACCTTTTATTCCATTTTCCACTGGAGGGAGAAAAAGTTACTTTGCAAAGAAAGGAAAGAAAGAAAAAAAAATGTAGTATTCCCAAACCTCATTTACGGAACATTCTGTTCTCCAAATTACAGCACAGCAAGCAGGCAAGTGGGAACTTTTAGATTCCTGCATCCAAGCCGGTTCCACACAGCACCCACTAATACAAAATGGCTTTAATTACTTTAATATAAATCCTGGAAATGTGCAGATGGATTGTAATAATTATGCAAAACTGCAATGGTCCTTTATAGAAACACAGATCTTGCTGGCTTAAAAGAGAATGAAAGGAACACAAGTTCAACACAATATGTCAGGAAGCATATCTCCTAAGAAGTCCTGTATTTCAAATACCAAGCTGTACATTTCATCTGATGTGGCAGTTGTTATGGAAACTATGCTTTTTGATTGAATAGCAGAATAAATACCTACCTAAAACCAGCATGATGGGCGAGTGCATAAATTAAGAACTCCCCAAGACAACAATTACTTAGAGTTCTTCCTTGAGATAAATTTGAAAATTGTATATACATGATGCAATCTATTATGAGTTGAAATATTTCTGAACTGAATACTCTTCCTTATCTCAACAGTTAAACCTGCTACCCTATGTGTGTGAGTGTCACTGTGTTTATCCACCAAACATACTCACTCGCATCCTTGTACACTTAAGGTTTCATGAATGAAAGGTCTAATGTTTTCCACCCCCCCAAAATTTTTTTTTCAAATAGCATTTCTTCACTTGCCTTCTAAATTAGTATAGGAGAAACCTTGGGAAACAAATGTTGAGTTATTATCATTTTAAAATTAAGTGGGTCATACATAAATGGGAAAGATCCCCAGGCATGAGAGAAAGGTCAGTCAAACAGGGCTTTCATATTTTCATGAGTCTGATATTAGACTGCTGCTGATTCCTATCAATATTAACAACCTTTCATAAATCATAGTGCAAATACGTCTATCTTTCTGTGTAGACATAATTCACCCATTTGCTGACTTAATTAAAGAGCCACAGTATAAAGTATGAAACAAACATATTGAGGCTTGTTTTCCTCTTTCACATTTTACATGGAACGATATGCCACAGAAAAAGTGTGAGTGAGTGCAACAGGCACCCATATCACAAACTTCTCCATAATGGGCATGCATTCGCCCATTGGATCAACATCTTTCAATTTATTAGCATGACAAAGGACACAATTATTTTGGATATGCCTGAATGCAATTTTCATTAACTTTGCAATGATTTATTAACAAAAGTGTCAGGAATGTAATAAAAGCAGCAGGACTCCTCAAAATGCCAAAAAAAAAAAAAAAATGAAGAATACAGCCGAATTTCCCAACATGCCTTACGGCATCAGGTCAATAAGGTTGCCTGATTCCATCAAAAGCATCACCATGGTGAGTGAACTCTGCAATTAACAAAGAGTAAGCACAAAAAAATGCTAATATCTCATTTGAATGTAATTATGCACAGATTACTGTTCACTGGAACAAGAAAAGGGATTTTAATTGTCATCCAAAGTTACACGCAAAAAATTTCAGTTAAGGGTTTTTTGGAGTTGGTGTTGTGTGTGTGTGTATGTGTGTGTGTGTGTGTGTGTGTGTTTGAGGAGTTCATGTGAGAATAAAGCATGCAGTTCACAAATTCTTATGTTCAGGGACATTGTAAACAGCATTGCTTTTGTTTAAAAAATACAACTTGCAAAGTTTTAAAATAACATCATTCCATGTATGTTGGTAAGGTTAGTTTATAATAACTTTCACCATCGCTTGCATTTTAATACTATTTGATCTCATTTACATGTTTAAATTTGTTCCTGTAATAAAATTCATTAGTATGTTTATCATAACCACATAATGAATATAGCCCTTATGTAAAATAAAAAATTGAAAGTACATTAGAGACATTACAAGCTGTTTGAAATTACTGTGCTTTGCATATTATACCTTATTAATTAAATTATAAATTATTTATTTATGTATTTCTTTAATCAGGGGCAAGCACTAGAACAATATTATATTAGTATAAGAAACACAATACAACTCAAAGCTAATTCACACATGGACCAATTTTACGCAGAAGCATGCAGATCCATTTTGCCATGGGGTGGCGAATGCCACTCCCCCTGCTGAGCATCAAGGGATGTGAAATCGCTGTTTAAAGGAGAGTGGAGGGTAGAGGGATTAGAAATGTTTCTTGTGCAAGTTAAAAACTTCACTTGTTAGTATAATATCTCCCTTTGTCTTCTCATTTTATTAGTATAATTAGATCGGCTATGCAGATGGAAGCAAAGAGGAATCTTTATAGGAGCCATGGATAAGGAAAAAGTAATCTTTTCTATTCTTTTTTCTTTTGGTTTACTTTGTCAGTAATAATGGAGAATATGAATGGGAAAGAGAGTGAGGAGGAGAAAAAAGGAAAGAAAAAAATGTATTGGAAAATGAACCCAATATTTAGGGGAACAGCACTAAGTTCATTTTTCTTATTCATCTTTTTTTAAAAATATATTTTATTGATTTTTTTTTTACAGAGAGGAAGGGAAAGGGATAGAGAGTTAGAAACATGGATGAGAGAGAAACATCAATCAGCTGCCTCCTGAACACCCCCTACTGGGGATGTGCCTGCAACCAAGGAGCATGCCCTTGACTGGAATTGAAGCTGGGACCCTTCAGTCTGCAGGCTGACGCTCTATCCACTGAGCCAAACCTATCAGGGCCTTATTCATCTTTTTAAATAATTTTTCATAACCATATGCAGAATGCCTGTGCTATCTTTCTCATTATGTTTATATGATTTACAGATCTCTTTTTTGAGTTAGTTTTCTAAATCCAGATTTGAGTACACTGCCTGGATTATGGGTTCAGCCTATGTCTATACACACAACAAGATTTGATTATTTTGATAAGCAATTACTCTGTCTACATGGTCAAACATGATAAGGCCTTCAGCCATTACAGCTGGGGAGTTGAAATGAGGGAGGGGAGGAGAGGGGAAGAACAGTCACTGGACTGCATGGTATGGGAAGTTCACAGGTTTGAGAGTCAAAGAGGTCCAGGTTTTTAATCAAAGCAGTCTTCCCTCCTTCCAAATAGGAAAAATCCTAAATCATAGTTATTCTGAGGATTAAATAAGATTAATATTCCAAAAGGGTTCAGCATAGCTCCATAGTAGGTGTTCAATAAATGTTAACTCCAGAATTATTTTTGTGCAGAACTACAATAGAACAACATACCAGCATCTCCTTCTCAGAATTCCCATAATCCTGCGTGGCATGCTGGGACTCATTTTTAATAGATGTCAACCTCAGATATAGAGAAAAGCAAGCTAAAATTGAGACTGGCAATGTTCAGAGCAACTGATAAAAGGGACCAATACATGTTACTTATACATATCTCCCTAAATAATAAAAATAATCTTACTCACTTCATTAGTTTTAAGTTCTGCAACTGTCTTCCATCTCACAGTTTCCACAATTTGGTAAACACCAGGAGAGAAGAGTAGATAGAGAAGCCAGTAGCATGAAGAGAAATTGCAGGAAACAGAGAGGCTCATTATAGTGAGAGTTTTGGGTTGTAAATTTAACAGGGTCTTTTTCAGATTGCTACGTGCAAGACAACTGTATTCACTTCTTGGAATCCCAGCTAAACCTCATTTCTGAGCTACCCCCACTGTTAGTTGGAGCCACATAACTGAGTTCTGGCTAGGTAGACAGATAACTGGGGAGACTGAAGTAATATATGCTATTTCTAGACCTGGCATCTGAAAACTCCTACCAATCTGTCATGCTGTTTTTTGTCCTCCATACTCTCTGTCTGGATAGAAATGAACCAGCCAAGGGCACTGAGTCTTCCAGAGACAAGGCCACAGGATGGAAGAAACCTAGGTCCCTAAATGACTGTGTGAAGTAAAGCACGCCCATCGCAATTAGACTGTCAAGAAGGAGAAACAAAACTTTGTTGTGTTATGCCACTGAGAATTTAGACTTCTTGGTACAATCATCCAGACTAGAACTTGGTCATAATGAAAGGTGAGCAGTTTTTATTTTTATGAAAAATGTCCTTTTATTAGAAATATAATTCTAGATATAATTAATTTTATTTGTGTCAGAAAAAATGACCTAAATTATAATGCTTTTTAATTTTAAATAAAATTTGACAAAGATAATTGTGGTCTTGCAAGATTCTTTCAACAAGAGTTTTCTCTAGTACTACAGGTATTTTCTTTTTTACATATACATGCTTTAGTTTCTAATTTTTTATTGAGATGTAGTTAACATATAACACTAAGTGTACAACATATTGCTTTGATACATTCACACATGCAAGATGACTACCACCTTAGCGCTAGCTAACACCTACTATTACAGGTTTTTCTCATAAATGGTCACTAAAACACATGCCTACATGCTGTGTTTTCAAGTAGTGCTCTTTCTATAACTACAGGACAGGAAAATTAACCCTTGAGAGACAAATATACCAATACATATAGATGTTCATTACTGTTGAGTGAAATTAGATTCACTCAGCAAAAGGTTTCATTGAAAACACACATTTCTAATCAAAGCATTCTGCTTTCCTGAGGGCAAATTTCCAGCCAAAATGTTTCATTAGCAAATAATCAAGACATCCAATCTTTGTTGTGCTACTTCTAAACTTGGAACTGTAAGTGGGCAACATGGGTGGATAGAGGACTCACTGCACACAAGAGCTCTGAAATCAATAAATAAAACAGAAACGGAAATATGTTACCGACCTGCTCAGCCATGGAACAATGTGGGATGCCACATGAAAAAACCATGTCAATAGGAAAGAGAAACAAAATTGAATTTCATTACGTTTCTAATACATTTAATAGGTAAAGACTCTCCAAATGGTCTAATATTCTATCAGTTGCTAATTTAATCAGCACATTTTTAAAAAAACTTAAAAAATAAATCTCTCTTGCCCTGGCTCAGTGGCTCCATTGGTAGGAGCGTCATCCTGTGCACCAAAGGGTTGTGGGTTGATCCCCAGTCAGGACGCATATGGGAGGCAACCGATTGATGTTTCTCTGGCACATCTATGTCTCCCTCTCCCCCTCCCTCTCCCGCTCCCTCTCCCTCTTTCTTCTTTCCCTCTACCTCCCCCTCCCCCGCCCCTCCCCCTTCCTCTTCCTCTTCTTCTCCCTCTCCCTGTAAAAATCAATAAAGCATATCCTTGGGTGAGGATTAAAAATATACCTATATCAGTCACTACTGTCAATATTTGGCATAATATAAATCATCTTTTGTAATCGGTGTGCATTTTCTCAGTGTTTATTTAAGCGCCTAAATAGCCTTTATTGGCTATGAGCCTATTAGCATGAGGCTGGATGTTCTTCAAGGGGAAGCTTGTTTACATGATAGCACCACACACTTTAGATGGTCTATTAATAAATACTTGTGAAAATAAGAATTATGAGATACTCACTAGCAAGACAGCAAGTACAAAGACAGCTTATTTTAATTGAAGGTAAGCTCTGAAAGTATTTTAAACCAAGAAGCCGACACTATAGCCAGTAGATATACAAGATGGAGCAAAAGTAGGTTTACAGTTGTGAGTACGCAAACATAGAGTTTATTCTGTGTGATCTGGTCTCATGATTACCTCCCTGACTTTGTCTTCCTCCCTCTTCCACTCCCTCTTCTCCTGCCACACTAGCCTTCTTTTCGGCCTCTTCAAACATTCCAGCAATGCCCCTGCCTCAGGACTTTTGTACCTACTGTTTCTCCCGCTTTGAAGACTCTTCTCAGTAAGACCTTTGTTCAAATGTTATCTTTTCTGATGACCTTATTTTCATTTGCCATCTTTCCACTTCTTGCCCCAGCATTCTCCATCCTCTTCTTTTCGGGCCTATTTTTCTCCATAGCACATATATTTGTCATTTTTTCTTTCTTGTCTGTCTTCCCCCATTAGAATGTAAGCTATATGAAGGATGTTTCCCTATTCTGTTCTCTGCTTTATTTCCAGAGCCAAGAAACTCCAAATGTTAAGAGGAGTATATTATCTTATTCAATTCTAATGGGCTCTTTGAGTTAGGAGTTATCAGTATTCTCAATGAATAGTTAAAAACACACACAAACTGAAGCTCCCAAAGAATAAGTAATTTCTCATGTAGCAAAGGGAGGAAGAGGCAGATGGAGGAAAGAAGTCTTGGTCTGTATTTGGAGACATCTTGTTGCTTCCATCCTACCACCTGCTTTTACATAAGAGAAATTACACCTTATTTACTTAAAGCTTATTGGGCTCTAACGTGTGAGATGAGTTAAGTATTCTATTGTTTTTTGTTCAATTTCCCCCTTCCCTAATCCATTTTATTGAGTTTCTTGAACTTATCTGAGTTTTAAAAACTATTATATCTAAAAATTAAATAGCATTCTATCAAATTTGTTTTTATTTTTATTTACATTAAATTTTTTAAAAAGTATTTCCTTCAAAGTTGACACATTATCTAACTAGGAATGAAATCACTGATGTGAACCAACTTCCTAGGGTATATCTGAGATGTATAAAATGTTTCCTTTGATTTCATGCTGTAAGAAAAATAGAGTACGAAAAATAAGTTTTAGGGACTAATTATAATTTATATTATTTTCCTAATTTCCCTATACTGATCATTCATTTTTCACCTAACAGAAATATTGAGAGAGAGAGAGAGAGAGAGAGAGAGAGAGAGAAGGGAAGGGAGGAAGGGAGAGACAGAAAGGAATGAAGGTCAAAAGGGTTCTACTTCACAAATGGGTAATAGTCATTCTTATTCAAATCTGTCTCTAAAATTTAGAAAAATTTTAAAGAATTCTTCAAAAAGATTTGGGGACCTTTGTAGACTGTAATTCAATTCAGAGAACCATTTTTAAACTGATAAGAACAGATACTACACTTGATCGTAGCCAAAAGGCCGAGAAATGAGCAGAGAATAATTTTAGTTGAGACCACATGAAATTCAGACTCCATTTCCACAGAAAAGAATAAACTATGTTTTGTTGAACTAATTTAGTTTCCAGATAAAACACACACCAAAGACACGTGTCCTCTGTGGACATTTATCTTAAGGCACCTTGAATATTTAGGGATTTCCACAATTCTTTGTGATGCTGAAATTAGCATCTGTTCATTAACTTATTGGATATTATTCTATGGAAAGATTTCCCCTACCAAGTTTAGACATAAAAATTAATTCCTCAAGCACAGATGTTTAAACAAATTTAAAGGTAATTGCAAATAAAAAAAGATATAGACGTAACATATCTTCTGCTAACTTACAAATATTAAGTTTAATATATATGGAAAAGTATACTGCAATGAATATATTTAAGTAGGGAGAAGGAATCTGAAGCCACACACTTTTCTCTTACAAAAGCCAGTTGCTTCTAAATGGATCAAATATAGATGTTTTTAAAAAGCTTTAAAAAATAAATAAGCAATGCCTTAGCAAAATTCCAAGTCAAAATAATGATTGGCATTATTATTCCTAAAATGTTAAAACAATTTTTCAATTCTAAAAAAAAGCTACACACAAAGATATTAATTCTGATTCATCACTGTTTACCTACTGATCATTTTACTCTCTTGCTGTGCAAAGTGTAAAGCATGGAGCAGCCACTTCTGCTTCCCCACCCCAAACCCACTGAGTCAGACTCTGCATTTTATCAGGGTCCCTGAGAGATTCAGATATACAGTAAAGTTAAGGAACATTTATGTATACTTTTTTATAAGAATTAAACCAACTGGACAACCAAAAAAATGGGCATAAAAATAAGCTATTATAGAGCTGGTACATTTGGAGGAGGAGGAGAGACTATATTTCAGGGATCCTATCTCGCTTGCTTCTTATTTTGTATAGAGGATAAATGCTAATAGAAACCTATATGCAACACCTATGGCTTCTTGAACATTTACTCAACTAGCCTGAAAGCAGAGGGGTGTTTTTTGTTTGTTTGTTTGTTTTGTTTTGTTTTGCTTTTAGAGAGAGAGGAAAGCAGAGGGAGGGAGGGAGGGAGGGAGGGAGAGGGAGGGAGAGGGAAACATCTATATGTGAGAGAAACATCTATCAGCTGCCTTCCGTATGCACCCTGACTGGGGATGGGACCCACAACCTGAGTATGTACCCTGACCACGGATGGAATAAAAAACCTGGGTATGTGCCCTGATCAAGAATCAAACCCACAACCCTTCGGTGCATGAGACCATGTTTCAGCCAACTGAGCCACACCATCCAGGGCTGAAAGCAGAGTTTTTGATCTCTACCAAGAGGACCTTCATTATCACCTGAATAAAAATAATGTCATTCTGAAGTCTAACATTTAAATGATATAAGATTCCAATTTAATTAGGACAACAATGTGAAGCCAGCTCAAATAAAAAGCAGGAACAATTTTCTAAAGGATTTAAATTACAAGCTTGTGACAGACTATGACAGATGACATATTTACTTTTCATAGGAGCTAAATGTGAGCTAAAAACACAGCAAATTTGAAATTAATGAATCTAATGACAATATATTTTTAAAGAACACTTTCTCTTAAAAGCGAAATAGATCTATGAAGCCCAACAATTAGTTAAAATGGCAAAATCCAATATACTATTGAAGCTCAGTAAGTTGGGAATCTGACCTTTCTTCAGAAATTGAAGATGCTCTAATCAGAATTAGCCAGGTGCACAGTGGGGTCAAGCGCCATCCTGAAGTTTCGCTAAATAGCTTCTCTCTAGTCTCTGATCACAAATGCTTCAGATCTCAGGCTTTGACATCTCAGTGACTTCAGTAAGTGTGGTTAGGCAGCTGCCACTTATTTCCTTTTCAATGCATCAAGTTTTGCATGCCTTAGCTAAGGGCCTTTTGGCAAAATGTTTAATCTAGTAAATTCATGACCTAGCATTTTATCTTCTTTATCATAGTCTTCGTCTCCTTAAGAAAGAGAGAATTCAAATATGACGATAGAAACAGTGGAAAATGAGAATATAAGTGTACACATGTTTGAAGACATCACAGTGAACTAATGACTAATTACTGTGCAATTGAATACTAATGGAGAGACTCATGAAATCAACATGAACAGGAAATGAACTCAATATGACCAATGGTTCCACAATTAAAATCAAATAAATTCCTAGTAATAGAAAGACTTAGAATATATTACTACAACCAGTCAATTATTCTTCAGGTTACACTTTACAAAAAAAAACAAAAAAAAAAACGCAAAATGCTAGATAAAAGTATCTACCTAGATATCGTCTGAAAAGTTAATGTGCATCTGAAATGTGAATTGCAGTACTGTAATTATCTTCAAATTAAAGTATGTAAAACTAGTTCAATAGCAAGTCACTTATTAAAGTAAATCAGATAAACATGAATTTCAGGAAGGAAACGAGAGGTTAACTTACTAGGACTCCCTTATTAATTAATTATCACTCCAAATGTTTAACTCTTTATGTCTTGGTAGTCCTCTCAGAAAATTTTCAACAGAAAGCAAGCTTTGTCATTGAAAAAAAAGACAACAAAGAAACAAAACCAACCAACAAACAAATTGACAAAGCCTTTACCTTTAAGTCTGAAAGGCTAATGACAATTATAAAAATTGATTAATAAATGTTACCACCATTTGTAGGAAAATGGATCCATATTTCCTTTAGTTCTATTTCATTTACTTCCTTTTCCACTACCTAATGGCTGAGTGAGGCAGATTGAAATAAACTGCAATATTTTCTCTTGAAAAGTCTATTCACTTATCAGCTGTGTATCTAATCAAGGACCTAATAAGTCCATAATGGTACATTTGCTTCCCAGGAGAAACCACTGTTTCTCATCATTGCAGAAAATACCCCCTTGCAAGGTGCAACCAAGAGCCACAGACTCGCTGCAACAGTCTAATAATTTGATTGGAGCCCTCAGGCAGGGATAACTTAAATTACAATTAGAGAACCCTCACACTGGTGCTAACATCTGTGTACTGAACCACTGTATACTGATTAAAGGTTTTTAAAAGAGAACTAAGTACTTCCCACATTAGAGACGAGTCTATTTCTAATGGCTCTAGTTGTTGGTATGTAATACTTCAACATTCCCTGCCGAGCTTCCTGCTTGTGAGTCCAGAGAATGCACACCCTGGGTAATAACTGTCGTAGATGTGTCCAATAAGTGCTCAGGTGTAAATGGGCAGAAGAGCGGAGCCCTGGGAAGGGAAAGCACTGTTCATTTCATCACTCATCCTGTGTCTACTTTCCTGACTTTGGCTACGCTGACCTGTTTTTGGTTTTGTTTTTCTGCTAGAGGAGTGATTCTAAGGAGAGGGACAGAACTCAGAAAAAATTGCCATGGGGGCACCAACTAATGAAAGTTGAAATGAATGAGGACATGCACACAGCATCCTCAGTGTCCTCCTGCCTTGTTGTGAAATGAATCATGCATGCAAGGAGGGCAGAGCCAGAAGAAAACAGAGCCACAAGCTCTCTCCCCACAGCCTAGCCACTCCTCTCCTTTCCCCTGTTCATTGGGGCCTTTTTCAACATCAGGGCCTTTTTCAAGCACATGGCTGCAGCAGATGTCCCTGAGAGAACATTTTGTTTCCCCCACCCTGCATCCAGGCTCAAACACCTGGGCTCTGACAAGATGTCCGGTGGAAACTATTTTCTTTTTCCTTTTTTAAACTTCCCTTTTATTTGGTTTGCATACAAGGCTAATAATGAGGTTTAAAAAACTATACACAATCAGTATACAATTACACTCATCGGGAGCCTGACGTGTAATTTCTGATAAACCCATATAACTATGAACAGCAAAAGGAACCACAGAGCGCACACAATGTGTGGGGTCATCAGAACACAATGCCAACACAATCTCTGCGTCACGTCTTGTTGCATAGTATTAATCAGTGCAAACATTGTTTGGGAAATGAGTGGGGAGAGGGAGAGCAGTTTCCCAGCTGCTAGTGCTTTGCCATCGAATCTGACAGTCAGTTCCATCTAAATATAAGAGACTTCAGTAATAAAGCTTAGGACCAACTAATGACTCTTGAGGAGTCGACTTAAATGTTCAAAATGAAATCAAATAACGGATTCTTGCATATAATCCCAACTCTCCTGATAATTTCACATCAGACGTTTCTTTAGCAATTTGTATATTTCCATAAATTTAGGAAATGTATTAGCATCTTTCACAGCTACACTGGGTAGGTATTAAGTATCCACATTATCTAAATGATCAGTGTTCTAGGCTAGTTCATTCACTATAATTTTGATTTATTTCAAATTTTGATGTGGAAACATCATAATTTTCTTGTTGATTGTTATAGGTAAAGGATACGATGAGGTTTCACTATGAAAGAATTATCCAGGACCATCAGATGACAGCCCAGGTCACTGGGGAGCACAATGCAATACTATTGTCAATACTATTGATATGTCTTAGGAAAAGTGGGTCTGGGCCATGCAGAAATGTCACAAGCTTTTTTTTACCTTCATTTTAATAGAGCATAGCATGACCTGTATGGGAGGGGTTGACTACTTCAATTAGGTTTATGTTATTTTCAATAGGACTTTCAATCAGTGCATTTAGCTGGAAAGCAATTCCTGACTTTATTAGTACTGTTGTCATCCTTAAAATGCATTCTATTTATTTTTTTTAATTCACCAGGAGGGGCAAAGGGAAGAAGGGAACAATAAAAAAAGAGCCAGTAACATGTCCTTCGGGACCAATAGTAAAGGGAGAAGAATCACAGGAGAAGAGAGATGGCAGATGAAAATGAAGGACGTACCTTATTAAACCATCATAATTAAGAAGTAATAGGTATTCATAAACAGGCCCATGCCCACAGGCCTGAAGATGTCTACAGCAGCAAGGGCAAATGCTTTCTACTAGGTAATAATCAACAAATAACCTACAGTGAAAAGCAAGCCGGACCCCATAAGAATGAGAAGGCAAAGATCTGTCTTCTCACAACACTCCTGCCGCCAGTTCAGCGCGGCAGAGCAAAACTGAAACTAAAGAAAAGAAAAATCAGCAACCTCTTTTCACATAAACGTACATTCTGGCCAACACAGAGGTAAAAAGCATTTCACAGAGCAGCTCGATCCCTGTCACCTGTGGCTTATATTATGGGGTGATGTCCAGTTCTGACCCCTGAGATGACAATTGCTGCCGGAGATCCAAGGGAATCGGGGCCTGCTGATGAAACTGACCCCCCATGATTCATTTCGGTACAAAACGGGAATTAATTGGATAGATTTCCTCCGTGCTTTAAGTTAGCTAGACTTAGGAGTACTGAGGAGACAAGTCTGAAGGGAAGGAGAAAAACATTTGGTCCTTGGACACCCCCTAGTGTCTATGCGAGCATGAAAATATCTTGCAGGTGAGCCTCCTTTCCTGCTCATCTAAGGAAGGGGACCAGAGAGGCTCCTAGAGAGGAAGTGAGAATCTGGGGTCAGCAATCAAGGTGTCAGACTTGAAACAGCTTTTGGATACTTCCTAGAATTTCTGTTGCCATTCACTTTGTCTCAATGTGGCAGAGTTTGTCTCAAGAAAATGTGGAAAATTATGGTAAATTCTGGGAGGGGTCTATAATTAGTTGAGAGAGAGAGAGAGAGAGAGAGAGAGAGAGAGAGATAGAGAGAGAGAGAGAGATGAATTTTACAGTTAATATTCAGGATGCAAAATGAAAAAGAGAAATGGAGGAAAAATCTATTTCAGAGAATATATGGTAGTTTGTCTTTATATAGATAACTTGTTGAGTGTTGGAATAAGCGCTGTGATGTATTTATGTTTACCAATGTGATTGGATGTGAATACTGAATAAAGTCTGGGAAGACTGCTTGCCACATCTCTCAGTCAGCGGTTCTTTGAGCAATATTTCATTTGTGTGATGAAGATATAATTTAAAAGTGGCTTGGAAAAAGTTGTAGTGTAAGCGCCTTTGAAAGTGCCCATACAAATTGCATGTGATTCCCTATCCATCTAGGTAAATTAATTTTTTGGTGTCCCAGAGTTATCTATGCACTAGACTTTCTCTGTTTAAACATTGTTAAGCCCTAGCCAGTTTGGTTCTGTGGGTAGAGCGTTGGCCCATGGACTGAAGGGTCCTGAGTTTGATTCCAGTCAAGGTCATGTACCTCAGTTGCAGGCTTGATCCCCAGTCCTGGTCAGGTGTGTGGGGGAGGCAACCAATCCATGTGTGCCTCTCACATTGATGTTTCTCTCTCTCTGTCTCTCTCCCTCCCTTCCACTCCCTCTAAAAATCAATGGAAAAATATCCTCAGATGAAGATTAACAAAACAAACAAACAAAAATCACTGTTAAAATTATGAAGTGTTACCACCAGTTTTATCCACAGTTATCTCAAAAGTGTAAATGTGCAAGAATGTCATTACTCTATTTGGCTATTGTAAATACCCAAATCTGCCTAGTGTGCACAACTATAGGGGAAAAAAAAATCCCTATCTGTGATGTCCTGAAACTTCAAGAGACATTTTATATTTTTCTAGTTTTTTAGCATAACAGTGTCCCGCCAGCTGTTCTGGGGAAGCACGCTGTTCTATTAAACATCGAAGCATATAATGTGGCAATATAGAGCACTTCTTCTTGCTGCATCTGGGAGGGTTGTGTTTGAAATCTATACAAGACCTGAATCTTTACAGATTCACAGAATTTTAACGTGTAAGGGTCCTGAGAGAGCACCTAATTCATACCCTCACTTAAGGAATGGGAAGCTCAGAGGGATTTCATGACTTGTTCGGAGCAGAAGAGCAGGAACCCAAAAGTCTCGCACCCAGCCCTTTTTGGTCACTGATGTTTGTGTAAACTTGCAAAGTGGGAGCTTTATAAATGTGAACCGGTCCTTGGTGGCAAGAGAAGGGAAGCCTGATGGCAATGTCTCTACCCTTCAAGTTAGGGACACACTCCCTAGAACCGTGGTCGGCAAACTGCAGCTCGCGAGCCACATGCGGCTCTTTGGCCCCTTGAGTGTGGCTCTTCCACAAAATACCACGTGCAGGCGTGCACGTACAGTGCGATTGAAACTTCATGGCCCATGCGTAGAAGTCGGTTTTTGGCCTGGGCGAGTCTATTTTGAAAAAGTACTGTTGATATTTGGCTCTGTTGACTAAGGAGTTTGCCGACCACTGCCCTAGAAGTTGAAGGTGTCCTGGAAGGTAGTTAACCAGAATCAATGGCTCTTGTGCCCTTGGTTTCCATCCGCAACCCTCACAGGAGAATTGCACTGCAGAGAGAGAAGGGAAACACAGAGCAGAATGTCACAAACATCTCGCCCGACCACCCCAAGTGTGTGAATGAAACACTTTTGTTCCTTCCCCGGCAGGAGAGGGGACTGTTTGAAATGCCAAACAAAGATAGCTGCTTGCTTCCGTACAAAATAAACTTACTTTTAAAAAGGAGTCTTGGCATACTCTAACCAAACCTATACAATCCTCTTGATCTTTCATCTCCATGCCAATGTCTATTTCACAGATTGTGGCCTCAGCCCCTGACAAATCTGCTTAGTGAATTTTTGGCTGACAAATCTGGCAACACCAATGCTGTCTGAAATGCGTTCAAAAGGCTAAACGTTTTCATAATAGCTACTTTACAGAGCCTAGTAGGTTTCCCTTTAGGAGACCAATTAGACTTTTTTAAAAGTGACAGTGTTAATTTTTATGATTATACACAAAACTGAGATTTTTATTTAATACACGGGGCTTTCTTCTAAAGCTTTTTCAAGGGGATCAGCCACTTTGCCAACAGACGGGTGTTGCAGCAGGGGTGATTATAGTAATTTTTCACGTAATTGGGAGTCACCATTTGGTTGCTATCTTTCACATGCTTGTTGACTCATCATATAATCCTTTATAAGGGGGGTTTGTTGTGTGTCACGGGAATGTGCCAAGAGCAGCCAGGAAATGAGAAACAGAGAACCCCCTCCTCCCCCTGGCTGGTGGGGACCATGAGGGTTGTTAACATCTGCCCGGTTCTTTAGATTGCACTTAATTTTACTTAATAGCAGTGATCAAACTCTGAGAGAAGGGTTTGAAGGATTTGGAGGAATCTGTGTTTTCTGTCAAGAAAAGATGTCTCAAAAGAAAAAAACAACACACAAAAAACCAGACTATTCCACACCACAAGGGCACAGTTTTAAAAAGATAAGAAGGTACTCATTAGAATTATCAAAGTCGCTTTCCAGAAATTCAAGAATTTAAGCCCAAAGCAAATGCAGCATGCTGTCCCTCAGGTTCACTTATCACAATTTCACTTTTGATCTCGCCTTTTGAATCCAAGCAGCAAAGTGCTTTAATGGAACGAATGCAGGAACAGAGGTTACATGTGAATATTTGATGTTCCACGAAATAATGGGCATGGCTCGGAGCTGGAAGGTGTGACACCTGAATCCTTGGCCCAGACCTGTCCTCTTTGGAAAGTCATGTGAGCATAACCTGACCCTCAAATACCCTTCACATTGTACGTGAGGAGGAGTGCCACTATGATCACCGAGTCTCCCCCAAACAGGTCAAAATAAATAAGAGTGAGTCTGGAGATATTTTGTGAGTTAAAGCACTGAAATACCAGGCGGCACAGTCTGACTGGGGCTGATGGTTTCTGTTCACATGTGGCTGTCCACGAACCAGGAAAGTTGGCAGAGCCATCTATAATGTGCTTTCCATCCGATGCCTTGTGCATATTTCCTTTGGGATTTTCCAAGAATATTACACGACGCTGCTCATGTTTATGAAAAGTATCTGATGAAAAGGCTCCTCACCATTTGCTTCCACCAGGTTGAGAGGAATCACTTATTCAAACCGAGCAGTGCCTGCTTTTTCTTCCACATACCACCCACGATTATTGACACCCGTGCTGCCTGAACTGCATTTCAGCTGAATCCAATTCTCGAATATTGATTTGACAAGGAACCTGGATTTCCCTTTTAATTTAGTTATCGGAGTACTATTTTATAATTCAAGTACAATATTAAATATGTCCAATCTTATTTAGTTCCTAAGATCTGAGATAAAGGTCATTTGCCTACTAACCATATGTTACAAATTAGCCATAATATGAGTTAGCCCTAGGTTAGATATCTTCAACAAATCCTATACATTTACATATTATACTTTAAATAAATAAACACAAGATACAACTATAGATGAAAACCTAACAATGCAAATGAACAGTTCACTTGATCAAGTTTAACTCCATGGCACCAAAAATAACTACAAAACAAGATTATCCTACTTTACTTTAAAAATGAGTAGGTGTGTGTCATGCACTTTTTGACTGTTACTTGACCATAATTATTTCCAGCATCTCATGTCACATATTAATGCCTTCAAAATAGAAGCTAGTTGAACCCTAGACCATCAAAGAAGATAGTTTGTAAAATTCAAATATATTTTCAACTAGTAATTACTTCAGATAACTAAAAGTAAAGGCAGGAATTTATGAGATAATATCCTCTATGGCAATAAAAATCTGTAAATAATCAGACGGATAACTCGATGCTTTCTAGGTAACCCTAATCAGTAGGATACTTAATTTACAGAGTGTCCATATCTATCCAATGACACAAGAATTAATAAGCACATTATTGATTAGTAAATAAACAAGCTTTCAGAATCAAGGTGATGAGTTCATTTCATAAACTACAATAAACTTGTAATTGACACAAGAGGAAAAGACTTCCTTTCTGAAGTCTAGTTATGCTATTTAGATCAGGAGGACATTCCACTTTTATCCTAATATTTATGACTGTAAAATCCACAACATGCAAAATAATAAAACTAACTTACAGGTGTTAGGTCATTTCTTTCCCCAACAGAGGAAAATATTTTCTCAACTAATTCAGGTTAGAATATTAAATCTGGAAGACTCCTCTGCCTTTCATGGCTTCCCCTCATTGGATACACACATTTCTTTCTGATGAATTACTTGTATCCAGCCAAATGACGCTGATCAAATTATGGAGCAAAAATAAATAAATTATGCACTCTTTGTCATATTCCTTTATGATAGAGCTAACAACTTATTTCGTTCCATTAATAAATTTAGTCTGGCAATGTTTTTTATCTTTTTCTCTTTGTGTTTTTTTTTTTTAAGTTAGAAAAAGGGGGAGGTACATGAAGACAAGAGCATATTAGGATTGATGTAGCTTCTTGTTTTCCTCTTGAGTTTAAAATCATAAACTATTCACTAATGTGAATTCTTAGGAGCAGCCTGTCAGATCCATTGTGATAATTAATATAATGGCATACTGTAAATGCCACTGTTGCTAAGGCCGTTATCTTGGTGATTGCTGTTGTTTCTGACAATGCTATTAATAACATTACTATGCTGATAATGATACCAATAAACAATGTTAAACACAAACAATACAATATACTTTGTACTATACATACATACTAGAATACTGGGGAAAAAGGCATATTTCCTGGCTAAAATCTGATCATCTAAATTGCAAGTGACACCCACAGTACTTGTCTTCAGAGCATCTATATATTGGATGTGAGTGGGTGAGACTTTGCAAAAGAAGAGCTGGGAAACTAGTTTTACATAATAGCTCTTCATAGTACAAATTGGAAGTTGGAGGATTGTGTAAAGATTTGAAGAGGAATCTTTGGTAAGATTACACTGATATGAATCGAGAAGTTAGTGAGAAGCTAAGATTTAAAATGTTAGGATATCAAAGAAATATATATTATAGCAGTGACAAAGCAATAACTGAACAACTTTATTTTCATAATCTTTTTCTTATTATAAGTGCAATACACTCAGTTGTAAGGAAAAAATGTGGACAGCACAGAATAGCATAAAGAAGAAATCAAGAAGCATGTGTAATACTATCACTGACTAGGTATTAAATTCCGAGTCACTTATTTTATAATGAGAAAAATCCTAATTAGATGAACTGGTTAAGTGCTTTCCAAATATTACGTCATAGCCTATTAGAGGAAGATGTAATCAATTTTTGGTTTATGATCAACACCCTTCTTTTAACAACAGAATGGGAATTTAACAGCAATAAAACTTTCATTCAGATACATGATGTGCACAGGTACAGGGCATAATGTAAAATTAATTTCTAAGTGTCAGTCACAGAAAAACAGTTTCACTTACTAATAGTCTTCAGTTACCAAGATTTTAGTTGATTTATTTGAAAAGGGGGCAAGAATTGGTATGAAGTTCTAAAAAAATGACACAATAAATTTAATCTTGGTAGCAAATATCTTAAACATACTACTTTACTATGATACTGGTGGAGATATCAATTGCCTTCACCTGGTTGCATTCATATATGCTAAATGCCATTGAGCAAATGCAGACACTGTTGTTAACCTTATGGAGCTCACAAACTAGGTATTAATCAAATAACCACACAAATACTTGTACAATTTCAGCTGTGAGAAATACCATGGTGCTCAGAGAATCCATAATAAGGGGATGTAATCTAATTTAACTTAAAGGAGAACTCAGGGAAGGCTGCCCTGAAAAGGTAGCATCGCTGCACTTTACAGGGTAAGTATAAGGTGAAAAGGGGACATTCCAGACACAGGGGACAGCATGTTCAAATGCCTGGTCACCAAAAGGGTCCTGGGAGTACAAAGGCCAAATGGTCACACACTTTAGACCTGCTCACTAGGGCATGGTCACAGGTGCTCTATGACCTGGATTTAGCATATGTGTATGCCCAGTGGGGAGAGGCATCATCTTTCCTTGATGATGACCTTCTGTTTTTTATTTTGTTGTTGTTTTTTTAAAAAACTGGGTTGACAGTTCGTATGTGGATCATATAGCTTCTAAAAAGTCTTAAAATGAGGGTTAATGCTTTTCTTTATATACAAGTGACTAGGCCTATAGCCCTGGTAATGATTTCTTCATGAAACACCAGCCCATCTCTCATAATCATAATAGCCCATTCATGTCTCTGCTAAGGCGAAAAGGAACTAAAAAACTTCTAAATACATCTTCTATATGTTCAAAAGGCACACTAATAGAAACTGATTAGCTATAATTTTGAATTCTAAAAACTGTAGGATAGAGGAACATTTTAGTCTCTTCTAGTCTAAAATCTTCTACTCTAAAATCACTTGGCAACTTACTAGGTATTTAGCATTAGGAACCTTTATTTTAAAAGAAACCCAAGGTTGCCCTGGCTGGTGAGGCTCAGTTGGTTGGGCATTGTCTCATACACCAAGAGGTCTCAGGTACAATTCCCGGTGAGGGCACATGATCAGGTTGTGGGCTTGATCCCCAGTAGGGGGCATGCAGAAGGCAGTCAATCAATGTTTCTCTCCTTCTCCCTTCCTCTCTCTCTAAAAAAATCAATAAAAACATATTTTAAAAATAAAATTAAATAAATAAAAGAAAGCCAAGGTTTTCAGAAAAGAAACAAATTTTGAGACAAAGCTCAGTCTCTATATAAAAGCCTAAGCAACCTTTCGACCCTTCAATCAGTAGCTATGATGCACACTGACCACCAGGGGCAGACATTTGGACCGGTAGGTTAGCTTGCTGCTGGGGTCTGGCTGATTGGGACTGGGTGATGGGCTGGACACCCCCTGGAGCCCTCCCACGGTCCCTCCCCAGCCCTGATCATGCACCGGTGGGGTCCCTTGGCCTGGCCTGTGCTCTCTCATAATCTGGGACCCCTCAGGGGATGTTGGAGAGCTGGTTTTGGCCCGATCCCCACAGGCCAGGCCGAAGGATGCCACCAGGGCACAAATCCATTCACCGGGCCTCTAGTAAATATATAACAGAGTAGAAAAAAAAAAGCAAAATCAAATTAGGACAAGTAAATTTCATTTTGCCATGAAAACTATATAGCAGTATTTTATCAGGTTATTTTAGGAGGTAATTCTCTCTCCAGTGTTGGCTACCAAAAGCACTGTTCCACATGTGGTCTGCAAATTCATTCATTCATTCATTCATTTAACTAACATGAATTAGAAACATGTAATTATAATTAAAATATTTATTCATAAAATATTTATTGAATTATCTAGATATAAAAGAAATCCCTCCGATCCACTTCCTACATGGTGACAGAAATAATTTTGTAAATCTTATTACTTCCTCTGCCTCAGTGGTATTCCTCTGAATACCATTAAATAAAAACCTAAGTCTATATCATGGCTTTTGACAAAGCTCTACAAAACTCAAGTCCTCGCATATCCTCCAGCTTTTTCTCAACCGCCATCGGCTCTCACTTGGGGCCTTAACATAGGCCAGTTCCTCACAGAGAATAGAATCGCCTCCGTCCTACATTCATTTGTGTGATATTCCTCATTACATCTTCACTTAGATGCTCCAATAGAAACACCAATGGAAATCAAGTCCTCCTGTGAGAACACCCTGCACTTCTTTTCATAGTATTTATTATAATTTATAACCATGTATATGTTTCAATATTTAAAAAATATATAGTTTTTCTCCATTAGACTGTAGGCCTCCAAAAGGCAAAGTTCTAAACGATTTCTTCACTACTATATTTCTAGGGCTTAGCTAAATAAATACAGAATGCTTTTGTTTCAATCCAGATCTATCATTCATTATTTAGCTGGCACAAGTCACTTAACCTTTCTGCACTCGATTTTATGATCTAAAATACTACCATCATATTATATTCATATTATATTATATTATATCATATTATATTATATTAATTATATTATATTATATATTTCATATTATATTTAGATTTTTAAAAATATCATTGCCTAGAACCGAATGGGGCTTAATAAATGAGTAATCTTCTTTCCTGCTCCTCTATGCACATGTAAAAATGTTGCAACACTGTCCAAAATAAAGCACTGATTCACAAGTCTGGCATTTACCAGCTACCAGTTTACTTTTCCCATCCTACTCCCCAATTAAGAGAAAGCTCATTTTGAGGTTTAATGGGGAGTATCGCAGGTTCATCAGAGTTCAATTCAGCAGTCTGGAGTGAATCTGTAATAATCCATGACCACAGACCAGTTTGTATTTTTCCACTAATAAAACTCAAGAATGGCTATGTTTAAATGGAATTTTGCAGGTCATTAATCCATTCTAAGGACTGACTCTTTTGGCTGTTTAATTGAGAAACAGTGGTGGTAGGAGCAGATTAGGAACCTGGATTTACCTAGGAGATAATAGGTAAATGATAGACTGTTTACATTTTATTAATTTTTACTTCAAAAGAACCTCTGAATGACTTAAACTGAAAAATGCTAAAAGCCACTGTCACTTTTCCAAATTGGGTAAGATTTGCAATGACTCTATAAAATGCTAAACTCTAATGGGCTAGAAATATTCTTTCTGATTTAAAACTGAAGAAAAAAGCTTCACAAGACTGTCCTTAGTTGTTGTGAACTAGCCACAGTCCTCTATTTTGCTGCCTCCAAAAAACAAAAAAAAAAACACTCAACCCTCTTGTAAGTGATTGGTTAAAACACAGGCAAGTGCCACAATTCTGGCCAATGAAGCATGAGGGAATGTCTACAGGGGGCGGATCCAGCAGAGCTTTTCCCCTCTTTACTAGTAAATGCTACACACACAAAAAGAGACATTCCCTTTTTCTGCCCCTGGAGGTTTTAAGTGTAAGATATCTGGTATATGGCAGCTGTTTGAGAATGGAAGTTTGGGGTATGCGGGACAATAAATATCATCTGCCCTTAACAAGAAAAGCTGAAGTGTAAAAATCAGTCTGCTTGTGCCACTGGTTGCCTCAGTTGCTGTAAATTATCTAGTAATACTCTACTCCTCTCCCCGTCTCTTCCCCTCACATTCCAACCAGTCCTGGAAGTTTTAATCCTGCCAAATGCCTATACCAATGCCCCATCACTTCCCAAGCACCATACTTTAAAAAAAAAACTCTAAAGTAGAAGAAAGATGGCCATTTTCTAGTTGCACACCTCAAAGGGGAGGTGATACATGGATAGACAGGTAAGTGAAGACCTGAATATAGATCTCTCATATATACACTTACTTAATGTATATTGAATATGTGTATATTTAATATATCTCATATACACATTTAACAAATATACTTAACATGTATTTTGCATATACATTTTACATGTCCCTGTGGCATATTTAATTATATATACGACAATAGTTAATGGCTTATGGAAATCCAAAATAAGGCTGGAATGGAAACAATCCCTCAATCCCTAGAAATTCATAGGTTCAGTATTTATGCGACTGACTGGCATTGTTCTTTTGATGAGGACAGTTCATGAAAGCAATGTCAGTAAATAGTTTCCTTATCTCTGAAGTGGCTTTAATGCCTAACTGCCATCCCTCTTCTTTATTTACCTAACGTCTTTGGGATGTAATGACTCTCCCTAAAATGATGACTAAATAGCTAAGGTGGTTTAATACTGTCACCCACAGTAAGGACACAACTAGAAACTGTCAATAATTAGGATAACGAGGAAATAGCAGATGTCTACAACAAATAACTGAGCATCACTAGAAATGTTCAATTGGTATTTGAAGTAGGTGTACATTAAAAAGTAGTCACCATAGCCACTCTAGAATTATCACCATACTGTCTCCACTTTTTTCATGGAATAGAATGCTTGATTTTGTTTTTCTACTTTTGTTGAAAAACTTGGCATCTTGACTCTCTCTATATGTAATAATTCTGTCCCTCATACCTATACCATACCTGAGAAACAAGCTGAGAATAGAGCAGCCCCTTCTCCTGCCCTGTTACTTGCAAAAGGCCAAAAGTGAGATTTAGAAAACCAAGGATTTGCCATAGAAGTAGGTTTTTCTTTTTTTAATATGAATTAGGTATTCCTATTAATTCATAAATTATGTACTGCCCATCTCTAATATTGTGGCATAAGTGACAGCAATAGGTCTTCAGAATAATAAGTATACTGATAATTTGTTTTGTTTTACTAGCATCTTGTTTTTTATTTCAGAACTAGAGGCCCAGTGCATGAAATTTGTGCAAGAGTAGGCCTTTACAGCCCTGGCTGCCGCGGCCCTCGCAGTCCCAGCTGCCTCATAGCCCCGCCCCCTGCCCACTGGTTGTTCTGGAAGGTCATTCCAGAAGGTCTTTCTGGAAGGTCGTTCCACCATCCAGTCTAATTAGCATATTAGCTCTTTATTATATAGGATAACTGGTTTGAGTAGGTAACCTTTTATGGAAATCAACAACTGAACAGAAATATATCTATACTGCCTATTATAGGGAAGACATTAAAATGGAATGCTCTCACATGTAAGACTATAATATTGCCAAAATATGTCACCAAAATCAGCATCACATATGTACAACATACTGCTCCAAGAAAAATATGGAGTTTAAAATTACAGCCTATGAAATTCATTTTTAAGATGACCTAATAGAAGATATATTAGTCAATGTTCTTCCCAAATGAATCAACCCATTGCATAATTACAGTAACATTTAATCAGGACAGCAAAACGCAGGGAGCAACATAATTTCTTTTCTATTTGGACATCTCAGACAATAATTAGTCTGCAAGTAAAGTCACTGAGGGTTGCTTGTTTGGTTAGACCTGACCATTAAATATAAATTAATTTTTTTAAAATTCTGGGCTTGAACAGAAACATGGCTTTCTAAAATAAATGTAGTCGTTTTAATGCAATCACACAGTATTTGTTTAATGTTTGATTCACTCAGTAGCAATTCCTCCCTTAAGCATTGGTGAAGTAGTTTGTGGACCTGCTTGCAGTAGTATACTTGTGTGCAAAAATCAAACATAAAAACTGATCACATGCTCACAGCTGGAAACCGTGTCAGGCTTTATTCAGTAAGGTATCAGGCATTATCATTTAGCGCTCCCACAGCGGGAGGAAAAATGGTGGCACAGAGGAGAATGAGCACATCAGACACACTCCAGGGGTTTCCTTTCCCTACATTGTTCCTCTCCCAAATGTAACTCTTTAAATTTTAAATAGGAAAAGAACACACAGAATCATTGCTCAGAACAAAAAAAAAGGGGGGGGGAGGGAAGTGGATATAGAGGAGGAAGGAAGTGGCAAAACAACAAGAAAAACACTTCTCATTAAATAAAGTGAATACTAGAAAGTTCAACATACACTTTCATGCGTCCTTAAGACCTAAGGAAGCACACAAATCAAAGAGGTGTTATAGGACTACTTTCTTTCAGACAGAGCAGTGTTTTACTGTGCTCTGTTTTATAATTGTTGATTGTGCACAAGTTACTCCTTAGTAATCAAATACAAATGAATTCAAGAACAGCTAATTGATGAGGTTTTTGTCTTACAAACCTATACTTAATGGATGCCATATATATTAATACATATTAGGATAATTGAAAGAATTGAAGACAAGTGAACTGGAGCACACATTTTATTTTTCCCTTTTCAGAGAAGAAATAATCTTCCAACCCTGTTATCTAATTCTATTTCTTCATAGAAAATTATATAATTTATGAATTCATTTTAATCTCTGAAAATTCCAATTTTTACATTAGTCCTTGTTTAATACAATAAGACCATCATTATTTAGGAAGAACAAATTTACAGTGCTAGATTTATTTTACCAGAAAAGCAAAGCTCATGAGAGGTTTCATTTCAGCAAGTGGGGGTATTTCTAAAGAAATAACGATTGCAGGTTCCTATCAATGGTAGTCCACACCAATGCCTGCAATCTGTATATACAAAAAGCTAATATGCAAAGTGTCCCCTCAGGAGTTTGACCAGAAGACTGGGAGTTTGATCACTCGCTATGACATGCGTTGACCACCAGGGGTCGGTGTGGAATGAAGGAAGGCCCTGACCGGCAGCCAGAAGGCCCCAATTGGCCCTGATCACCTGCCAGGCCTAGGGACCCTACCCGTGCACCAATTTCGTACACCGAGCCTCTAGTAGTGATATAACCAGCTCCAGAAGATCCACAGGTGGATGGTCTGTTTGATGTTTCTCCTTCAATGTATCTGAGGCACGCACTGCTCTTCTTGTTGACATGCAGGTACTCTTGGCATCTTTGCAGTGTAGGCTGAACAGGGGCCCCTTGAGCCCCAGACACTGGCTTTGAGAATGGTTTGAGAAAGAAATCTTTATCAGCATGTAATAAATAGCTAAGTAAAGGTAAAATAACAGATCTTGGTCCATCCATCAATCCTTTTGTAAATGCCATAGGATTAGAGATGAATCCTCCTCATCCCTAACTTTTCGTTCTGAAATGTTATGGCAAACTTCTAATGTGTCTTTCTTATGACTCTGTGGCAAATACAGACACATGTAAATAATCAGATTAATTACATATTTAGCCTAAAATAAATCTTGAATAAGACTGTTGACTGCTAGTTTTTTACTGCAAAACTGTGCTTTCCATCAGTTCCTTTTATGAATTGTATGTGTATGAGTATATATTTATGAACATATATAGTACATATGTACATGACTACATAGTATATGTGCATGTGAATATATACTCACATACATACATATATACATCCTTTTAAACTTTTAGGTGTTTCTTTTTTCCTAAAAGGGGAAATATATAATAGATTCTTAGGCCAAAATAAAAAGGAACAAACCGCATATGTGCATTTTCTTTTTAAACAGGGAATCAGATCAGCCTAACAAGATGTTTCCCTGAAATATTGGCCTCAAATGAGTCCATTCAGCCATGGCAAGGAGAGGTTTCCAGCCAAAACATTTAATTAGTGCCCAATTAAGACAGCCAGAATGATGTGAAGTCCGGGCTCTGGCCGCGCGCGCGCCTCAGGATGGGTAAGCAGCTTAAGTGAGTCAAGTCTGACTAAAAGCTGTCAACTGTCAAACTGTCAGTGGGCCATATGGGTCACGCAGCATCTCTCTGAAGAATTCAGCTTGTCCACTCATCAGGGGAAAAACACCTTCAACACCACTGGGTTGACAAAGACACAGCAGTTCCTCCACGTTGGAAGGACTTGAAGTTGTGGTTGAGTAAAAGGTAGAGTCCTGTTATGTCCCCTCTTTAAACTTTCCTGGCACCCCATCAGCTATAGGAAAGGGTCCAAACTCCTTCACATGGCAGACAACACCCCTGCCTAATTATCTGGCCTCATCTCTCATCACTCCCTCTCCCGGCTTTATCCTTCAGGAACATTATGCTTGACACTCCCTCCATATGCACACACACTTTCTGGACTCCAGAGCTTTGTGAATTATGTACCCTCTGCCAATAATACCATTCTCTCTTCTCCTTCCACCTCAACTCATTCATTCAGCTCTTTCACTCAAATTCATCCTATTATACTAAACTCAGGAGTCAGCTGCTACAAGAAGCCTCCCCTCTTACCCCTCTACCATCAACCTCAGGTAGGGTTGCAGACCCCTCTCTCATGTTCTCATAGTCTAGTATCGACCTTAATGCACATGATTCTCATCATCTCTTGATGAGCCCATTTCCCTCTCTTGACTGTACACACCCTGAAGGCAGGATGTCTTCTGAATCCTAGCACACGGGACACTGATTATTTTGACATGAAATAATCAAGTCAAAACCAAACTCCACCATGTTTATTTCTTGTTTCAAAATGTCCCTTTTAGGTAAACAAATATCACTCTGCAATTTGATTGATTTGCCTGTGTAGACACTGTACGGTAGGTTCATAACACACCAGGGAGTCACTGCAACCCTATTGCTCATTCTGTGCTGAGGTCCCTGGGTTTGTCCTCCAAGAGAGGGCATGCACAAGTCAGAGGAGCTAATACCATGGAGAAGTGCCCTGGCAATCAAAGTCAAATGATCTTTAAACTAGTTCAATGTTGGTATCTATAATAATAAAAGCATAATATGCTAATTAGACCAGAAGATTTTCAGACGAAGCTGGGGCTGCGAGGGAAGCCTGGGTCCCAGGTGCCTGCCGGTGGCTGGAGGGAAACCTAGGTCCTGGGTGCCAGAGGGAAGCTGGTGCTGGCAGCCAGGGGATGGAAGGTCTACGCTTGCACGAATTTCGTGCATCGGGCCTCTAGTTTGATTATAAACAGGAATCAGGCTGTGGAAGACTCTAGCAGTGGGGAAAATCTTGGTTTGTGGAAACACCCTAGTCCTCTTCTAGCTTCCTGCTCAGCAGAAATGTTTTCATATGAATATTAGAAGGAAGAAACTGTCACCGGCAAACTTGAAAAGGAAGAAAGATGGGGAGAGATGCTACCAGAGTTCAGCTTCAGCTTGAAGCGTGTGTGTGTGTGTGTGTGTGTGTGTTAGAGGTAGAGGTACTAATTCCCCAGAGCCTATGCAGTAAGTAGTGGCAATTGTGACCTTTTCACTCATCTGTTTGTTGCCTTCTTGAGTAAATGTGCTATATTAACTCTCTCCAACGCCAGCCCATCTCTGCCCCTAACAACTCAGGGGAGCCAAAGGGTGCTGCTCCCATAACAGTTCTGTAATAAAATGTACATTTAAAAAAAAATAAAGAATTATCCCACTCTATATCTTCATAGCAACTCTCTTAAAATTAAATCAAAGATTAGAAATATTAATTCAATCTAAATGTCACGTAATAATTAAATATAACAAAAATATTTAAAAATCAATAATGAGCTCACATTCGGAAACAATAAAAATTCTCAAGTTTAATACTTCCTAAGCTCCAAACAAAGGTAGAATCTATGGAAACAAAGGTGATCTAATCATTTGACAGATGATCTAAAAAAAACAGCATGTGTACATGATATCATATCCAAATATCAACTGTTGGTCACACCTCCCAGTGTAGCTAAATCAGGCTGTAGCTACTTGCCGGGAGCCGGTCCATGCTTGCTGTTTCAAGGGACCTGGCATATATGGCATACTGTTCTTAATATGTTTGCTCACCTTCTTGGCACTATGTGTTTTAACCAAGGTCTCTGAGAAAGGTTATTTCCCCAGGTAGGGATTTTCCCCTGAAGTTAGGGAGGGAATAAAACCTCTTAACTAGTGCCAGGTGGGTAATTAATCACTTTAACTACGAACAATCATGCTTAAGCTACATAATCTTTACCTCCTGGAATGGAGATAAGAAACGCCCTAACCTTTGTAATAGAGATTGGTAGGATTGAATCAACTGGTATAAATACAGATGTAGTAAGACAGCAACACACAGAACTTAGAATACGGAACCAAGAGAGAGAGAACCTAGGCACAGAACCTACACAGAACGTTCTCTAGAGACAGAAGAACTTCGCTGGAGAGAACATGGCAAAAGATCCTGGACAGAAACTGGCCTCAGAACCTAGCGAGAGAACATGGCAAAAGATCCTGGACTAAACCTGACTACAGAAATTGGCAAGAGAACCTGACTAGAACCTGGTAACTGAACCTGGCTCGAGAACCTGGGCAGAACCTGACTGGAAAACCTAGCGAGGGAACATGGCTACAGAACCTGGCTGGAGAACCTAGCAAGAGAACATGGACACAGAACCTGGCTGGAGATCCTAAGCAGAACTTCGCGGGAGATCCAGACCAGAACTTGGCTGGAGATCCTGGCTAGAGATCCTGGCTAGGCTGCTGATCAACTGAACGCTGTCTCCGTGTCATTCCTTCTTCGCCGACTCCATCCACACCTTTGGGGACCCCTGGACCTGCTGGGGTTGGACCCCAGCAGCTACTACCAAAAAAGAAGTTAAAACATAAATTATTTTAATACATTGATGAACCACTTTCAAAAACAATGCTCATGCACAAACCTGGAAAACTTCTTTTTCTGGCAATAAAGAAAAAATCCTGCACTAACTGCACTAAGATATGTGAAGAGTCACATCCTTTCCCTAGGAGTGGGGACTGCTGTGTGGACAAGAAATTGGTGGGAAGAGCTTTATCCAAAGGTGGTGGGCATGTCCAGGAAATTAAAAAAAAAAAAGAAATTAAAGAGAATTAGAATGTAACTATGACTTCCTACCTAAAGAATCGAATGTGTCGGCCCCAAAAATGTAATTTTTTCTTCATTCCTAGAGGAGAAAAGTTTTTGTTTCCACTGTCACAAAAAGAACAAAAGGAATATGTGTCTGTAAAGAGTACACAGAACCACCATGTCCACAAAGGACTCTCCAAGGTACACAAAAATGTGCAGAGGCAGCCCTTCACGGGGCCTTGATGGTGACTGAGCTAGCAACTGCTTTCCTTCAGTGCTAGAGCCAGACCACATCTGCTGATGGCACCCACTCCACTTTCCCTGCAGGAGCTGAAACTACCGGAAGTATTGAGGTTCCTCATGGCCTTTCCACCATGTGAAAGAACTTTCTGAGCCTCTTCAAAGAGATACTAAGAATACTCATGTGGCCAGGATGGGACTTCTTCCCCCTTTTTCACCTGCCTCTTTTCTCCTTCCTTTGCATGTGCCCCCTTCTTAGGAGGGAATTGCTTGGTGCGACCCCAAAGAGACAGAGAACCTCTTAGCACAATGAAGTATGTCAGGCGTATGCCATGTCAAACCTAGGGGCCCAAGGGCCTGCTGCTGCCATCCAGCTACCTGTATCCACAGGGCAAAACCAAGGGACATACTGTCTAAGAAACAGAACCCTAGAGAGAAGAAGAAACAAACAAACAAAACAAAAAAAACAACAACAACACAAAGACACTAGGAAGAAAAAAGGAAGGGAAAGAGAAGGAGCCTCTGATGTCTATCTGGATTTGTCTATATTCTTGAACATCATTTTTCCTGATAATGAACTGTTTACCCCTCCCAGCTTGTACTTAGAAATAAGTCCTTGAAATCTGCCTTACTCTCTCCTGAAGAAAATGTGGGAGGAGATGAAGAAAGATGCCTCCCTCTTCCTTTTCAGGAAGCATTCCTTTCTTAACTCAGAGATAAGTGAACTGTATTGCAAAGAATCCTTAATTTGAGTGTGCTTTTATCTTGCAATGCACAGCATGGGTCAGAAAGGGATTGGAACAGGCTCTCTGTATAGACAAAATGAAAAGCCAAGACATGGCTATTGTAGGGGGAAGTTCCCACATTCTTGGTACTGGATTTGTAAAGTGGGTTCATCAAAGCCAGGGAGGAAGCTAGCATCATAGGTATCAAATCAACCTCTTACTCAAAGGGACCACAGTGACCAGAGCAGAATTTGGGAAAAAAACATATAGCATAGGGGAAGTGATGTCAGAATCAGATATTTAGCCAAAATTTACAAAAGAGTCAGACACAATGGTTATAGAAGACCTGTGACTCAGATTCACAAGTCGTCAAGGTCAGGACCACAGAGCCAGGTCACCGATAGAACAATGATATCTCCAGATGTGTGAGTGTTAAGGGCTGAAAGAACAAAACTAGCAAACTCACATGGGTACTACTCTAAGACTTATTCATAAACACATACTATGGCATAAAGAAGGCACCAAACTCCACGAGCCCTGTGAGAGTAAAAACAAGCTTTGTACTGGTAATAACTAAGAATTATAATTATTACTATTAATAATACATAGTAAATAGGAAATCAAGTGCTTAGCTTACCACTGACATATAAATATTGAATTGGCCCTAGTTGATCTGGCTCAGTGGATAGAGCATCGACCTGTGGAATGAAAGGTCCCTGGTTCAATTCCAGCCAAGGGCATATGCCTGGTTGCAGTAGGGGGCGTGCAGGAGGCAGGCAATCAATGATTCTCATTGTTGATGTTTCTATCTCTCTCTCCCTCTTCCATCCTCTCTGAAATCAATAAAAATTTATTTTAAAAAAAATTCAATCCTCTTAACTTGGATGAATCCAGATGACATGACCAGGAAAGCAAACAGAATGAGAACCCTCTAAATGATAATGATTATAAGGTCTGTAGATTGTTTGAATGACAAAAAAAAAATCTGAAGAATGTCTGGTGGTGAAACCCGGAAACCAAATGGCAACTGTCAAAATAGAAAAAGGATTGTAAACTGGAATTTAACTATATCAAAATTATTCCGGGTTACTTAAAAATGACAGTACTCTTTATAATAATGCTAGAGAATATGCTCAATAGATATTTATATATCAGGCCAAAATATGCAAAGATACATTAATATTAAAAATAATGAAAGAATATTAACTTTTTCAAGGTATTAACATTTGCATAAAAAAATAAAAACAATGCAATTTTTTATTTCTAGTGTCTAGATTTCAAAAAAGTAAGAAGGAATAAGCATTCTAATAAGTGCTCAGACAACTAGGAGGAAACATAGTGTTTCTAGGGCACTTGTTATGTTTACTCTCTTGATCTGGGTATGTTCAATTTGTAAAAACTCACTCAATTATGATTTATGCATTTTTCTGAATTAATGCTATGCTTCAATAAAAAGTTTTCTAAAGAAAGAAAGTCTTAGTCTATGTTCCTAAAACCTTGAAATGATCCTGCTAAGGTATTGCAGAATGAGGCTCTAGATAAAACCAATAATGATATCCTCCGTTGTAGAATATAAGTCTCTAAAAAGCTTGAGAAGTACTAGCCAGTTTGGCTCAGTGGATAGAGCGTCGGCTTGCAGACCAAAGAGTCCCAGGTTCGATTCCGGTCAAGGGCACATACCTTGGTTGCAGGCTCCTCCCCAGCCCGGGCCCTGGATGGAGGTCGTGGAGGAGGCAAACAAATCGATGTGTTACTCTCACATTGATGTTTCTCTCTGTCTTTCTCTCTCTCTTCCACTCTCCCAAAAAATCAATAGAAAAATATCCTCAAGTGAGGATTAACAAAATAATAATAATAATAATAATAATTAATAAAAGGCTTGAGAACTTATAGCTGGTCAATACACTGAAAGTCTTGAAAGCATCCTAAGAATGCAAGCACCTGCTTGAATCCTGAGAAAATGGGTGATAGAGGTGAGCAGAGAATTTGACTCTGGGATCCCTGATGCTGGGTCTGCTCAACTTGAATGAACTCATTTCAGGAGTCAAATGTTCTGCTTGACCAAGTTCCTTGAGGCCTAAGAAAGCAGCATTTCTTCTTGTGGCTAGTGACTCAGCATGTGTCCAGTCACAAAATCGGAATCACCATATTCGAGTCCCAATTCCTAAATCTAAAGACAAGCTAGGCTTTCCCAAACAGGGTGACTGCTTATGCTGTTGCCAATCAAATAACTTCCTTGCTCTGCTTCCACCTCTTTCCTGAAAAAGCCTTTCTCCTGGGAACATTTCTAACCACTTTCACTTGGCGCTGCCCAATTCAAATTCAAATTTTTGCTCAATAAACTCTTAAAATTTGTAATGTGCCTCATTTTTTTTTTCCTTTAACAAATATAAAGCCATATGAGTCTGTTGGTTAGCAACTGCGGACGTTCCCCAGGTGAAATTCAAAACTGGCACCCATACACAGAGGGCAAGCCCACTTCTATGTGGAACCTCAAATCTTTGACAATAAGGTCCCAGCCTTCCTAGTCCCTCTCATCACCTGCAATGCCCCATTTGGAGCCCAAGTCTTACTCTGTCCCTTCCAACCTCACAAATCTGCTCTGGTCCTGTCCTTCCCTCAAGGTGTCCTCTTGACTCTTGTTTTCAAATTCAAAATATCCTTTAAGGCCCTATTCACATCCTTCCTTGTCCATGAAGCCTCACCTACTAACTACAGTATACTGACCTATTTATTATCCCGGCATTTCTCTGGATATTATCTTCTGCATCTAAATTTACAATTTGGCTATATTTCTCTAAATGCCGATATGCACTAAGGCTCCTCTTATCACCAACCTGTAAAATCCTTTTAAAAGAGGCATCATTTATGTTTCTTTACCATTTTCCCAGTACTTGCACAGTGTTAAGTACTCAGTGTCAAGGTGATAAAACTAAGGTTTGATAAATATTGGGGTTCTCAAAAACTATCAATGGAAGTGAATTAAGTTAATTTCTAAAGGGGTCGTGGGACAGTTGCACTGATGTGGGTGTGTATATATGTCATTATTTATCTTACTCATGTCAAATATACCTTCTGAGAAGTGCTTTGAGAAACTACAGACAAATGCAATCCTCTACTGGAAGGAGCAGAGAAACCACCCATGTCACTGTCCCCGATATATAGGACTCAGATAAAGACAAAAAAATGAATCCATCACAGCACTCAGATAAATAAAAATTAATCCCAAACACATAAATACAAAAGTTTAATGGCCCAAAACATGAATGTGCCTAATAAATACTTAAGGGGTGGCTGAGTTTTGACAAAGAGAGTTCTGCCAAGTTCTACCAAAGTTAGATTCAAGAGCCCAGGTCACTAAGGATGGAGGAGGAAAATGGGTATTTGGTCCAAAAGTCAGCTGCATTTCAGACTTGGCCCTTAAGTGCATCTGATTAAGCTCCTGCAAAGAGGTCTGACTGTAGGTGGGTGGTGGCACTGAGAGTAGCAGGGTGCATACGGTGGAAGGGAGAGAGAAGAAAAGGAGGTGAATGGTGAGGAAACGGAAGAAAAGGTATTCAGACACCACTACTTGGCTAACTTTTGTGATTCCCATTTTTGGCTTTTTTTTTTTCTCCATTTTCCCCCTCCATTTTGTACTCCTGCCCAGATTCAAAGTGATGGCTTCATAATAATAAATAAATAATTAAGGAACCAAGAAAAGATCCAAAAGACATGCCAAGGAAGTTTACCAGCTTGGCTCCAGATCTGCCCATAGTGAGAGACAGAAAGCAGGTTTGGCTTGCCTGCCTGGATGGCTGGAAGGCAGTGACAGGCATCCAATTACAAAGCTCAGGGGGCATCTTCTCTGGCCACCAGTGGCTTCCAGGCTGCCTGGCATTCATATTTTAAAACATTTCTTCAAGGGATAGTAATGTTTTTTCTTCCCTGTTAGGAGGTTTAATTGTACACATATATTCCCATAGATCTCCCTTTAGGTCCAGGAATGAGCTGGGTTTGGGGAATGTAGACTCCTACAGAATCAATGCCCTAGAACTAGGGTTCTCCCATCCCCAGCTGAGATCGCATGCCTTTCAGCACTGACCTCTAGTCTTAAGATCGGCCCAAGGAACAAGAAGGTGGAGGGAATACCTGCTATAGAGAAATGATGATTTAGATAGAGACTGCTAAGTTAAGTTCATAATTGTTAACTATATTTTTCTTTATTTCAGAGAGGAAGGAAGAGGGAGAGAGAGAATTATTGGTCGGCTGCCTTTTGCACACCCTCTACTGAGGATTGAGCCCACAGCATGGGCATGTGCCCTGACCAGGAATCAAACTGTGACCTTCTGATTCATGGGTGGACACTCACCACTGAGCTACACTGGCCAGGCAAAGTCATAAAATTTTTATAAGTTTTTAAAAATTTGCCACAACTATTAACTCATTTGATCTTCAACCCTGTGAAGTCAACTGAGTAAAGATGATTGTCCTCATTGTGTAAACAAGACAGAATGCAGGGGTAGCACCTGCCTTGCTCTTAGTCACAGAACTGGTGCACTCCCCCAGCAGGACTGGAACCCAGGCACTCCAACAACATCCGGATACATACACATACATACACGCTCCAGAAACAGAGGGCTGAGCCCCTCGAACAGTGAAGGGATCAGGAATTGTCTGGATGATTTGAGACAGACATAGAATCTACAAGACAGAAGGGGGCTTAGAAAATATCTAAGGCCAACTCCCTCATCGGAGTTGGTTGAATGATTGGTGAAGTTATTCATCACATTCATATGAAAGTCAGCTCTCCTAATTTCCAGCCCAGTGTTCTTTTCTACCCACTGAGATGACATTTCCTTCCATTTAGGCTGGCTTAAACCAAAAACTCAAGAAGTCAGTGAGACCGTTCAGGATCCATTTACCCTGGCAAAGCACAATCAATACCAGGTGCAAATAGATCAAGTCAAGTTAAAAAGCTTCTCCTGAAAAATAGGAAAAGCTGAGAAGAAGTATGGGAGGTAAGAAAAGCACCAGAGCCAGAATTTGTAGGTCTTCATTTGCCTCCTGGCCCTGGCCCTGACCCTGGCCCTGGCCCTCCCTATAGAAAGATCTGGAAGCCTGGCAGAAGGTCAATTTCTTCATTTGCCAATACCCCAAGTGAACAATGCCTACTTCCTTCATTGGATTGTTAAGAGAAAGCAACGAGATAATGGGTGTGAACGTTCATTACAAATGATGTAAGGTATTTTCATCTTCACTGTTGTGCTTTGCTTTCCTGAATTACCTAGCTAATTGTCCTTTCTTCCACTTGAGTTTTGTTTTTGATATGTGGCCCAGGCCAGCTGTCTAGTGTGAGGATGAAAAGCTGTGGTACAATCACTCTCAGATTAGACCTTAAAATTGTCCTTTCTATCCAGGAACCTCAAACAAGACAGTGAGTATGGATGGGTACCCCAAAGTGTGGAACTAAGATTACATCTGAGCGACTGAAGAATAATGCCTAATAAATAAGCTTAGCCATCCATGAATAAGTTACATAATAGACTGTTCAGCTATACCTGATAAATAAAATGTAGGAATATCCAAATTTCAAAGAAATGTAGATATTACTAATAGAGCTAAAACTAAAGAAAAAGACTTGCTGCAGGGAGAGAATATGCCTACCAGTTGCACAATACCCAATCGTTTTAAGTGAATAAACCAGCACTACTTATTACATTAGCTTCATGTGAGTTAGGGTCACAGATGTTGCTAGGAGCCGGTCCATCCTTGCTGTTTCAAGGGACCTGGCATATATGGCATACTGTTCTTAATATGTTTGCTCACCTTCTTGGCACTATGTGTTTTAACCAAGGTCTCCTCTCTGAGAAAGGTTGTTTCCCCAGGTAGGGATTTTCCCCTGAAGTTAGGGAGGGAATAAAACCTCTTAACTAAGTGCCAGGCGGGTAATTAATCACTTTAACTACGAACAATCATGCTTAAGCTACATAATCTTTACTCCCTGGAATGGAGATAAGAAACGCCCTAACCTTTGGAATAGAGATTGATAGGATTGGAATCAACTGGTATAAATACAGATGTAACAAGACAGAACTTAGAAGACAGAACCTACACAGAACCTAGAGACAGAAGAACTTCGCTGGAGAGAACATGGCAAAAGATCCTGGACAGAAACTGGCAACAGAACCTAGAGACAGAACCTAGCGAGAGAACATGGCAAAAGATCCTGGACTGAACCTGACTACAGAAATTGGCAAGAGAACCTGACTAGAACCTGGTGACTGAACCTGGCTGGAGAACCTGGACAGAACCTGGAGAACCCAGCAAGAGAACATGGACACAGAACCTGGCTGGAGATCCAGACCAGAACTTGGCTGGAGATCCTGGTTAGGCTGCTGATCAACTGAACGCTGTCTCCGTGTCATTCCTTCTTTGCCGACTCCATCCACACCTTTGGGGACCCCTGGACCTGCTGGGGTTGGACCCCAGCAAGATGTTTAGTCCTCCTGACCTTACTTACTCTGGGAACAGAAGGGGAAGGAAACCAGAAGACCTCACCTGTTTACAGGTGGCTATGGCGAGGAAGGATACAAATAGTTAAGTTGTAGACCTGCGAAAACCTGAGGGAAAGTTCTGTATTTTGCTATTTGTAGCATCAGAACCACAGCCACCTGCAAACAGGACTGGGATGCATGTGGCAGACGTTAATCTGGGCTGGAAAACCATATTACTCAAGGGGATCCCCTTTTCTGTGCTTGTAATCAATGAAAACTCAACCAGAATATATGCTAACTCAATTTCCTTTCAAAAATACTTTTGGAAGAAGACAAGATATGTCAACAATACTAACCATTTTTTAAAATTAGGTTACACTCTATGTAAGTTACAAGTTTAGCCCAATTCTTCCATCTTTCTGGGGCAGTTTTGAAAATGCCCAAGATAAAGATAAGAAATAATGAAGAAGTAAATAAAAATCATTTTTTATAAACTCTATTGCTAAAGTTAAAAAGAATACAAATATGTTCAGGAAAAACATGTCAATTAAGGTAGTTGGAATTACAGGAATTATAGCACCTTTCAATTAACCAGAAAACTCAATTAACCAAAGCCAACGTATTCACTATGCTTTTCAGTTAATGAAGATTTTGGAAATTTTAATAATAATTATACATCAGAATTTGTCATGAAGATAATATCCAGTTGTTATAGTACCTATTGTGCCAAGAATTTCTCTCAATTGTTATTCTATTGCATGCTATTTATTTCAGAAATAGTCTAGGGTTAAAGAGGGGTGACATTCTAGTGATTAATCTTAAATCCTTTCAGGATGGAAACATGGCCCTAGGCCAGCAAAATGGAAAAGATGCACTGCAATGAAATCAGCAATTCCTTCCTCAAACTTCCTATTCCAAGTGGCCAATTGTTGGTTGTCATTGCATTAATTTCATTGTAACTCATCACCACTGAATTTTAAAATACATGAAATGACTGGGGGGGAAATAGCAAGGTGTAAAAATCAAAGGGTTCCGCAGTTAATGTTACATTCACAGGTAATTACTTAACACAGGCAAAGCTGAGCTGCACAACCTACAATTCTGCGACTTTCTATAGGCTCTTTTGCTTCTACTTTAAAGAAAAGAAATCCCTTTCTTTTTGTCAAGAAAACTTTTCTCTACCTCAGTACTGCCTGACAAGGGAACAGATGGCAATTTAAGGGGAGAATTTATGAGAGCCACAATCTTAATGTTGCATAAAGGAAAGAAAAAGACTCGCATCAAAACCACTGACAAATGTACTTGCTAATATTAATGCACTCCCCATTCATCCAATATGCTTCCTAATTGCTTTTCTGTACATAATAATGTGGCACCTGCTGCTCAACATTGCAAACGCATCAGGATTGCTCCAAAGTCAAACAGCTCTGCAACTGGCCCTCTCCCAGTGATAAATGTAGAGCACTGTATCACGCACAGTTCCTGTCAGTGGCATAATTAAAATTTTATACTTACAGAAAAAGATAGTAAACAATCAGTTCTTAAATGGATTCACAAGAGGAACTCTTGTTACAGCCAACTTTATAATTAGTATGCATCATGTACTGCTAATATATCCATGACAAGAAAATAGGGAAAAAATTAGAAACTTGAGTTGTTCCCCCTAATGCAATGTTGAACTACTAAAAAAAAAAAAGAAGAAGAAGAAGAAGAAAACAATCTACCGTTACTGTAGTCGTACCTCAAGAGAATTCTCTCATGTTAGCATAACTGTTTCTTCCTGATAACTTGTCTTCGCATTCTCAAGTGGTGATGAGAATTAGATTAGAGGTTAGGATGGAGAAAACTTTCTTATGTGCACACACCAATGAAAGCATGACCCAAAATACCATACATTGTTTAGTGCAGGGATATGAAAACTATAGCCTGCTGGCCAACTCCAGCCCACAGACTGTTTTTGTAAGATTTGTGAGTTAAGAATTATTTTTACATTTTTAAATATTGGCATAAAAAGTTAAAAGGAGAATAATATTTTGTGACATGTGAAATTATAGGAATATCACTTTTCAGGGCCCATAAACAAAGTTTTATTGGAACATAGCCAAGCTCATTCATTTATGTATCATCAGTGACTGCTTTCCTGCTACAAGGGCAGAGCTAAGTAGTCGCCACAGAGACTGTATGGCCTGCAGAGCCTAAAATATTTACTATCTGGCCCTGTTCAGAAAGAGTTTGCTGACCCTGATCAAAGGCATTTGTATTCTACAGGCTTTAGCAGTTGGAATGAGTACTTATATAGGTGTGCATGCATAAACAATTAGAGATCAATGAGACAAAAGTAGGATTACAGCAAGCATATACCTGTATGCACATGTGTATGTATGTGAAAATAAAAATTATAAGTTTAATTAAAAATTAATGTCTGAGTTCTGATAAAAATCTAATTGTACTAATTATTTATCTGGGTTTTTCTCTTGGTTGTACTTATAACTTGCTTTGCTTTTGAATCTAAACAATTTATGTTCCCATGTCTGTGAAGAGTCCATCTGTTAAACAAGAAAACAATTAAAGCAAAATGACAAGATTTACTTTTGGCTATCATTCAATGTTGAAATAATGGGAGATTTAGTATATCACTATTTAAGCCCTTGGCTATTTTTTGTTATTTTAAACAAAGCTATGATTAAGCTTAAAAAAAAAAAAAGTTTTTTGACAATGTATTATAATTACATCACATGTTACAGTAGTAGGCAGTTAGACAGGCAAAGACTGTGGGCCAGGTGTGGAAGGTGTGGTAAGCCTCACTATCTAGCAACAAGGAACAATTGTAGAGTGCAATCTCACCTCCAGGTTGATCTTTCCTCCCCTGGCATATTACTGGTCATGCAGTTTAGACCCCCTGTCCTTTTATATCCCTGGTCATGAGATGGGGACCCTCCTCTGACCTTTCCTCTCCTAGCTTGTCACTAGTCATGTGGTAGACACCCTTAGAGCAGGAGCAAGGGGACCAGAGAAAAGCTATGTTCATATGACTCCCATACAAACCCTTGCATGATCACTCCCTTAAGCATTAAGCCCTCAGGACAATGAAGTTCTGACCTGCATCAAACAATCTTAGGAACAAAGCCTTGGGTCTGTTGAACACATGGTCAGAATTTTGATTCAACTAGAAATAATATCTAGGCCTCAGTTGTGTTTCAGCTCTAGGCCCAGAAAAGCAACAAGGCCAGGCAGGGTAATGCCGGGGCTGACATCAGGACTAGCTGTGATGACTAATGACCTCCTGCCCTGGCACCAACCAATCAGTAGAGACCTTGAAGGTCTCTTGGTCTCTGGGTCTCTGGGTCTCTGGGTCTCTGGTCTCTGGTCTCTCTCTCTCTCTCTCTCTCTCTCTCTCTCTCTCTCTCTCTCTCTATATATATATATATATATATATATATATATATATCTCCCCCTTCACACACACACACACACACACACACACACACACACACACACACACACCTTCTTCCTTTAGGTGTGTCTCTTTGCTTTCTTTCTCCTAAACTCCAAGGGCCTTTCCTTTGCCTCTGTAACTTGCCTTTTGAGCCCACATAGACCAGCTGTCTCGCTTCTTCTACCTCTGCAACTTTCTAAATAAACATTTGCTTGCATTTGAGTCTTGATTCTGAATTCTTTCTTAAGCCAGAACTCAAATACCAAGATTGCTGAACAGAACATCTGGTGCTATTTTGCCACTAACAATACCAGTGGGGGTAACTGGGGGAAGGGTATATGGGACCTCTCTGGGCTATTTTTGCAACTTCCTATGATCAATAGTTATTTCAAAGTTAATTTTTTTAAACCAAGTTATTTGAGAGCAGAAAACTTCTCTGGAAAATGGGTTGGCTCCTCTATCTGACATGAAATTATATTATACCTGGATTTTAAAAACTTGACAGGGTGATAAACAGATCTAAAGATTCATACACCCTCCCTATATGAAATGAAGCTGAAACAAATCAATCAGTTGATTTTTTTTCTAGTCAGTATAGTGGAGGAGGCAGGGAAACAGCCAATGGGATTATTTGGTTTGGTGGACAAAGCACCTGGTTGACCAGCTGACCATTTAGCTGTGTGTGGGTTGTCAAGCGTTCGTCTTCAGTAAGTTTGGCATGCAGGGCCTGATAACAGTTTCTTTGCTCCACCAGGCACATTTCTATTGGTCAGAACCTTTCCCTTATTGTACAATTACCATCTTTTACATCTAGATGAAAATCCTTTTCTTCACAGCTGAAAGCTGAAAGCGAAGGGAATTTGAATCTGGAGGATTTTAGCTTGCTTTGCTTCACTAGGAAAGCATGCCCCATACGATGTAGTGCCTTTTTAAAATCGCTGCTCCTTTGAGCAAATAGTATTAATTCCAACACTTTTTAAAAGAAAGGGAGAACTACCTGTGAATACAAATAAAGTGACAGATTCCACAACCAAAGCTCTCAGGGAGATTAAGGTCTAAATCAGAGGCACAGATGCAGATAAAATAATTTGTATCATGAATGAAAATGTTACACACTAAACTCCTAGGAAAAACAAAACCTTTTTGAAGATAAAACCGCATAAAAATTGCTGATGTGAGTGAGGAAATAAAGTATGTTTTTAGTTTTCATGGCAGGGAGAAGATGAGATTCATTTTTATACCAGCTCCACAAAGGCTTGCTAGCAACCTGCTTAGAATACAATAGACGGGATTTAAATTTTCTTTTCCTTAACATGGTTTGCTCATTTGCATGCTAGGCCCCAGAATGGTCTTCTCTCTCTCTCTGCCATTTCACAGAAACACTGGGATCTGAGCGCTGGGAGCAAACGGAAAGGTTCAAGGGTGCTTGTGAGTTCAGCATAAAGCTCTTTTATCAGTGTATTTGCAAGGGAAAAATATAGGCCTTTCCTCACTTCATTGGGCAGCTTTTCCTTTGAGGGACAGCTTCAAAATCTCCTCCCCAGAAACACCCTTCAGCCCAGAAAGCGCTCTGGACTCCTCAGAAACACAGAAGCAAACAAGCCACAAGGGCTGCTAATGAACAAAGACAAAATTAGTGTTGGTTTGGCAGGATTTTAGAAAAAGGATCACTCTACCTTTCTCCACCCCGATGTCAGTTTTTCAAATATCTTCATCTAAAATAGGATCCGTGGCTATTATTCAGGCTTACCAGAAAGTCCAAGGGGACCAAGACACTGAAGGAAAGGAACAGTCAGACCTTTTCTAATCCATTTTAGGATGATTAAAGTGTACACAAATGTCACAACTATCCAACCCAGTGGCTAATCATTTTAAAGAAGAGGAGAAAAGAAACACAAGACATTTAGTTTAAAAGAGGACTATCAACCCAATCCACTGATTGCAGTAGGTTTTTCAAGCCGGGAAAGCACATGCTAATCATAAAAGGACATACTGTATATGAAGAGAAATGGTCCCTCATTGCAATATAAAGAACTCAGATGTGATGCCCAATGAAATAATACAAGGACTATATTCCTCAACAGTCAGCACTGCACGTTATTCTCTGTTACTGACAGACAGCCATGGACAGGGGAGGACAGGGGGAGGGGGGGGCATTCTATGGAAATAAGAGGGAGTGGTGCTGGGTGTTGTTGGTTTTTTCAGCTTTACCAGAACCCTCACAGCAGGAAGTGCATTATTGTCATGCAAATGCGTTTGATTTCCTCCAAAATCCCCTTTCACTGTCTTTCCTGTCTGAATGTATCATCACACCATATTTGCAATTCTATTAAGCACCATTTTTTATTAGCCTAATTTACGTAACCTGCCTAATAGGAATCGGAAATGTTAAGTTATTTTACTGGATCCAATTAGTATTTCATTGTTTTAGCCTGAGCACAATATTGTACAATAGTCTGCAATACTCAGCTAAATGGAATAGGATGTACTTCTCGTAATACGATAAATGGAAGCATATGTTTTAAGCTAATTAAAACGCAGTTAAAACCTGCCTGAACTGAAACCAATTGCATCCTTTAATATCTGGTGGGTGACTTTCTTTTTAAAATCTAATAATGAAATGTCATATCATGGTGAACTTAAGAAAAAAAAACAACCACAAAAGTTAAGTACTGAAAATAGCTGGTCTAAATTACTAGTAAATTGTTTCCTGGAAATGCATTTTTTTCTTTTTACCTGTCACGCAGTGAAGAAGAATGAGTTTCTCCAAGTTAAATGTACAGATTCACAAAATGTGCAAACTTGTTGGTTCCAATACACCAGTTAAAAAAGGGTGGAGGAATATTTCTAAGTATTTCTATAATTAAAAATACAATTTGCTATCCTATTTCTCATTTTAACATCTGTTCAATTTAAAGAAATATTTCAAGTGTTGCCTTTTGTGCATGTGTGAAATACATTTAGAAAAAAAGTACAAGACTTCAAATCAAGAAAATTTTGCAACAACAATCAATTTATAAGTGTACCGGAGGTAATACAAATATATCAATGGCTTTATATGGGGATGCTACTAGTATAAAGGCTGATATGTTCTATAAAAATTGTGAAATAATTAGTAAACATTGTAGCTATTAACACCATAAATATATCATATGTAATTCCTTATAATACAGGAAAATATTTTTCACTAATTTCATAATTTTGCTACTGAATTCATATTGAGTTGTTATGTTGTTTTTATCTTGGAATTGTTGCCCTAAGACCACAGGGTTCTTATAATATAGTACTCTATGTTAAAATAATATATTTTATATTAAAATATAATGCGAGAATAGTGTAAGGAGCCTCTGGGACAGCTTCAAGCGTACCAACATCAGAATTATAGGGGTGCCAGAAGATGAGAGAGAGCAAGATATTGGAAACCTATTTGAAGAAATAATGACAGAAAACTTCCCCCACCTGGTGAAAGAAATGGACTTACAGGTCCAAGAAGCGCGGAGAACCCCAAACAAAAGGAATCCAAAGAGGACCACACCAAGACACATCATAATTAAAATGCCAAGAGCAAAAGATAAAGAGAGACTCTTAAAAACAGCAAGAGAAAGAAACTCAGTTACCTACAAGGGAATACCCATACGACTGTCAGCTGATTTCTCAACAGAAACTTTGCAGGCCAGAAGGGAATGGCAAGAAATATTCAAAGTGATGAATACCAAGAACCTACAACCAAGATTACTTTATCCAGCAAAGCTATCATTCAGAATTGAAGGTCAGATAAAGAGCTTCACAGATAAGGAAAAGCTAAAGGAGTTCATCACCACCAAACCAGGATTATATGAAATGCTGAAAGGTACCCTTTAAGAAGAGGAAGAAGAAGAAAAAGGTAAAGATACAAATTATGAACAACAAATATGCATCTATCAACAAGTGAATCTAAGAATCAAGTGAATAAATAATCTGATGAACAGAATGAACTGGTGATTATAATAGAATCAGGGACATAGAAAGGGAATGGACTGACTATGCTTGGGGGGGAAAGGGGTGTGGGAGATGCGGGAAGAGACTGGACAAAAATCGTGCACCTATGGATGAGGACAGTGGGTGGGGAGTGAGGGCGGAGAGTGGGGTGGGAACCGGGAGGAGGGGAGTTATGGGGGGAAAAAAGGAACAAATGTGATAATCTGAACAATAAAGATTTAATTTTTAAAAAAAAAAAAAAATATAAGTAGGAAATTACATATCCAGGAAAAGAAAATACTGAGTGACACATAGCACAATTAAACATAGACTTGCTTCTTAGTTTATATACAGACACCTCTCAAACCCCGTCCCAATGAAGAGAAAATAGTTTTTTAAATAGCAGCTTTACTAAAAATAACTTTCAGAAAAAGAAAATAGGTACAGAGGTTTTTATTCTTACAGTAAAAGAGAGCCCAAAAGTTTAATGTTTAGCAAAATATCAAATGCAATATTTTGTGGGAAAATTTCATTTTTCAATCATGACAATGGTAAGAAACACTAGTAACGTGAACTCCTGGGCTGACTAGAGATTTTTAATGGTAATGTTATGATGGCCGTACTAGACATGGGAGTGTACTTTATGCCATTTCTTTCGACTTTGCCATTAACTCCATAACAGCTGGCATCAAATATACTAAATTGTGGTATAATGAGCTTATATATTGCTAGCAATTATAGAGTTAAGTTGAATAAATCCTTAGAGTACAAAGTAAGTGTGCTTTCCACATGACAATAAATTAAAGGTGACACCTACCTTAATTTAAAATTGCCTAAGATCATCTATAAAAATCAATAATAACAACAAAAAAATATTGTGATTGAAACCACATCTCAAGATTTTCCAGGTTTGACTATATCCATTTCTTATATGTTTATTTATGACATCTGTCATTTCAATCTATTATTTAAACACTTTTTATGCTTTGCTGAGTTATGAAGTATGTTTGTGATAACTATACTTCTGAATGTGAAAGCCTGGATTGTGAATGCTATATATCTTAGTTTCCTTGGATACACACACACTAGATAACCAGACCATAATATTCTTTTAAAGTATGACACCAAAGGGGCTGTGGCTTTAGAAAAAAGTCTGAGGTGAGGACCAGGTTTTGTTTGGATGCTTCTGATTACCACATAACCATCACTTATTCAGTGAAATTCATATATGTCATGAAATTAACTTTTTCTTTAGTTAATTTTGGAAAAATATATTTAATAAAAATGTACTTTGGACCATAGATTAATGGACTAGGTCCAAGAGGAATTCAGATGGCAGCTGCAGTTAGAGACTCAAACAAGCAGGGGCTTGGGTTTGATATGTTCAGCATAAAAACACCCTATGCAAATTACAGGAGGATGGGATAGGTACCAATACAGGACCCATCCCAATCTACACACACACGGCAAATATTAAAACTTAAATAAGAGCCATGGAGTCTCAAGGATTACAGAGAGTTGGAAGTGATTTTAAGAAGTGATTAGAGACAGACTTGATAGTTATATTTTTCCCTTCTGAATACTTTCAGGGATGGAAACAATTATCTAAGGATAATGTGCCATGTTCCCGTCTTGAACACTTCATCATATCGCAAATGAATCTATTAGGCACCCTAAAATCTTTTGGTGATCTGGAAGGTGTAAGACCATCTTCTAAAGACAATTCAAGCTTTAATATTCCCATTCCAACAAAGCAGGCTGCCTGTATGGGGACAATGATGAACCTCATCATTGTATAATTTCCTACAGAATCAACTTGTATTATTGAGTACGAAGGTACAGATTGGCATAGATCTAAGGTACGCAATCAGATCAGCCCTAAAAGAAACTAAGCTTGTTGGCAAGCCAGAATTTGAACTGAAGTGGAAATTACAAAGCGTAACAATTAACCATTACTTTTTTAATTGCCTAATTCTTGGGCCTTGAGTGGGTAGAAGCAAAGGTGAAAATCCGAGGTCTAAAAGAAATGTTTCTCAGTTATTGCTAGATCCAAGGACAAAAATCAAATGCAGGACACTCAATTTAGAATTCTCTCTCTCTCTCTCTCTCTCTCTCTCTCTCTCTCTCTCTCTCTCTCTCTCTCTCTCTCTCTCTCGCATTAGCTGTGCATTGATTCCAAAGGATTAGTTTATGTGGTGACCAAAATTGATGGCACAGGTGGCTGAAATGACCACAACGACAGATTTGGGGATATTTATCTGCAAAACTTTTACTGATGCGCATGTTTACAGATGTACACCTTTTCAACCACAGATGGGCTGAGACAGGATCTACAAACTTAAAGAGGAGAGGGAGGTTAATGAGAATTTCTTCTTTATCAAATGGTCTTTACCTGTTCGACCTTGCAGAGAATTTTATAACAACCTACACTCTTCTGCTTACCCAGGCCATCCCAGAAGTATTTCTCACACTCTCTCTCCTCTTGGTTACAAGGCAACTTTGTAACGCGATCTTCAATTAATACTCATAGTCAACAAAGACAATATTCTGGAGGAAAAGACTATCTCTGATTGATGGGGAAAGAAGAAGTCAGTGTTGAAATTAGAATTTATAAAAAGTACCACAATGGCTTACATATCAAATAATCTTCCCACCAACACGCCCATTCGTCTCTTGGCCACTTTAGGGTGTTTTGTGTGTGTGTGTGTGTGTGTGTGTCTTTTTAATTGATTTTTTACAGAGAGGAATGGAGAGGGATAGAGAGTTAGAAACATCGATCAGCTGCCTCCTGCACACCCCCTACTGAGGATGTGCCCGCAACCAAGGTACATGTCCTTGACCGGAATCGAACCTGGGACCCTTCAGTCCGCAGGCCTACGCTCTATCCACTGAGCCAAACCGGTTAGGGCCAGGCCACTTTACTTTTGTTCTGGGTGGGATGTGAATTTGTGGGCAGATGACAAGGGGCTAATGAGAAGCTAATGTCCCTGCAGTTGGCAAACTGCCAACCTCAGGATGGGAGGATTCAAGCATTTGTCTGCATTAGCCCTAGACAAAGGAAGGAGGGGCTGGGGGGAAGTCATCTCCAGGTTGAATAACTTAACTCACATTGGATTCTGGGTCCCATTCCTAAGGTAAGGGGCCATTTCAGGAAAATGATGCACTTTTCCTAGGTGGCATTGGGAGTTCTCATGTGGATACACTTGACTTGGTATTCGTTCTGGAATAAATTAGTTAGAATAGGCAAGTTCAGAGCCTGTCCCACCTCATCACCAACTCAGGATATAATTATATTAATGAGGAACCAGGTTAAACTTCTTGTCTACATTACATTCATTCATCATGAATGTAAAATTAGTTTATACAAGTGTCTAGCCAGATCACTTCTTGAATTCAAAACTTATTTTTAAAAGAGAAGGGCACTTTATTTTCTAATTTTCCCATAAAAAAATTCACATCATGAGTTTCTAAGCCAGGCGGCTGATTGGAAAAATACCCACAGAGACTTGAAATTTCAACAGAATCCTAATGCCTGAGCAGAACACAGCTGAGGTGCTCCCACCTGGGCCATTGTCACCCAGGTCTTCCCAACATTCACTTCAGTAACAATTATCTCTGTTACTTTTAAAATCCCACCAATATGCTTATTAATGTGGATTTTCATGTACATAAAGAAAACAAGGAAGTTTTTTCATGGAAGTACATGTTTGGAGGGATAAAATAAATACCTCCTTTTCCTGGAAATAGTTTTGTGGTTTTTTTTATCTTGAAGGTAAATATTCTTAACATTTGAAATAATTTTAAACTACATGTGATGCCTTTGTAATAACCTGGCTATTAATTAACAGGAAAGGAACAAGGTAAGACTAAATAGTATAGACATGCCATTTACACAGGTTTGCCCCAAAACTGCATTTAACATTCTCCCAGTCTATTCCCCCACTAATTAATGGGGGGAGGGACTAGACAGAGCATGCCCAGGAAGGTCTGAGTGATGTGCAAAGGTGCCTACCTACTTGCTTGTCAACCACACCTGGAAACAGGTGAATGGCAAGGATGGGCGTGGCCACTGCTAGGGAGCGAAATCTAAATATATGAACTTCCCAACAAAGGAAGTCTCTCTCTCTCTCTCTCTCTCTCTCTCTCTCTCTCTCTCTCTCTCTCTCACACACACACACACACACACACACACACACACACACACACACACGTGCATGAGCTCTTGGCCCTCTTGGGGATCCTGTTACAGAGGGCTGCACTCCCCTGTGCCCTCATGCCACACAGCCATGTTGGACTCCACATATGGACTAACAGACTTCAGTTAGCTTGGATGCTGAACCGTACCTGGCTGCAACGTGGAACGGAAGCTCTGGACACTGGCCTTGTTTCTGGCTTTGCTGAACTCCCAGCTGCCCCTCTTCCAGGACTGGCTTTGGGGAAATGGGACATTACAACCTGAGGAATGTCATTCCATGCCACTAAAATCTTCTACCACCTCTCATCCTTCAGTGGGGGCTTCTGAAAATTCTTATTTCAGTGGCACCCCAAGAACCCCACTCTCACAAACGGGAATTCCACAGGTGTATTCCTCCAGCAACACACGCACTTTAAATCATTTTATATAATTTTAACTTAAAGACATTTCATCTTTTATAAAGACATCCCAATGCATGTTTATAGTACTTATTTTGGATATTTTGTGTATATTCTATGTAAGCTTATTACTACACTCAGTGGTGTTTTGAATGTCCTACATAACTTGCTAACTAAAGATCATGGCATATTTGCTCTTAGCCACCCCCACCCCTCACCCTGACATGTCCTCAGGCTACTGCTGTATAAAGAACCCTGTGGGCTACTTTTTCAACCTGATCATTGTAATCTTGCATTCCACCCTTGTCTGATATTTTCCACACAGGAGCCACTTAGACTTTCTTAGAAGGAAGCCAGAAAGCAGACCGTATCCCTGCCTACAAGAACTCTCCCTGGCCCACTTCATTGTGTTGCCCAATCTCCACCCTGCTCACCAAACTTCAACTCTCCTTTGGGTTCTTCGAACAGGGCAAATGGTTTCCACCCCGGAACTTTTACAAATGTGGTGCAGCAAGCGGCCCAGGAATGCTCTCCTTCGCAGAGTCAGCCTACCTGGCTCCTCTTCATCCTCCAAAATACTAGTAAGCTGACCATCCCTCACAGAGTCTCCTCTACTGGCTCTGATCACGGTCATAAGTACATGTCTCCTTTCAGTCCTCTAGTTTAATACTCTATTTTTCATTCATAGCACTTGAACATGATGTTTATTTCTTTCACTGATGTTTTATTTGCTTGTGTTTGCCTGTTTTCATCCCCACTGGACCCACATGAGCTTTCCTCACTGACGTATCCCCAGAGCCTGGCACGGTACCTGTACTCAGTAGGTACTCACTATTTGCTCAATTAATAAGTGAATGAAAGATGCAAATTGAATAGCATTTAATAATTTACTAACAAATTTATATATATATATATAATATGTCCAGGTTTTAGCTGTAATATCAATTAAATAAAAAATAATATTTGCTAATTTTATTGAAGTCACAACATAGATACTTTTTAATATATTTCTATTGACTTCAGAAAGGAAGGGAGAGAGAGAGAGAGAGAGAGAGAGAGAGAGAGAAACATCAATGATGAGAGAGAACCATTGATTGGCTGCCTCCTGCACACCCCACACTGAGGATTAAGCATACAACCTGGGCATGTGCCCTGACCAGGAATCGAACCGTGACCTCCTGGTTCATAGGTTGACACTCAACCACTGAGCCACGCCATCCAGGTACAACACAAACTTTTAAAAGAGCAATATACAAAGTTTTGGCATTTTAACAATCTGATAACATAGTTGCATTTCAAAACTATGATATAAATACAAGAGCAATGCTAGGTAAAAGATGAGAATTGGAGCCGTTTTCTAACACAGTTTTATGCAGCCTCCTATGCAATGTCTTGTTTCTTTTTCCCCCAACAGTGACTATTTATACCAGAAAGGTATTTTATATTAATAGCATCTAAAATGTTTGTTTTATGGAGAAAAAATAAATTAAATGTGTTATTATTTAAGTATAAATAGCAATGCATAATTTATCATGAAATAACACATTCATATTTCTCAGTATGAAAATAGACTAATTCCAAAGATTTATATGAGATTGGGTAATCATGCACAGTGCTGTTCTGGCTTCTCTTGCTTTGTGATCTTGGCCATGGCAAATTACTCTGAACCTTAGTTTCCTCATCTGTAATGTAACATTGCAGTTTCTTTACCATTCTAAAAATATAATTATTCCAAGAACAAGAAAGTAATTAATACCCAAGCAATAGAATGTCTTATTTCCTGAAATGCCTGAATGCATCATAGTTAAATAAGGATCAAAGTTTAAAAACAATTTTCCTACAATATAAAGAATTTGTCTAACAGTTCAGAGGCTACGTGTTAAAACACAACAACATTAAGAAACGCATGTTTTAAATAGTAAGAATACCTTCTCCTAATAGGCAGCTACACTTTATCAGCTGCTGGCCAGAAAACTTTATCAACTCTGTATCTTTTCAAAGTGAAGACTTCTGTGGCTGGCCCATCCCGATCAGTATAAATTCAATCCAATTTAAAGCATGGGAACAATGTGGGCAGTCGCAGACGATTACTTTCAATGGGATTGAGTCCCTGAGGATGGCAAGGACTGAGTCCCATTGAAAGTAATGGAGTAAGCAATCACATGCCATTACTTTCAAGGAGACACAGTCTCTACTACCCATAATAACATGGTAATATAAATCTGCACTGACTCATCAGCATGAAGAAGGAAAATGGAAAAGAATTTCAAAGCCGCAAATGTGCACCCTGAGACAAAAAGAAAAAGTCATCTTCTTCCGTGCACCCATAACTCAGCAAAGTGGAAGCACTGTCGTGGGGCTGGAAAAGCCAAGAACCCAGGGTATGAAGATGGGGAACAGGTTCCTGACCTTCTCCCATTTCCCTTTGAGCAACTGTCAACATGCTATTCAGTCTTGTCTGTAATCACATGCCTGTGTTGTGCCCTTTCCATTCCCACTTTTGAAGTATTTGGTAACTTAGAGAACAGTTTCTCCCCCTAAGAACCACAATTGGTTAAAAAAAAATCATTATAAATGAGCTTTTTCCTTCTGTCTTAATACATGTGTTGATTTCCCCAACAGATAAAAAAAAAAATCCAATTTTGATTTCTTTCCATATTGAGGTGTGGGTAAAATACCAAGCAAACCTGTGTTTTAGACCTAAGAGAGTACGCCAAAATTTCCTCATTTTATTTTGTTTAACTAGAATCTGGTTTTGAGCAAGAAGATATTTGCTTTTCCAAATCTCCCCTCAATCCTAATCTCTAAACCAGTAAAAACAATATGAACAAAAGATTGGAGCTATTTGGATTAAGCATAGTTGAGCTTCCTTTTGTTAAAGGAATAATCAAGAAAATCATGATTAAACACTGGCAAAGCTGTACCTAGAGGTGTGCTAGGGAAGGTTTAAGAGCTAGCTCTCAAGGAGGGGGGAAAGGCTGTGATTATAGCACTTGCCAATTTTGCTAGGATAAATACTCCCACCAGGCCTGATTTCAAGTTACCAACGTGATGATAAAGAGAGAGTATGAGAAAATATGTGCAGTGACAGATCATTATGTAGTATTTTCACCATAAAGTTTCAATAGATATAAATAACTTTAAGACCATAAATGCATCATAGTTAAGAATTAAAGTTTAAAAACAATAGTAAAGGGTCATAAAGTAATTAAAAAGGGATGACATTTTAGTGCCGATTACCTTTATTTTAAATACAATTAATTTAACTGTAAGAGTAATAATATGGTGCCTAGCCATGTGGCTCAGTGGTTGAGCAACGACCTATGAACCAAGATGTCACAGTTGGATTACTGGTCAGGGCACATGCCTGGTTTCGGGCTTGATCCCCAGTAGGGGGCTTGCAGGAGGCAGCCTATCAACAATTGTCTCTCCTCATTGATGTTTCTATCTCTCTTTCCCTGTCCCTTCCTCTCTCTGAAAATAAATAAATAAATAAATAAATAAAAGAGTAATAATGTGGCTGTGTTTAATGAGCTTATAAAATTTCTGAGGATCTTAAAATTGGCTCACCTGAGCTAGTACTAGCCAGCTCCAGCACAATCATTGGGTGTTTTTCTCTTTAACTTGTGACAGTCAAGTTGACATTATGTCAAGAATTACAAGGGACTTAAGTGAAGACTTTTACAAACTGTCTTAAAACCATTGGGATTTGTCCTAAGTAAAAGATCCAAATAGACCAAAAACTTTGCAAAGTCAGAAGCAACCTCATATGCCTCAACTCAACTTTTGTGATACAAATAGAATAAAGTTATTCCTTTGAAGGTGTTTTTATCTAAACATTTTCATGTGGAAAAGGCATTTGAATAGAACAAACCCAAGTTTATTTCAGCTCCCCATTGCTACTGGGTGCCCTTGGATTATTTGTTTTAACTTTTTGTGTGCTTTTTTACCTCATTTATAAAATGAGGCTAAAAGAGATTACACTATTGACAGTTATGAGGGCTATCAATGGACTCCTTCTAAAATCCTTATCTATCCAAATATCAGGAAATATAGTGTATGATTTCTCTCATAAAATGCAATAATGTAAGTGGAAAAAAAATAGGCAATTCCCTCAGACCACTGTTGATCTTATAAATACAGGTTTTAAGTCAGTTATGAAGCTATTAAAATAAATTTTACAATCTGTAATTTTCACAAAAGTTTCCTCTTTTATTTCAAGAACAACTTTTGACTCTGGAACACCTCCCTCAGTCACTTTTTCTTCTGCCTTTTCAGTGCATATAATGGATTCTTCAGTTAAACATATTTTAGCCAGTGACAAACGCAGGATTGCATTCTTAAATGTATCCAACTTCTAATTTTCTAAGACCCATCATTGTCTTTGACTTCTTCACTTCTATCACCAGCACTTGGCTTTCGCTATAATTTTTTCCACACTCAAAAAAGTAAACAAAAGTATTTAAATTGCAAAAAGTCTCAGTGATGAGAAGAAAAAACGAAGTCATGTAAAAGTATGAATGCTATGAGATTAGCCAGGTCATTCACTGTCTAGAACCAACCCTACAATTCAGACAACTGCTTCAGTATAGCTAGAAATCCTAAATACAGCACACTTTTTGGTGATTCATGAGAAGTCAGAATATGAATGACTTGTTTACAAATGCCAAGGCTCCACTTACTGGCGCTCCTGGCATGTTTTTGAGAGTATTAAATAAGATGGTATGCGCGAAACACTGGGAATAATGCTTGGGAGTTAACATATCAGGTATCTCCCTTTAAATGGCCCCAGAAGAAGACAAAACAGAGAGAGAAAGCTCTAGATTGCTTCCTATGCTGATTTAGACTCTTCAAGTTGCAGGGCATCAGTATGTCCATCCCTCCTGAACGTTCAGTGACAGATCTAGAGAAAGAAGAGACAAAAGTTTCTTCCTCAGATATGCCTGTACTCGCTTCAACTAATTTCAACCTACTTGGAACCCCAGAAAAGAATCTTAAAGTTAAAACATATATATTTCATATAAAAATAAAGCTTTTTTAAAAAAGAAAAAAACCCACTGATATATTACTATTATAACAAAATCTTATTCTGAATAGAGATTATTAAGTTACTAGTCTAGAAAAAAAAATCCCCGCCCTTTCTTACCTAACTGTATCTCAATCTTCCCTCCAGCTACCAAAAATAGTTCTTTTTAGGCCACCTGTTAAACTCACGAGCAATATTTTGGATGTGCTCTTTGGCATTGATCTATCCTTAATATTTATGTGTTTCAAAGAAACCCAGAGAATACAGTTGAATAATGGGGAATAATTTCAATGGTGCATGCACATTGTCATGAAGAAATTAAGAGGAAATTGTGTCAAAACAAAATGTTCACATTATAAAATAAAAAGAAGAGAATGGTTTTCAATGCCTCCTGGCTTCTAGAAAAATATTTCAATCCCACTAGACTAAACTTTGAAGCTGTCACCACTGTTTGTAAAAATTCTTAAAGCAGAAATACTGTCTCATCCAGCACTTGAAAATAGATAAATATACTCTTTTGAGGAATATCATGAACATTTTAAGGAACTATTTTGGCTATATCAGCTATAAGCAATGGTACTTGGAAGAGACACATTTGTATTCATTTCTGTATTCACCATACAACCATAGAATTTTGCCCAGTTGTCATCTCTTGAAACAGTCTCAGGACTATATACAATTTTCAACAAGTAAGTACTAGCTAGGCGATAATATCATCAACTAAGTGTGGAGAGGTTTAAACAAAACTGATATGACATTTACTTTTTAGACAAGTCTTTCTCCTTTTCCCCAATATTTGCTTTCATCTATAGCAGCTTCAATTTTTCCTATTCTGTATAAATACCTATATTTTAAAGAATCTATCAATGCAAAGAAGTTAGTCATTTCCTAAAATGTTCTGAACAGCACAACAAAGAGGAAATGACAATGATAAATTTAAATAGTTGAAATTTCTTGTATCTCTAAATAAAAGCTGTTTTATCTTACTAATAGTGGTTAGAATATGAAAACCTAATCAGTAAAGTTTTCTTTTTTTAGACATACACACACACACACACACACACACACACACACACCACGTGTGTGTGTGTGTGTGTCTATATATATATATATTGATTTCAGAAAGGAAAGAAGAGGGACAGAGAGATAGAAACATCAATGATGAGAGAGAATCATTAACTGGCTACCTCCTGCACCGCCCCCCACCCCCACTGGGGATCAAGCCCAAAACCCAGGCATGTGCTCTGACCGGGAATAGAACCGTGACCTCCTGGTTCATAGGTTGATGCTCAATCCACTGAACAACACCAGCTGGGCAATAACTATTTTCAATAATTTTTTTTCTTATAATTACACTCATTTAACTATGATTAGTACCCAGAGTAGGTGATCTCCTGGTCAAATTCGGTGCATAGTACGTCACACCCACATGAACCAGTTCAGTTTGCTCCTCAGATGAATGGCAATCCTATACCAAACACATTGGTATGTGGTAGAGAAATGCCAGGTGGTTTTGAAGAATGGTGAGAGGAAGCTGTTCTAAATATGGAAACTCAGCACAGTGCACTTAACATGTAGAAATGATGTGGTTTTTCAGAAATTTTTAAAGTTTAAAATAGCTATTAATCAATAGGTAGGATGTCGAAGGCAGGGCTAAGCAGAGAAAATTATTTAAGTTCTGTGTTCTCTCCCAGATGGAGCTTCTGCTTTGTTTAGTTTGTTCCATTTTATGGCACATCTGGGTTGCAGTTCACCCTCTAGACTCGAGCCTCCGTTGGCCACCATGTTTTCCTGAAGATGTTTGAAGTGAGTTCTCTATGTGTGGTTTTTCACTACAATTTGTAAATGCTTGTCCCATGTTAAGTCCCTCTTTCTCTCAGAGGGCTCAGGAATCAGAGGATCAGGAAATCAGATGGTCTGAGCAGCCACCTGCCTACCCTGTTATGATGTATGAGTGTCCCTGTGCCTGCAGTAAGTTGAGGAGCGAACTTGATTCTAATAAAGTGGCATCTACATTCCTGTAAAATGACCATAGTTGTTCTCTTGTGAATCCATTTCACAAATTATACAGACACGTTAAGCATGGTCTCCAAATGGAAACGGGGTGTGGAAGCTCTACAACTGTTTCCACATGATTCACATCAAAAGCTAGCTCTTCCAGGCACTTAAGCCCTGCTCTCCATTCCTTTAAACTCTCCCTTGAAAATGCAGAATTCTTTCATTTGGTACCTCTGAAAACCGAAATCATCATAAGGTTTATTTTTTTATGGTTTGCATATCTTTAGGAAAAAAAAAAATGGAAAATGAATCATTCATACATTAAGAATGCTTACCAGCGTGTGAAGTGGAACGCAGAATCACCTTAGATGTATTACACACAGAGCTTTTCAGGGCGGCAGCTAATTTCCAGAAGAAAGGTCACGTAAAAAAAATAATGAGATTAGAAGAGGGTGAAGGAAAAAAATAGCCACATATTTGGACATAGACCAAATTCCCTTTTTGCCACTGTAACTGAAAACCATTGCTTCAATATTTAATGAAACGCTTATGCTGCAGCACCTGGTCACATTGTCAGCACTGCCTAACCACGGCCTCCCCCGTGGGTCATTACTGCCGCCATCTGAAAGGGGGCAAACTGTTCATCTAGGACAATAATGCCAGTCTTTAAGAATCTACAGCTACAAAACAGCAGGAGACAGAGTTACTTTGGCTTTGATCTTGGGAAAAATGGCTGGGGGCAAAATGCTGTTTCCTACCCTCAGAGACTATACAGTTAGCAATAATTCTGTAAGTCAAAGCCATTCACAGGACTCAACTTGGCTGCCCTGCTTTGCTTTCCTCTCTCCCCTTGCAGAAAGCTAGCAGCTCCTGGTGAGAGATCCTTGTCAACAGGAAAACACTAGTTCACGCTACCCTGCTAATGATCCAATGCATCAATACCTCGCACAATCGCAACAAGCAGATGTCCTAAGTTAATATAGACTTCCATGGGATTTTCCTGGTGAAACATGGCTTTAAAAGGCATTAGTCTTTTGTCCTCACTAGAGAACGGCTGAATCCTGGCACCAATTCCTTGGGTATGTGAACCTCAGCCTAATGGAATTTAATTACTTTAGTGGTATTAATCATCTGTACAGTAGAGCAAAGAGTATTTTATTACCACTTTTAAGGGTTATCGGCACATTTATTTCAAATGAACTGTCAAACTGTATTACGTGTAAGGCATGCCAGGTTTAAATTCTGCAGCTCAGGTGAAAATAAATTTACAGTTTGAAACTCTTCCCCTACCATCAGTGTCCCACCCACTAATAGTAGCAGCCCATATATATGACTCTCAAAATTAAAAGAAATTAAGTGTTGAATTAGCTGTCCATTTTTTACTCTCTGGTTTTATTCCTTATTCCAACCATTTTGACTACTCATTTGCAAAGGTTGCTTTATACCGGGGACCCCAGGAACACCAATTGGCACCAAATAGGCTGTGACACCATTACAGGCTTAGTTACAGAAAAGTGACGCTAATCTTGTCCATTATCAGGCAACAAGCACCAGCTCAATAATGTAAGATTCCTCCAATTCACACTGTGTAGCAAACGCTTTTGTTTTTGTTCAAATGCAGGGAAAATGAATGTGTACTTCTCTCGCCTCTTGGTTGTTTTTAGCCCTATTTAAATTGTTCTATAAAGAACCCTAAGAAACTCTTGCATCATTTATAAAGCTCTCCTCCTGTGCTAAATAGATCCAAGAGTGGATTGCAAGATGGCAAACCCAGGTTAATTCTGTAGACTTCAGTAAACTTTCCGTTTTTCATAAAGCATTGTACAGAATTCAGCAAACTAGAAGACCAGGACTGGGGAAAATGCAGATCAAGAGTCCGATACAAATGTAGCCAGACAGCTCTCTAGGGATCAATCCCCCAAGTGTTGGTATATAGCATATTTAGTATATAGTGTAGATTATAAAGTATAGTATATAGTATATATTATGCTATGGTATAATAAGTAATATACTTGGTCTTTGTCCCTGGTTCCTGGCACAAAGCTCCTCAAACTTTTGAAATTTTGAATGATGGGAATGATTTTTGCCACCGGAAAGGAGCTCATTTGGATTTTATGCTAATGAGCTGACCTGGGGTGGGGTCCCTAGATAGCTTCAGGATGGGGCTGGTCAGCAAGCAGAGATCAAGTGATTAGATAGTTGGAAAGTTCTGCCCCACCAAGCAACCTGTGGGAAGGGGAGAAGGGTTGGTCTGCAGATTAAGCTTTATGAAAACTCTTCAACAACAAGATCTGATGCGCTTACAGGTTGGTGAACACACACGTGGAGATGCTGAGAGAGAGGTGTGCTGGGAGAGGGCATGGCAGTCCGAGCCCTTTCCCCATGCCTCGCCCTATACACAGCTGCAATCTGACTGCTCCTGAGTTACATCCTTTATAATAAGCTGGTGATCTAGCAAGTATTTCTGAGTTTTGTGAACCACACTAACAAATTCATTAAACCCAAGGAGGCTCGGTTCTTGGTCAGAAGCACAGGTGACAATCTGGACTTGTGACTGGCATCTGAAGTGGGGAGAAGTCTTATAGGACCATCCTATAAGGTCTGACGCTATCTATCACTGGATCTCCAGGTAGATAGTGTCAGACTTGAGTTCACTGCTTGGTGGTGTTGAGGAAAATACACAATATTGGAATCAGCTTAGGTAAATTCCTAACTGCCTTGGTTTTCTCATCTGTAAAATGGGAATATTACTATAAGCTTATTTTTAAGATAAAGACAATATGTACAGATAAAATAATCTTAGCACACTGACAATGTTGTTATGATTATAAAGAGGGCACATATTATTTGAAAAGCCATATATTCCACCTTATCACATGGGTCAGTATCATGTTGAACGAATTCCCTATGAATTCCAGTGACTTCTAAGACACTTTCATTTTTCCTTTCCTCAACCCATCCTCCTCCATCAAAATCCTATAGCCCCCAACCTGTTTCACATCCACCTGTTTAAGGCATTTTTCCACTCATCTCATTTCAGAGATATTCTGCAGTGAGAAGCAAATGAGAGCAATTTGTGACATGAGATACTGCATGTGCAAAAGATACATAATTAGTGTCAAAATGGATGCATTTGCTTTTTAAAGTCTATTTGTCCTGTGATTTCAAATGAATCAAGCTGCTATATCTCCCTCAACAGCTTCATACTACTCCATAATGAATTAAATGGCTCCTTTGAAAAAAAGTGTAAGGTTTATGAATAAAATGCTTTTTTCAAATGTTGGAATAAGAAGGACTTAAAAAGACTCTTATGTCTAGTACCCCTTCATTTAAAGATCTTATCCAAACTCACAATCTTTGAAAGAAAAGCCTTCTCCAAGAAAAAAAACAAAACTCTTTTTTCATCTTTCCAAAGGTTATAATTACCATGGGGGGCGGGGGGAGTAGAAAAAAAGTTACAATATTCAGCAAAGGCAGAATAGGGTTCTGAATTTCCCTACCCCTGCTTAGGACTCTGACGTCCGTGCAATCAAGGCCCCAAATCCTTTCAAAGACATTTCATAAGAAAGGAAAGAATGCTCCATTTCATTCAAAGCTATAAAATGTTTAGATCCTACTATTCATTTCCTCTATTTCCACTCTATTTCTATCCCTCTCTCTTTCTTCTCTGAATATCTCTGTTTGGTATTGAAATAATACACCTTCTGACTTCATTCTCTTAACTCTACCTTTGAAATAAGCTTAGTTCCTCCAAGTTTCCCAAACTTTGGTCATTACTAATCTCCTTATAGATTTGAAAAAAAGGAACAAAGAATTTTTGAACCTAAAAGTTTACGGAAAAGGCAAAAACAAATCATTTCAAGTTTAAGAGCAGAGCTACAGATGGTTAAAGCGAGAGTGTTAATGAATAACTGAATTGAAAGTAATTGAATATTTAAGAAAACATACCGGTCCAGTAGATATATGGACATTTAGATTACATACAAGTCCAATTTCTAGTAATGGAGCATGTTTCACATTTTGGAAGGAAGTTAACATTAGCAACAGATTTATGGGATTAATCTTGCTATTTAAACAAGCAGAAAATAAAGGATATCTTAGAATTCATTCAATGGACCATGGGGGTCAAGTTTATTTTACTGTTTTCACTTGCAATATAAAAACTAATATTGGAAAAACTGTAAACTAGGTTCACCGTGAAGAGTTTAGGACTTAAACCTACTCCTTTTACTCTTCCAACCATAAACTTTATTTCTTCGTTGTGAAATGAAGATAATGTCCATTATCTCAACAAGCACATGAGGATAAATGAGGTAAAATTTATATACCAAATTAAACTACATAAATCCAACATGTTATAAAATGGAAAATATATTAAAGAAAATTTTTTTAAAAGATTTATTTTCTTAGATGAAACCCCAGACATCACAATAGTGAATTCCAGCTATTTTCAGTTCTGGGTAACAGGCACAATGTAACCTTTGCAGTGAAAAAGTCTTTTGTATATTCTGCATTCTCCAAACCTAGGATTCCTTTGAGATAATTTCTCAATTCTTCAGGTATTTGTCTCTAGAATTGGCCATGATCACTATTTGAATGATAAACCCTCTTAGCTGCTATGAGAAACTATTGACTAAGTTTCCAGTTACATATGGAAAAAAACCAATGGATGTTTAAAATCTAGAGGACAAGTGATAACATGATGTGAATGTATGTAACTGAAAAAATATATAGGTGAAAAAACAGCAAGTGGGAGTCATTCCGTCTTACAACTTGCATGTTCATTAAGTTTATCCTTTTATTAAACATTTCCTATTCATTAATCACTTGATCATTTTGTCTCAGAGTACAAAATTGTCAATATCAGGATCAGCAGTTTTATAGAAATAATTGTATAAATTGTGAAACATCTAGTGATGTAAATATTTTACCAAAATTTTCACTGAGAGCTTATAACAGCACATAGGAATATATTTTTGTTGAAATGAAACAAAACAATTGTATCTATGATATGATTACAACTATATAAAATAGAACAACCAAGCACTCTAGATGAAATGTTGGAAGAAAATACATCAAAATGCTAACTGTGATCAGTTTTTGGTTAGGAATGATAAGAATTTTTTTCTTTCTAATGTCCCCAAATTTACTAATATTCTATAGTAAGTATCTTTTTTTATGCTGATGAAACACACATGCAATTTGTTTTGTTAATGAGTAAAAAATGACAACGGACCTTATTTTATACTATTGTGTCACCATAAAAGGGAATAAATCTACAATTAATGTTATCTGTTGTTTGGGGACAAAGATTAAGTACACAACTTGGGAAAGAACAAGGCCACTAGCATAGAAGTTCTGTTTCCATCATCGATGCCTCTTTTCCGTTTGTTTGTTTTTTTAAATCAGTAACTCTTTTCTAATCCCAGACTAGTTTTAAGTATCATTCCAATTCTCAGATAATACTATCTATTTTTATTTTTTGTTGAGGTTTATTTATTGTTGCTACTTATTTTACTATAAGCATCAATCACCCAATTACCACAATATCCTTTCCAGGGCTGTTTGAGAAACAAGTGACTAACCACTTAACAAAACTTATTTCTTTAAAAATAAATTATCTTTATACAACTTCATCCCCAATTTACTCATTTTTCTCCATTCCTCTGGATATTTTCATTCTTTGCTTGACATGTTTTAAAGTGCATTGATTGAAATTAGACTCGGTATTCTAGATGAAAGTGTATCATTATTTGATAGAACATCAATTTAATATTTCCACATTATTTTCTCCCTTCTTTAATGCACCCTGGAGTCCTATTTGCCTTCCTAACTGCCTCTGCGTGATGGGGCGCCTTCTTCCTAGAGCTGTCCATGATGGCTCCTAATTCATTTAAACAGCACACACTGTTTTAATCATATCTGTTTTCACAGATATCACATCTTTTTATGATCTGAATTGTTCTTTTTCCAACTTAGCTTTTCTTTTATGTGAAATGTTCTAGGTCAGATAAGTAGTACAGTATTCAAAGACATAATGATAAAAAGCAATGTTAGCTCAGCGGCAAAAAAAAAAATTATGTTTCAACATAGTGTTAATCATTTCTACACACACGTGAAAATTACATAAAAAGATTTTCCTGAGTGAATATTAAAATATTTAACATTTTTTGAAAGAGATTTATGTGCCTCTCTTGTTTTTCATAATGTCTTTGCCATTTTACTAATTAGCCAAGGATATTTTTATTTAGACAAATTTTGTCTTTATCACAGCCTCTGCCCTCTCTACATTACTTTTTCCTGTAGCAAAATTAAAGCACTCGGTTCTACACACGAATCTTCCGGTAGGTACCAGATTGCAATGTTTTGAATGCAAAAGTCTGAGGCAGAAAGATGGAATTTTTGGGCTCTCGTCCCAGATATCCTGCCCAGTGTGTGCTGTGCTACCGGGAAGGTACTGTTTTCTCCTTCGCCTGTTAACTTGTTCAAAGAATGGATGTAGCAACTTTACCTTACAAAATATCGCCATTTTTGTGGTTCTTACCCTTTGAGACAGCATGGATGCACCTGGAGATTATTATGCTGAGTGAAATAAGCCAGTCAGAGAAAGACAAGCACCATATGATCTCACCTATATGTGGAATCTAATGGACAAAATAAACTGACGAAAAAATAGGAACAGAGGCATGGATGCATGGAACAGACTGACAGCTATCAGAGGGGAGAGGGGATGGAAGGACTGGATGAAAGACGGTGAAGGGCTTAGCCAAAGAACATATACTGTATGCACAGGCCCTGGCCAGTGCAGTGATGGCCAGAGGGAAGGGGGATGGTAGGAGCTTGGCCGAGGTGGACGAAGGGGTGGGAGGCAGATAGGGACATGTATAATAGTGTCAACAATAAAAATAAAGTAAAAAAAAAAACCCACCACTATGATTCTGACTATTTTCCCCCAGATTACATTTGGGCATTCTTAATCACATCTTTATATACTTTCCTAAAAGTATGAGCAGAATGTGACCTTGTATATGCCATCCCAGACTTAAATTTTGTAGCTGGACGTCATTGCTAAAGCATTTCAGATTCTTTCCACCAGCCTTTTCAAAGCATATTCTTACTATAAAATTTTAAAAAGGCATTTACTTCCCACCCACTCCCATATTCATACTTTTCATGATTTCAAAGCCTTTCCTTACAAATTTAGTCTATACATATTTATTTGGAGAAAAATATTCCTTTGTCATTTATTTCAGCCAATAGTTTAAGTCCATTTTAGTTTTGCCCTCTCGTTATGCCTCCCATCCACTTTCAGATTAAATATGCTCGGGATATAAAAATCAGAATTTATATTAGTGGTCTTAGTAAAAATAAAGCAAATTAGTGAAATAAACATAATATAAAATATACATATTTGCAAATGTTTACACTAGATAAATAGATTAGATTAACAATTCCATTTTAATTTATATTACATACCTCTTTCAAATAGTTACACTGTTCCCCTTGACTCATCCCAACTGCATATTAATATACTGGTTGAAAGAGATGATGATTCAGTTTTACATATAGAGACAAAACAGAAAAAAAGATTGCTTCATGGACTGAAACATGGAAAGCAAAATGCAGGTACCTTAGAGGTATTGCTGACTCATTCATTCATTTTAGTCTACCTGGTATAGATATCTATTGAGCATTTATTATGTACCAACCACTATTCTATGAGCTGGGGCTATGAGAGAGAAACAAAACAGAAAAAAGTTGCTTCTATCACAGAGCTTACAAATAAACAAGAAATATGAATTAGTCTGAATTCCATGTACTGGCGGTTTTTGTAGGACAAAAATGGTCATTATCTACAATTTCATGTGGTTCAGCCTAAATAATATGTCAGATGGTGATAAGTGGCATGGAGAACAATAAAGCTGGAGTAAAAGAGAAAGCGAGTATATGGGGGATATTATTCTCTTAAATAGGGTAGTTGGGGAAGGAAGGAACCTTATATAAGTGAGGAAGCAAGACAAAGTGAATATCTCAGAAAAGAGCATTCAAAGCACAGGAAACGACGGAAACAAAATTCTGAAGCAGGACTGGGTTTACCCAGTGTGACTGGAGCAAGGTGGGCAAGGTGGGGGGCGGAGGGGAGAGGGTGGAAGACAGCAAGATCAGCAAGGCAGAGAAGGGTTGTAAAGGTAGCAAGGTCATGTAGGGCCAAGTGGCCACAATCGGAAGCTTGATTTTACTCTGATAAAATCGGAAGTTTTGGGAGGCCTTGAGCAGAGAAGTGTCACGATGCAATTTACTTTTTAATAGGGGCACCCTGGTTGCTGGATTGAGAGCAGCATCTCAAGTGGCAGAGAGAGGGACAGAAGTGGGGTAGCATATTCAGATGCTCTTACAACAATCCAGGCAAGAAGTGAGGGTGGAATGGTGGGCAGAAGTAAGGTCGTTGAGAAAGAGTCATGTTCAGGATGCAAACTGAAGGTAGAGCTCACAGGTCTTGCTTATGGATTGGAAAGAGACTAAGAGAGAATGGGGTGGGATGGGAAAAGATGACTGCGGACTGCAAAGTGTGGCCTGAGCAAATGGAAGAATGGAGTTGTTTCTAATTAAAGTGTGGAAGGTTGCAGGTTGGGTGGGCAAAATCTAGGTTTCTGTTTGGAACATGATAAATTAATGAAACTTATTAGGTATTCAAGTGCAGACATCAAATAAACAAATATGCATGCCTGGAGTTCTGAGGAGTGGACTGGGCTGACTTAGGTTTTAGAGTGGTGTATAAACCCATGAATGACACCAGGTAATGTCATGTAGGAAGTGAGTATAGCTAGAGAATTGACGAGGGCTAAAAGACTGAGCCTGGGGATAACCCAACATTGAGAACCACTGGTCTGGAATGTGATTATGGGTGAGGTGGGGTGGAAAGCAAGATGCTATGGGAGAGAAGGTCAAGGAACTTAGGGGCTAGGGCAGTGGTCAGCAAACTGCGGCCCCTTGAGTGTGGCTCTTCCACAAAATACCACGTACAGGCGCGCACGTACAGTACAATTGAAACTTCGTGGCCAAAGAGCCGCATGTGGCTCACGAGCCACGATTGGTTTGCCGACCACGGGGCTAGGGTATTAGAAGAATCACCCATGTGACTAATAAATTAGCAGAGATATTCAATCCATGCATAGGTTTTAGTCAGCCACCAGTTGCAAGTCCAGTGCTGTGTCTGATGTGAGGCCTCATACAGAAACAAGAAAGAAACAAAGAAATCAGGAAACATCCTCACTTTTGTGAGACTCACATTTTAAAGTCATGTCTCTCCCATGGAAAGATACAGAACACTTACGGGCTTGTTTCTTCCATTGCAAAGTATAGAATTCCGGTGTACTTTGTCCAGAGTAAAGAACACGTGTTTCTGGAAAGTGACACACAAATGAAGCAATTTTAAATGTCCAGGAGAGCTCATTAAACAAAATCTGAACTAATCATTTCATAAAGTGAGTATCACCCAATTTATAAATTTGGAATTTTATGCATTGTATATATATGTATAAATGTTGTATGGTGAAGTAAGGTAAGAGTGAAAGGTAATACTCAAAGTAACCCTCTTTGGTAGTACTATCAACATCCAGACAAAAAAGCCTTTGATTCCAGCTTTGTTACAAATATTTTAGTCTACACATCCTTACTAGTAAACCCAGCTGTGCTGGTACCTTCTAATTCAATGACCCTCAACTATCTTCGAGTCACTTACAATCTTTGAGAATCTAATAAAAATTATGGACTCTTTCACCATAAAGGGAAAAAAGTCCCCAAACACACCATATTATTCATATAACTACAGGGAGTTTAAGTATCCTATGAGGCCCATCCACTTTAAGTATTCTCAATCTAACTGAAAATCAAGCCCAAACAGAACTGCAGAATAAAAATGTTATTGTATCTTCCCTCTGCCCATACCACACACCACACTTTTTATAACAAGTAAATCTCTATAGTAAAACAACAAAAAAGGTAAATAAGTAAATAAGATATATTTTCTAATTACAAGAGGTTTTATGAATATCTACTTGGTGATCAAAATCAAATTAACAAAAATGGAACTGGTATATATTTTTATGGATTTGGAGCACTGTGAAGCATCCAAGGAGGTATAAGGTTATGGTTTTGGACCTCAAGAGGTTTTTTTTTGTTATTTTTGTTTTGTTTTGTTTTTACTATGAAAGGAAATAGAAATTACACACACATGAAATTTATCTGAAAATGCATGGGTCTGAGTCAGGATTCCAGGAGGCAAAAGGAAAGCTGTCACAACATTGATAATAAGTTTTTTGTCAAAATATGAGCTCCAATATTAAGAGCCACTGAGGCAATGGCCTTTCATGTCAGCATAGTGAAGAACAGCCCTTCTGAAACAAATCAGCCTGGAGTCGGGCCTTGTAGAAGGAGGCAAAACAAATGAAATCAACATGTAGAAAGAACGTCTCAGAGACAGCTGCGGCTGGCTACCTGTTGGCCTGAAATTTGACATGTTTGGCAGGTTCTCCATCAACATGCACCAGGCCTGTCATTAGAGAGTGAAATAGGCCAAACAATGTGCAAGATCTCAACAGAGCAGATGAGCAGATTCAAATTAATGCAGCAGCTAAAGTACTGAAAGTCTCTCTCCAGGAAAGTTGTTTCCCTGGTTCCCAGTTGGTGCTCAGGGAATATTCAACCATCAGCCTTGTTCAAAACACCCACTGTTGTCATGTTCTCATTATTAATATATCTGTGAGCACTCTACAGTTTACAAAGGTGTTTCACATGCATGGCCTTGTTTCTCACTGTTAATAGCATTTGCACTGACCTTTCATTAAGCAACTTCCAGGAGATAAAAACAATGAAGAAAATGAATGTAATTATTTGATCTATGTAAAATCTCATTTGATTAAGAGAAAAGTCATTAAGAAGTCACACAGATTGATATTATTTGCACCAGAAGAGCAATGCAGCAAGTGCCTTTGCCATTATTGTGCCTTGTGATACCCATGTAGGTCTTGATTCATGAGCCAAAGAGAAGAGGAAACATAATTTATCAATGGATAATTAAAAAGAAAAACATATATTTTTCTGAATTTCATAAGTTGCTGAAACAAATGTGTTTTGCTCTTGTGTTTGTTTCTTTTACCAAATTCTTTAAATTAAATAATGCTGTCCAAATTGGAACTACTCAATGTATATTATTAATAAGTTTTCTGGTTAACTTGGGGAGGGTAAATTGAACATAATTTAATAAGTTTTTCATAATTTGCGACCTTGAAAGGTCTCTTGATCATTGGTGATCTGGGACAGCAGAAAGAAGACAAGGTCGATTTGAACTTGTACAACCCTAGCACTAAGTTGGAAAAGGTCAGTGCTGAAAAACAAATACACTTAATTAATGAGCTGGTAGGTTAGGATCCAGATCATTTGGCCTTTAAATTAAATTAAAGTAAATTAAAACCTTGCATTTTAATTATTTTAACTATCCATTTCACCTCCTAGACCTGGCCTCGCTAGCCTTAACAGTTTATTTTATGTCTTTAGAATATGCTTTTATGGAAAGAGATGAGAAGTTTGCTATATCTTGGAAATAAATAATGAAGATCTGACATATTGAACAAAGCTCTTTTTTCTGAATACTAAAAATGTTATGTAAACCCTGAGAAAAAATATAGACACCTACTAAGAAGGGCTCTTGGTGGCTAACAAAGCTCAAAAAAAGAAAAATAAAAAGAAAGAAAGCAAAGAAAAGAAAATTAAAAAGCAAAGTCCTAGCAGCCATTTCTGCACAGGGACCTCTCACACAAAAAGCCTCTGCACTGCTAAGCTGCCTGCCCGCCATCTGAGCCAGCCCTTATGAAGGAGCTCCTGGAGCTGCACAGCTCTGGCCAGAGTGACTCTATTCTGACCAATCAGGGACTAGGGGCGGGGACTTCTGTCTATATAAACCAGCTTTCCCTCTGGCTCCCAGTGCACCTTGCACTGAAAACTGAGGAATTCGTTTGCCTGCTGAGAAAAACATACCTGCGTGAAGCAAAGCAGATAGGCGCAGACAGGGAAGAGTAGAGTGGACCTTAGTGGAGTGGAGCTGCCCAGTGGAAAAGGTGACTGGCTCCAGGGCCAGCTGGCCCAGGGCAGCCTCATGGCAGTGCTGGAGCACTACTGAGCTGCTCTCAGCAGTGCTGTCTTCACAGCCATGCTGTGTTACCGTTGAATTGTTCGCACTAAATAAAGTCAACTTCTTCACCACACCCTAAATTGGGGATTCCTGTTGGCATTGAATGGGTGCCATTAACCATCAGTTGACAGTTATATTACTGAGAAATAGTGCAACTTCATAGAGTAAGCATAATGGAGCCTGGGATGATGAAGGCATGCCCCAGTTAGAGCTTGGAAAGTCCTGAGACTCCTGACTCCTCAAAGGCCAAAAGTACAGTTAAACTTGGTGTTCATTTTAAGGGCAGTTAGTTTGGCTCTGAGTATTAAACAAATTAACGTTTTATAAATTATATATGAATATGTACATGAATATTTGGTTAAACAAAGCATTTCATTTCGTAATCATTCCAGATAACAGAGTTCACTATAATTTGTATTCAGAATTTTAATCATTAACAATAAACCCTCCTCTCTGCAACTATCTACCACATCGTAGGTGAAAAAAATGACTAAATTTCCCTTTTGCCATGAAAAACTGCATGCACTAGGCTGGTAGTAAAAGATTTAGGAAGAATATCCAAATAAATCCAGAACCAAAAGAAAAAAAAAAGATAAGGTATTAAATTTCACCCAGGAGTGATTAAAATCTCCAAACTAATTACATGTAAAGTTTTGCTGACTGGATTGAGCCAGAAGTGAAATAAAGCAAGCAAAAGTATTTTTGTTTTGTTTTTGTTTAAATATATAGTAAAAAAAAAAAAATCATGGTTAATCATAAGCTCCACTCCACCAGGAAAAAAATAACAAGACTTAAAATTGTTATAATAAGGCAGTGGTTAAGAATACAACTACATTGTGCTAATTACCATAGTTCTACCATTAGCAAATGTAAATTACTACACTTATTAAAGGGACAAAAATGACTGTGCTTAGAAGATACAGATAAGTTATAGTAAGGTTTATAGGCTGAGAGTAAAATTATGCCTCTTTTGCAATAAAAATAATGGTTTAAATAGAAAATAATAAATAATATGAGTGAACATGCAAGTGTATAATAATCAGTTTAACTTTTATAGAGGGCAGGACCTCAGTTTTATTATCAATGTGTATCATAGTCATGTCAGCTCTGTAAAACTGTAACCTTCTTTAGTTAAAGCAAATGCTTGGTGTGTCACTATGGCTTTAATTCCTACAAGGGAGCATTCATTTTATTTTCCTTTTGCACCTATGAAGAAAGAACCAAACTAATTTTTAACACCCTTTCATCCAATTGTTACTTTAAGGTCACATACTCACCCCCTCATGCCCAAGTCAAAGATTGGGAAATATTATTGACATCTTCTCCACACCATGAATCAATTGCTAAGACCTGTGAATTCAATTTCCTAAATGTTTCTCAATCCGTTCCCTTCTCTCCATCTCTACTACTAATAGCCCAGTCCAAGTTACCCTAATTTCTCACCTCAACTCTGCCATCAGGCTTTTGCCTGGTCTTTCTTCTCTTACCCTCTCAGAGAACTCAATATAACCAAATTACTGGACACCCCACGTACTGGGGGTAAAGGATGACCCATAGCTTTGGTGCTAGGAACCAAGAATGGCTCTATTGAAGAATAAGCCTGGGTAAGAAGCAGCAGGAATTAAACCATCCTTTTTAAAGGGCCTCAACCTTGCTTACCCTAAACAAAATGAGCATCAGGAAATCGGAGTTACAAATAGCTGCTGGACATGGCTCACAAGGTCTTACGTACATTTCTAAGAAAACAATTGTGTTGGAGATACTTTCTAAACTATAAAGTCCTATGCTATCCAAATATAAATTATTGCTGGAATATGTGTGTATATGTGTATAAAGAAGTTAATTTGAAGATGTATTTAGATATAATTTTAAATATTTATATTTCCCCAAATGTGCTGTGATTTTCTCAAGGATAGAGATTGTGTCTTCTTTTAGTGAAGTAAAAATTATCTTTGCTTTTAAAAGCTGGAACAAATAATATCTTCTTTTCTATGTCTTATCCAGTAAATGGGCACACAATGGTTTCCTACTAATGCTTCATAAATGAAGAGTTCAATGGTCTTTAGTAACCAAGGAGCAAAAAGGTATGCATAGTGACAGGCTCTGGAAGGAATCACTAGTAAGAAAATTACACATAGCCTCTCCCAGGAAGGCGTGTGTATCACTACACACGTACATTCAATACACTCACGTGAGCCTTTCTGGAAAGGGGCTTATCTCTGTATTTTCCCTAAGAAGGAACCAGTTAAGTACAAGTCTTTTCTTGCTAATCAGGATTCAAATGTGTACAGATTTAGCAAGAGAAAAATAAAGAAATTACCTAGTCACTTATTTCAGAATGAATTCTTAAATTTATTGCTTTCAAAATCCAAAATTGAAAATGAAAGTAAGTTTTCTTGTCTACAAAAAAAATGTTTAGTATGTTAATATAAACTCAGGAAAAAACGTAACAGGGAAAGAAAACTATAAACAATACAAAACACTAATAAAAGTGCATGATACTGGCATAGGAATAGTCAGAGAGATTAGGAAACACACTAGAGAAACCAGAAAAAAAGTCAATAGCAGAAATTTAATATACAGGAGGATGTGATTTCAATCAAGTAAAGAAAAGATAATTTATTTAAAAATAACAATAATGACAGTGGCTATCCCTCTGAGAGAAAATAAATCATATACTACAATTCCAGTTTGCTTAATAATTTAAATATAAACTTAAACCAATAAAAATAAAAAATATTAGAACAAACTTTAGGACACTGAATTGCCAACCCAGAGATTAAAGAAAAGATAGACATATATGAATGTGTAAAAATTACAATCTTTTGTATGACAATTCTATAAACAAAACCTATTGGCAGATAATATACTAAGGAAGATTTTACAAACCATTTGACATACAAATTTTAAAATCTAGAATCCACAAATAGCTTTTCAAATTGATAACAAAAAGATATACCACCCATGCTGATACACCTTGAAAATTTCATGCTAAATGAAAGAAGTCAGACACAAAAGGTCACATATTGTATGATTCCATTTATATGAAATATCCAGAATAGGTAATGCACAGTGACAGAAAGCAGATTAGTAGTTGCTAGAGGCTAAGGGAAGGGAGAAATGGGGAGTAACTGCTTCATAGGTATGGGCTTTCTTTTGGGGCGATGGCAATGCTTTGAAACTAGAAAGAGTTATAGTTGCACAACACTGTGAATGTGCTAACTGCCACTGAACTGTTCATTTTAAAATGGTTACTTATATGTTGTGGAAATTTCACCTCAATTAAAAAAAAAAAGATATACCACCCAACAGATGTACAAAGCAAGCATCTGAACAGACATTTCACAAAGAGGACATCCCAATGCCCAATAAACTTATTTATAGATGTTCAACCTCCCTAGCATACAGGAAAAGAAAAAGTAAATCCCATGATATATTTAATGTCCAGCAGATTAGGAAAAAATAAGCAAAGAAGTAGCACCAACTTTTGGTGAGGATTCAGGAAAATGGTGACACTGAACAACTGGAACCGCAGAATCAGCTTTAAATGGTCCTGTCCTGTTTTACATGATACTGACGTGCTTCTCAGAAACAACAGTCCAAAACCACTAGTCAACAGCAGAAACATGTGCAGAGGAGGGAACTCCGACCTTCAGCTGTACCTGGAACCAATGTCTCACCTACCCCCCGCCCCAACTCCACAGAACCAAAGGACCTGGAAATAACTGGGACTAGAACACCAGAACCTTTCAGAGGCGCAGGGTGCATTGTCTAGGAAGATCCAGTGCCCGTGCCCCTCACCATAAATGGCCAACCTCCAACTAAACTTGACCTGCCAGTACTTCTGCATATCTGTCTCCCTGTACGCTTAAAATCCCACCCAAATCCTGGGTGGGGGAGTTTGCACTTTGAGCCATAGCTTTCCTATTCTGCTTGCTTAGCACTCTGCAAATAAAGTGACTAATTTCTCCACTGCAATTCTTGGTGCTTAGTGTTTGGCTCTGATAGTTCCGTTCAGTAACCCAACTAGCTACTGGAAATGTTAATTGTTACAGAACTTCCGGAAAGGAATCCAGTTAGAGCTATAAAAATTAAAATTGTATATACTCTAGTCCCAGTAATCCTATTCCTGGGAATCAATCTAAAACATAATCATCAGTAAGTAACAAGTGGTTTACTGAAACACAGAGAACTGAAAACAAAGGAAATTATTTCAATAGGGAAATGACTGAAGATCAATTGAATCGGAGGAATATTTTCCCTAATGTCACATAACAACTAGAGAAATATATACAGTGTGATTTGATTTTTATAAAGCAAAGGAAGTATATATGTTTACATAGTTATATGAACATGGAGAAAGTCATGGTGTATACACACAGATTATTGCTGTTATCATCATGATTAGCTAGTTTATTGATATTAATAATAGAAAGAGAGCAGAGGGGAGGCCAGACATTATAAGCATGGTCATCTGGGCAGCTTCACACTCCCTAGGAAACCACCATTCCCTGCAGACCACTAGGGGAAGGGATCAAACAAAGGAGGAGATGGGCATGGACAGTGAAAGTGAGGTGACAGAGGTGTTTGCTTGTGAGTGTAACCTGGGGAAAAATCATTGGCTAGGGGAGGGTATTGGTTCACAACCAATGTCTTACCTACCCACAAGCCTATGAAAATTTGTGAAGCTGGTTATTTTGAATAAACTTCTGGCTCCTCCCCACACTCCCATAATCCCAGATGAACAAAGAAGCCTTCCTTTCTTGTGTTCCCTTGCTCCGGGACCCTCACTTGCCCTATGCACTCGCCTCCATAGCCGTGTGAACTTAGCAACCACATGGCCCACAGCCATGCAAACCCCACAAGCAACGAAATTCAGCTGGGAATACAAGCTAAGATAGCAGGATGCTGGACTGGACTGCACTTTAACGTGGAACAGAAATTCTGGGCAGTGGCCTTAAACCTGATCCTGCTGGAGACAAGAATGAACTTCTTCCAAGGTGAGCTGGACAGAGATGGGACCTTGGAGGGAAACCCCCTTGCTGCTACATCATCAATAAAGCTTTCCACAAAACCCCTCCTCCTGTGGGGGCCTCATGAAATGCTTTTCCCTGCGGCACCCCGAGAACTCCACTTCCACCCATAGCATTACTATTAGTGATTCAGTAGGGAAGTGGAAGATACAAATGGCCTGAGGAGGAGAAAGAGGAGAGGGAAATGGATAGAGAAAAGAAAACAAAGCTGTTTGGTTATTTCTAGCCCCACATTAAACCTAAACATTCAATAATAGAGGCTCTGAAGCAAGGAGACAAGTCCAGTGTGAGACACCTGGAAAGACTCCTTATAGTTTATCAAAATTGTCCTTTGGTCACAGTGATTAGGGATTTAGGGCTTTGACCTATTTTAGGAGGACGACTGAAATTGGTATTAGAAGCCACATCTCCTCTGCTTAAATAAGCAACTCCTCCCTTACTTACCCTTTGACAGTTATTTAAATTATTTAACCTAAAGTTTCTTCATCTATACATCTATACAATGTTGTAAGAATTATGTGAGACAATGCATATTAAAGTCTTATCACAATGCCTGACACTTAGTGAGCTCATAGCTGCTAGGTATGCTGTCGGCAGTCTTCAGTTGTTAGCCCTTCCAGGGATCGCCCTACTTCCAGCAGTGGCCTTACTCAAGTTCAACCCCTTTTTGGAGCAGTCCAAAATGGGGGGTGGCTCACTTGGTTTCAGTGTCATCCTGGGCACCAAAAGGTTTCAGGTTCAATTTCTGGTCAGGGCACATACCCAGGTTGTGAGTTCAATCCCTGGTTGGGGTACCTATGGAAGGCACCCGATGCTGTTTCTCTCTCTCATTCTCTCTTTCTTTCTCTCTCTCCCTCCCTTCCTTTCTCTCTAAAACTCAATAAAAACATATCCTCAGGTGAAGATTTAAAAAAATTACTTTGTCTCCTAAAACTTGCTTATCTAGAAATGGTCATATGCTCATCGTTAGAAGACCTGTTACCATTGTAAGTACCTTAAAATCCAAAATAAAGATTTTTATAACAATCATATTTTATATTTACATGATTGGAGTCTATTTACTGTAATTGGACACGCATATGAAAGACTCAATGACACTTAGCTTAGAGTAGGGGCCACTTATCTGTCTTCTTCATATAGGATACAGCAGCACTCATCTCTAATCATGTGGTTCTCAATGGAAAGCCCTAGTAATCATTTTGGAACATGAGGGGACATTTTTTGGTAGTTGCAATGATGGAGAGGGTCCTTTGGCACTTAGTGGGTGGAGACCAGGGATGCTAAATATGTTGCAATAACTGAGTCAATCCAATGTATAACAAAATACTAACCTACACCCTGAATAATTTTCTATTGTTTGCAATCTATTCACATAGTTGGAAAACCAATTTGAGCTAAAGGAATAACTCCATTTTTCACATAAACACAAAGAATTTCTACCACACATTTAACATACACTGAATTTTCTGGGAATGCAACTGCTATGAAATCAAGGCAAGATTATATACTGCTTTGCTCATAACTTTACCAAGAATTATTCATTCTTTAGTGATGCACTTCGCTAATGACAAAGCCACTCCTGGGTCTGAGTAGCCCACCAACAATGCTCAGTCATGGCGATCACAAACATGGGCCATTATAGACACCTCAGCCAGCTTTGCTCCATCTTCTGGTACAGTCCTGCTAAGTCTTCACATCCTGAGATATGTATTAATTTATGTAAATCATGCTCCTTTCCTTCTCCTTTACATTATAGTTCGGGGATTATGCTGATTATTTTTTAAAGTATGTGTGTAGTAAGTTATATTAAATGTAAATTTTATCTCAGGATAATAAGGGGAGTACAAAACATTTACATTAAAAATATTTATTGGCTCTGATACGGTTGAGAAACATCCATGCAGAATATTTTGCCAGTTGTTAAAGAAGTCCATTTATATCTTTTCTCTTTTTTTGACATACAAAAAAGCTGTACATATTCAATATGTACAACTTGGATGAGTTTTGAGATCAGTATTCACCATTGAAACCATTGCCACACTCTATGCCATAAATATATCCATGACCTCCCAATGTTTCCTATGACCCTCTTTAAGTTTTGTGTTTTTGTTTTTAGTTATAAGAGCACTTAACAAAAGATCTACCCTCTTAGTATCAATTTAATAAAGCTTTTAAAGCAGAGAAAATATAAGGCTGTAATCACAAAATACTGGCCTTTAAATTTTAAACCCATGACCACTGTTCATATTTTAATTCACAGTAATTAAAACATTGCAATAAACTGCTCACATAAAACTGAAATAAAAGCATCTACAAATTACAAAATGGGCTTTTTTGTCATCTTTCTCTTTTATCCACTATATGCTAACAGAGGCAAAAAGGCACCCCACTATAGAGTCAATGTTTCATTTATTGAGTCTTTTAAATCAGAAATCTATAAAATATAATATGGCTTTAAAAAGACATTAATAACATCAACCTTATGCTGTGCCACCAGACTAACGACTTTTATCTCACGTTATTAGATAAGACAAAGTTACAAAGTAAACACGGACACCAAGCCACTGAATATGTGAAAAAATCTGCATCCCAAAGATCTCCCTACCATATTACGATACTTATGCTGCTAATAAAAAAACCAACACAAATAATGTATCATTAAAAGTTGCAAGCTTGCTCTTATTGTGCCATACAAAGGCCTTTGTTGTAAAATAAAACATTTCTTTCTACTTTCTAAATTTCAGTAAATATACATATAAGCATCATTTAAATGTAATTTTAAGCAATAGTTATAATGCTTCTTACTTATTATTTCTAAAAATTCAAAGTATTTTTTTTTAAAGCCAAGGAAGGTTGACGTATTTACAGCTATTTTTATAAATAAGGCTAAGAGGCTGTCCTGGCTATTAAATAGGTAAATGAATGAGTGAAAGAATGAATAAAACAAAACAAACAAAACAAAACAACAACAACAAAAAAACAAACAAAACAAAACAACCAACAAAAAACCGAGAGAGCAGGCAGGCCCTGTACACTCAACTCAGCCAACTTGTTCTCATGGCAGCTTCTGCAAATTCAGAAACCCTATGCTGAAAAAATATTAGCATTTTGGTTTGAATTCAAAAAGAAGTTAATGGGAGATGAAAAAAGGCTATTTAAAAAGCGATGATGGTAGGAAAAGAATAGTTCCCCTTACCTGAAAAGCTTTCTATTAAAAAAAAATGCTTTTAACCTCAGAATAGCCCATGGCGGCAATACTGTCCAAAAATGTATATCTGTTCATTTCATGTGACGTTCACTCTTGAAGAACAGGGGTTTGAGCGGCGTGGGTCCACCTCGCCGGTTGTCGTCCATAAACACGCTGCCCTCAGTCAGCCCTTCCTGTCATATCAGGGATTCAAACAGCCGCAGATCCAAGACTAGTTTCGCATTCCCGACCATGGATTCCTGACCGCGGATTCCAAACCTCGGATTCTCAGCCGTAGTTTCCAAACGCGGGGAGAAAATACTCTTTTCCATCCCCTTTGCTTGAATCCGTGGATGCGAAGGGCCAGAAGGGCCGGCTGTAGAGCGGAAAGCTACAGGCGGAGTTTCGACTGTGCAGGGAGGACAGCCCTAACCTCTGCGTTGTACAAGAGCCAACTGTATTTCCACCTGTTCTTCCCTTTCTGCCCAAGAAGGCACTCACGTGTGTACAGAGAACTGTCTCTTGAAGACAACCTTTTACTCCTGATGGCCTATTATTCTCCCTTAAAAGCAGAATTATTTCTGATGCTGCATAAAAGCATTTTACTCTTATCTTGACATTGATCATAGACTTTTAATAAATCACAGAAGAAAACACTGTATTTGCTCTTACAATACTATTGCACCTGTAGTAGGAGTATTCAAACACAACCATTCTTGGTATCACCATCTCCAAACCCTCCTCCCTACACACACACACACACACACACACACACACACACACACACACACACCTTCTCAATCTTCACTGAGAGCGGAGAAAACTTACATATTAACCAAGCATCAATATATGGTTTTCATTAAATCATGTGATTCCTATTCTCTTTAAGGAAGAATAGATTCCCCATTTACCCAGCAATCAGCGACAAAGACAGCTGCTTTATACACTTTATCAAGTGTATAAGCTCTCCCTGCTTTTGGTAGTTCTTAATGTTCCTTAAAAGGGGGCAAGGGGATGATTAAAGCGAAAAGACAGTGCAAGGTGGTACTGTAGTCAACACTCATTCATTATTAAACACGTATTTCTTGGACATCTACTAGTGCCAGGAACTCTATTTATATTACTCTACCTCTTACTGCAGAGGCAAGCAAAACTAAACTTAGCCCCTACCCTCCTAGTCACTGGTCAAGTAATAAACAAATAAAGACATTATACAAACCATAATACACGGTGTCATGTCAGACCATAAAAGAGCAAGATGTGCCTTGGAGGAATCAGAATAGGCTTCTCAGAGGAAGTGAAAAGTAAGGTTAAGGAAGAGGTGACCAGGTGAATGGGGCAAGGATGATGGAGAGGTAGGGTTCTTTGCAGGAAACAAAACAAACACATTTTATTATTTTTAAATCTTTTTAAAAAATATATTTTCATTGATTTCAGAGAGGAAAGGAGAGGAAGAGAGAGAGACAGAAACATCAAGGATGAGACAGAATCACTGACTGGATGCCTCCTGCATCTCCCAATCAAGCCCATAACCTGGGCATGTGCCCTGACCAGGAGGAATCGAACCATGACCTCCTGGTTCATAGGTTAATGCTCAACCACTGAGCCACGCTGGCCGGGCAAAACAAAAAAAAACACTTTCAACGGTCATATAGAAGAGCAGAGAAAGAACTAGCTAAAGAACTGAAAGACTTCCAGTGTGGCTGGAGGGCAGCTTGAGTGGGGAGGCCGATTCACTGGTGGTCAGCTGCCACAAAGCCTTGTGTGGCTGGGAAAGGTCTTTATTTTTAGAATGCCAGAAAGCCACTAAAGAGTTTGTTTACATGCAAATGATAAAAGACTTGTTTATGAAGGGAGACAATTTATGAAATTAATTAGAAGGGCATTTAAAAATATTCTTTTAGGTAAATGCAAGTTAATCTTTGCTGGAAAATCTTTAACAATTATTTACATAATCATCACATTTCACACTTCAGTGTCAACAGCCATGATTCCCTGGGGCTAAAGAGAGAAAAAAGAAAGGCAACTTTAAAAAATCTGAATATAAGTATCTAACAAATTAAATTAATGGAATTTAGGAGAATATACTAAATATACATATGTATTTTATATTAATACTACAACAAAAGAAATTATTTAGTTTAACAAAAAGTAATCATTCCACAGAAGAGAACAGACTTGGAATCTCAAGGCTTAAATCCTTGACGTTTCCCTAAGTTTTCAGTGTTACCACTTTTACCTTTATCTCGACCAGAATCGTTTATAGGCTCCGAAAGAAATAGAGTTGTTTGTTGGATGAATTAATGAAGTTTCTCAATTGTTTAATATAAAATAAATCAATCTAGGTAACTTAAAAATATTGTGCCCTGTTCATAATAGCTGCCATTAATAAGTAGGAGGAGAAACGCAACGCACAAATGTTTGCCTTTTCTTTGCCTCTAAGCATATTGGGAATCCACATTTAAGAAGGGAAAGGGAGAGGCACAGTTTCATTCCACTATTGATCTATCAGACAAGAACTTAATCAATCTTCTTTATAAGCTATTAAAGCTGAGCTCAAGAAATGAACTCACCTGACGCATTCAACATTGATTGCCTCTTTCTAAGAACGGAATATGTCAGTCTTATCTACTAGTACAGTTGCGATTCAGTTTTTAAGGGACACGATTTTTTCCTTCATTAGTTTCCCCAAAATGCTCCAATTAAGAAAAAGCTTTTTTGGTGGCGATCCACTGTAAATGACTCAAACAAAATGAAGACCATAACCCTCCATTTCAGTCACAGCCCCAGAGAAAAATGAAAGACTGAAAGCATATGTTCATCAAAGGAAATTCAGTACTAGTCCCAAGATCCTGCTCTAGCGTGAATTCTGAGGAATGTTCTGGCAGCATAAATGAAGATTGAGACCTTAAGCTCAGATAAATCTTGGAAATTCACAGAGAAACTCAAGGCAGCTGTAAATCTGTCTTTACTGCATATACATTTCAGCCAGGGGCTTCTCTATGTAGTATTAGGTTATGTGACAACCCATTCAGCATCTAACCGCCTCATAAATATAGGCAGAGAGGTCGTTTTATATTTACAGGGCGCTCCCCAAGTGCTAGATGCTATACGCCGGGGGAGGCGGGCGGGGGAAGGCCCTACTTTCTCTGTTTATTAGGAAAGGTTAATAGCACAGATTCTCAATGACCAAGGAGACTTCCCTTTGGCTCAGCTTTCTGGTTTCCATTTCCTCTTTCTAGGCCCCTTAACAGTCAAAAATTAAATACTGGGAGAAGCAGCAATAAAAAGTCTCCACAGTGTTCCAGGGCGCTGAGTGTGTTCGCCCACTTCAACATAGAAACACTGCTAACTCCCTCTTATAGTATGAAGAACATTTCCTCTGGATTTGTTGTTAAGTTGGTTTTCCTAGGGTAGGTAGGAGGAGAGAAATACCTAATCGCCCTCGCCCAGCCCTTGTACCCCCCAGTGTCTCCTTTATGTGCCATATTCCTTACAAATATAACCCAGCTCCATCATAGGCTGTTGGGTTTTGTGACCAGGGCTGATGCTTCTCAGGCTCCCCAGTCACACTCACCTGAATCCTTTCTCAGCATTCCTGAAGAATTCAGCCACAGGCAGATTATGGCAAAGGACAGAGAGCAGCAAAGCGCCCAGGGCAACATCCCCTATCAGAACATCTCCTGCACCCAAGCTACAGCTCCATTCTCTTCCGGAAGCTTCTCTAGAGCAGATTCAGCCACATATCCTAACAAAACAATCAACCTCCCTGCTATGAAAGATGCCATTATATGTGTGAATTTCCTTAGAAATCCTAGGAGTTAATGGCCTCAATATTTCACAACACCTAATACATTCAGGAAGATGGGATGCAGTATGGGGCCTAATGTTTATTTATTGCAAAAGTCAAGAATAGCTGGAAGTCCATTAAGAGGATGTGCAGCAGATTATATTAATTTGTAATTAATTTTCAGTGGTATTTATGAGAGAACCCTTTAATCAGCATAATTCATGCTTTGAAAATTATAATATTAACTAATATTAATTAAATAATAATTTATAAATTTCAATAGTTTTAATTATCTTTTGATTAAATTACCTGTTACTCAATTCCACCCTGCTTTGGATATTAATTAGCTAACTTAAACATGATCGACTGGAACTACTCCCCTGTGGATGAAGGCACATTGTCTAAACAGGTCAACACTGAGATACTTAAGTGTGACAATTTAGATTGCATGATTAGCGAAATTAATTGTTTAAGGCACTGCTTTTTTCACTCTCCATTTGCCAGTGGGTAAGGTCTTTAAAATACGCCCTGGGTTTCCCTAGGCCCAAATTCTGAGACATTACACATTCTGTTATTTCCCCTCTCTACCCCACCGCCCCCACCTTCCTTCTCTATCCTGTTACAGAACAATCTAGTCTTCTGAGACCTAAATTAGTGTCAGCCTATTAATCAGCCAACAAAATATGTCAGAGGAAAATGAAGTTACAACCCCACCTCCCTCTACAGGCAGATCCTTCGCCCCTCTCTCAGTGCGCTGTCTCTGCCTGGAGCTGGGAGCTCAGGGCCACAGCCCAATTTAGGTCTCCACTGTGCGGTGACAAGCAGCCCAGATCTCATTTTTAAAAATGTTAATATTTAATTTAAAGCCACCTACCCTAAAGTTATCAAAGAAAAATGGATCGTCGACTCCACATGTCACCCCTTCCCATTGGCTAAAGTTGTACCCTCCCTGCCCCCAACTCCATCCCCAGGATCCCCCTTCAGGAGGCAAGATCTTTTTAAATGGGTCTCTTGAAGCCAGTTATCAAAATGACAGTATATATCAATTATGAACACCTTCAAGAAAGGCAGAAGGATATATGCTAAACAAATAAAGTGAGAGAGGGATTTTATTTTTGTCATGTGAAACATGAATACCAGTTTCCAGAAGCTCCAATTGGCCATCTTCTCTCAGAAAACACCACAGGATTACTGAAGCTCCACACCAGCAAAAAGGACATTACTTGTTCACAGACCATTCTGTTGGATGTGGGACAAAATCCTCACCAAGAAGGTGCTACAGATAGTTTTTACAAAGGAAGGTGTAACCGTTTAGGTTATTCATATTATAACATATACTCCACTCTAATTTCACCTCAGAACTCCCTATTTATATTTACAGTGATTAATGAGGATCTATTATATTTCAGAGCCCTTTGCCTTCTCCCGGACATTATCTGATATGCCTTGCATTGGAGCTAAAAATAGTGTATCACATGAATGTGAGAAGCAACAGCAGTACAGGAAGTAAAAGAAACATGTCCTGAAATTTCACAAATAAACAGAAACAAACACAACAATACAGAAATTTGTAATGTCCAAGGAAGAAAGAAGGGAAGCCATTGTCTTAAATGAGTTCACCAGAGGCCCGATGCACAAAATTTGTGCACTTGAGGGGGGTCCCTCAGCCCAGCCTGTGCCCTCTTGCAGTCCGGGAGCCCTTGGGGGATGGAGGGTGCAGGGAGCGGGCCTAAGCTGGCAGTCGGATATCCTTAGCACTGCCGCAGAGGTAGGAAAGGCTCCCACCACTGCCACTGGGCTTGCCAGCCGTGAGTCTGGCTTCTTACTGAGTGGCTGAGTGGCGCTCCCCCTATGGGAGCACACTGACCACCAGGAGGCAGCTCTTGCATTGAGCATCTGCCCCCTGGTGGTCAATGTGCATCATAGCAACCGGTTGTTATGCAGTTCAGTCGATTTGCATATTAGCCTTTTATTATATAGGATATTCAGGGACAGTCAGACATATTGGGGCACCAGGCAGTTAATCAATCAACCAATGAACCAATAATTAACATTATTTTAGATAACAATGATGCTCAACTAATGTATAGTTAGAGTTAGACCTGCTTGAGATCCATGGTCAGATAGGGCTTTTCTAAAGAGCTAATATTTGAGAGGAAACCTGGAGAAGATGAAGGCAGAAACCACGTGTCTTTGGGGTTAGGGCCTTGCAGATGGAGATAACTGCAAGACCAAAGGCCCTGAGGAGAGAGCTTGCTTGTCTGTACAGCTGCAAGGGGGCCAGTGTGGCTGGAACACCCTAGAGCTAGACAATGCAGGGACTCAGGTCATGATGAGAACTTAGCATTTTGTTCTAACTGTGATGAAGCAGGAGAGTGACATATAATTCAGATTTTTAAACAATTACTATTTTGTGAAAAGCAGACTATCAGAGGCCAGGTTGCCAAAGGAGACCTGATAGGAACTCCTGCTGTGCAGTCTAGGGGAGAGGGGTGGCGACTTGGAGATAACGTGATAATAAATTGGATTCAGGACACACTTTGAAGGTAAAGCCAACAGAATTTGCTTATGTATTAGATGTGGGATATAAAATAAATGATCTGAATCATGCAAGAAAAAAAAAATCAAAACAATATCATGTTGATATTATAAATATTTTAGCCAAAATGAAAATCTTGGAGAGAATACAAAATAAAGGCTTTTTGATAACTAAAAATATAATTTTGTCACTGGTGAAAGAATAGTGAATGGGTTCTAAAAATCATGTATTCATAATCTGAGCACTACGTAGACATTAACTTTATGGTTCTGCAGGATATACCACTATTTATTTAACTTTAGTTTCCTCTTCTGAGCGCTCTCCCTAATAATAGATGCTACTTGATGCATTGGAATGAAGTTCATAATGGGAAAAAAAATTAAAACAATAGTTCCCAAACCTCATTTTACTACTTCTTTTAAACTTCAGCAACCATCAGCTGCTTGCCAGAATTGCTGACAATGTGACAACATTGATGATTTAAATTTGCACTCATCTTACTTTCTCTGCTCATATTCTAGAGAAGGGGCTATATGTTGTGACCTGGCCCAAAATCAAGCATCCAAACAAAAAAGAAAGAGGTGATGTTGGCACATATTCATGTAATAAAATTATTCTTAGAATTATCTAAAATCAAACTTTTAGCTATTATGCTAAAGTTTTATCACATGATTTTTAGAAATTTTAAAATAAATTGTGACATATACTAATAACATTATGTAAATTTGGTCCTTTCCGTTTACTGACATTTTTATTTGATTGAGGTAAAGATTATATGTAATATTATTACACACAGTCTGACTTACCAAATGTTATTAGAGAGATAAGAAAAAAAAATGATCCTAAAAACTGAGCTGGAAATATTGAATTTGAAAGTGTCCCTTATTTTCATGCATATTCCTATATCCATATCCTAAAATATTTCTAATTTTCCCACACTATCTAATTATTTGATGTGAGATATACAGATCTCTCTCCTTTTTGGCTTTTATCTAAGGTTTTATATAGCTGGTAATAATATGTCAACAAAATTGGTGATCATACCTTGACTTGTAAAATAAAACCCATTTTAAGAGTATCATAAATCTAACAGAGCATATCTTGTGTTCTGATTGGTAGAAAATTGGATATTAAACACCAGAGAAAACTGATCTTCTAATCTAGTACTTGAAGATGTACAAAAAGAAAAGGAGAGAAAAAAATCATTACTTGGAATAGATAGTTTAACTGATCATGATCAATTTGAAGTGCTTATTGCTTAAGTAAATGACCTTTGGGGTGATTTCATTAGCTCCACATACTGCAAAAGGTTATATCTAAATTCAATTTTATGATTGAGTCTAGGCATATAAAAATCTCAAAATAGTATGAATGGGTGTTAAAAAAAAACACAGATTCTGACACAAAGAATGGACTGTAAAAATCCTGCTTGGCGCTGCTGCTCTAATTATTGGCTTTAAGTGTGAGTAAATATTTGAGAGAGGAATGGTGGAATGGCAATGTCCTGATATCATCATCACCTGATGTTTGTGGTTAGGGAATGACTTTAAAACGAACCACCAGTCTCACCTTTTTAGTCGTAAATTACTTTTTTACTGTAAATAACATTTAGTCCCCCCTAGACCTATTTTATTTGTTTGATAAAGTCTCTTTACCTTTATAGAGTTGCAATACCCTCTAATGATTTGGTATAGGTTCTACCTTCCTTTTCCTCTTAAAAGTGCTAAAGCCAGGCCAGTGTGGCTCAGTGGTTGAGTGTTGACCTGTGAACCAGGAGGTCAGGTTTGGTTTCCCAATCAGAGTGCATGCCCGAGTTGCAGGCTCTATCTCCAGTGTGGGGCGGCGTGCAGGAGGCAGCTGAACAATGATTCCCTCTCATCACTGATGTTTCTATCTCTCACTCTCCCTCTCCGTTCCTCTCTGAAACCAATAAAAATATATTTTAAAAAGTGCTACAAGAAATGTGCTTATCATTTTGTTAAATTAAGGTATGTCTTAAATGCTTGTGGAAAGAATTTTACATGCTTCTTTGGGGCACTAGGTAGGAGAACTAAGAATGGGTGTTTGAAAAAGAGTTTAGACATTGATGCTTCTAGACTTCACATGTTATTGGTAGATGAAACAGGGTCAAAAGCCATCTCTAAATATGCCCTAATTAGCAATAACAGTATTAGAGAAAATGCAGAAATTTATCAAAAGAAATGAAATGATATTTTTATCCAACTGGCCTTGAAACCAATATGATTCATTTTCTTGAAGTTTCATTCTCTTCATTCCTTGCTTTTTAGGATATTTCTAAAGCACTAGGTAGTGCCTGTCTTTTAAGTTTCTTAAAAGTGCAGGACCACTTTTGTATCCCTTTCCATTCTTGTCATTTCTCTGGCATCTTCTTATTTCTTCCTACTGCAGATCATTTCACAGCAGGGCCACTTCCCAGAAACTGGGCTTCCCTCTTCCTGAGTCCTATTGGCTGTCAAGGACAGGGTCTATGGCAGCAGTGGTCCAAGGGGAAGGAAGGAGAACATGTCGTGGCCCCTTGGTGGTCCCCCTTTCCTTTCTTCTTCCCCCTCATTCTGGAATCCACATAAAGGACTTCAAACCAGACTTCACCACCTACTAGATGTGTGACTTAATATACTCTGCATCTTAAACCTCACTGTTATGTTTTCATTAAATGAAACTCAAGACTCCTGCTAAAAGGTCCGCTGAATTAAAAGTACTGTGCCTGGTGAACTACTTGTTACTTGGCAACGTGAAACGGTGGCTAGTAAACATTTTATTTTAGTAGAAGCGGAGGATTATGTAGAAAAGGTAGAACGCAGAGGCCTGGCTTTGAGTCACAGTGCTACTTCCTCATTGTATGCTCCTAGCCACGTCGCCCAATCTCTACACCCCAATTTCTTCATCTGTAAAAGGAGTCATAATAATATTAGCTCATCTACCACCTATAAAAGGTGGTAATATATATATACCTCACTTTTATCACAAGGATTGAGAAAATGATTTCCAACATTCTTTGTGCAGTACAAATAGAGTGGTGATCGAAACCCTATGGAAACTGTGTTTAATTAGTATAGTCCTAGGTCTTGTTACATCAGGTATAGGCCACTCTTCCTTAGTGAAGAGCAACGAGTCCTGAAGAACACACAGGATGCCTTTCATTTCTGAAATATTGCTAACTTTCCTACGAACTCAACATTGCACAGTATGATTGTGTGACCAGGACATTAGCAAGCCAGTGGTTTGATTAAACAGAGTAAGACAATTTTTAGGCTTCTATGGTTTGATGGATATTTGATGATTTTAAAACATTCGGACAGTGGCTACCTTTAGGAGCAAGTTGTGGGTAGTGGTTGCGAAACTAGAGAACCAATAAGTCCGGGCTGCCTGTCACTACTTGAGCCAACCCAGCAGAGAAAAGGTCAAATCATATATGAGTGTTTATTCTAACGCCGGCAGTATGGGAGAGCAGCAGGTGATCCACAAAAATCTGCTCTCCATCCCTCCATAAGCCAGCTGTTTATGTTGGGTAGAAGGATAAAGAGTGCATGGGGAAGTAGGCAAAATGAATAAGAATGGGTATGCAAAATGGGCGGTTTACAGGCCACGTGGGCTGGGGTTGTGCGAAAGGCCGGAGTTTTGCAAAGGCCTGGGGGTTTGAAAGGGCTGGTGCCCTAACCCATTCCTCAGAGATGGTATTTCCATATGACTTATCATTTAGGATACTGGATAATTAAGCCCCATACATTTCAAAGATTTAGGAAAATAATGACTTTGGCCATACCCTAGAATTTTGGAAATTCCACTTTTCCTTTTTTTTTTCTTTTAAAACATGCTATCCTCTTCCTGCTTCTACCCCCTCTCCAGGAAAGGTGTCCCACTCAAATATTAAAATCATAACAGCACTGCTTTGTACTGTGGTAGATTAAGATTCTGGAACTATATAGCCTGAATTCAAACCGCATATGCCCTTTTTTTTTTTTTTTTTTTTTTTTTTTGATGTTTCTTTTTTTTTTTAATTAAATCTTTATTGTTCAGATTATTACATTTGTTCCTCTTTTTTTTCCCCCCATAACTCCCCTCCTCCCAGTTCCCGCCCCACCCTCCGCCCTCACTCCCCACCCACTGTCCTCATCCATAGGTGCACAATTTTTGTCCAGTCTCTTCCCGAATCTCCCACACCCCTTTCCCCCCCAGGAATAGTCAGTCCATTCCCTTTCTATGTCCCTGATTCTATTATAATCAACAGTTCATTCTGTTCATCAGATTATTTATTCACTTGATTCTTAGATTCACTTGTTGATAGATGCATATTTGTTGTTCATAATTTGTATCTTTACCTTTTTCTTCCTCTTCCTCTTCTTAAAGGATACCTTTCAGCATTTCATATAATCCTGGTTTGGTGGTGATGAACTCCTTTAGCTTTTCCTTATCTGTGAAGCTCTTTATCTGACCTTCAATTCTGAATGATAGCTTTGCTGGATAAAGTAATCTTGGTTGTAGGTTCTTGGTATTCATCACTTTGAATATTTCTTGCCACTCCCTTCTGGCCTGCAAAGTTTCTGTTGAGAAATCAGCTGACAGTCGTATGGGTATTCCCTTGTAGGTAACTGAGTTTCTTTCTCTTGCTGCTTTTAAGATTCTCTCTTTATCTTTTGCTCTTGGCATTTTAATTATGATGTGTCTTGGTGTGGTCCTCTTTGGATTCCTTTTGTTTGGGGTTCTCCGCGCTTCTTGGACCTGTAAGTCCATTTCTTTCACCAGGTGGGGGAAGTTTTCTGTCATTATTTCTTCAAATAGGTTTTCAATATCTTGCCCTCTCTCATCTTCTGGCACCCCTATAATTCTGATGTTGGTACGCTTGAAGCTGTCCCAGAGGCTCCTTACACTATCCTCGCATTTTTGGATTCTTTTTTCATTTTGCTTTTCCGGTTGGGTGTTTTTTGCTTCCTCGCATTTCAAGTCATTGACTTGATTCTTGCGCTCCTCTGGTCTGCTGTCGGGAGTCTGTATAATATTCGTTATTTCAGTCTGTGTATGCTTAATTTCTAGTTGGTTCCCCAATATAAGATCGAGGGTCTCATTAGTTTTCTTGTAGATCTCATTAAGTTTATCGGCGGCTTCTAAACAGTTCTTGAGAGACCTTAAAAGTGTGGTTCTGAACTCTATATCTTCCATTGACAATTTTGTCCTGTTTCTTTGTCTCCGCATTTTGTTATGCTTCCTTGGTGCACCCCCTAGTGGTCTTTGTTCGCAGTCTTATAGTTAAATCTTGATTGCTGTAGCTAATTCCAGGGAGGGTTTGACCTCCAGGCCAAGTGGCTATGAGAATCAGCTGTGTCAGCAGTGAGAGAACTTCTGTCCTCTAGGGAGGTGCTAATCTAGCCTTTGCCTGAGGCTATCCGGCAAAAGCCTCTGTGCAGGGCTTGGGTGGGTCGGGTCGCACAGGATCAACAGGGTGGGCCGGAGAGAGCAGTTATGGCGGCTCTCAGTCCTGTCCCCAGGGGCTCTGCCTCTCTGAGTCCCAGCACCCGCTGCAAAGCTCAGAGAGAAAGCTGCACTCGCTCTGACCGAAGCCAGACAGTCCCGCTTCTCCCGTTTGAGTCTGGGTCCCTAAAGACTCGCCCGGATCTGGAGCTCAGAGTCTGCGACTCCCTCCCGATTGAAAACGCCAACCGCGCCCTCCGCCGCCAGCCCGCTCTGCGCACTCCGCACCTCAGAATTTGACTTCAGCTCTGCGCCTCCTCTGAGTGTCCGTATGCGTTTCTCTTTCCTCCTAGTTGTAGGACTTCCACTCAGCCGGCGTTCCTGTGGTTCTGGGTGCTGTCCCTTCCGTTTTTTGGTTTCACTTTTGAAGTAGTTGTTCAGAGCAGCAAACTCCGGCGTTAACCTATGCCGCCATCTTGGTTCTCTCTCGCATATGCCCTTTTTAATAGTTACGTGGCTTTGTCCAATTGTGCCTCAGTTTCTTCATCTGATAAATGGGTATTACTGGTAATGCCTATGGCACAGGGTTGTTGTGATTTAATACATGCAAAGTACCTGTGACAATGCCTCTCACATACAGAGTAAATGTTTAGTCAGTGCTGGAAACTACACCATCCTTTCAGAGCCAGCCTTGCTCTTCTGAAGCCCGCGAATTCCTTACTGAATCAAGTTTCTCATTTACTTCTTTGATCCTGCTTAGTAGCAGATACTGCTTAGTATTATTCTGTTGCATTTTTTCTGGTTATTGGCTATAGCTAAAGCAGACCTTATAAAGTGGTTTCTTTTCGTGATACAAACCCTCAAATAAAAATTGGGTGGATGGCTCATTAAAATATCCTTTACTTTCTGCCTTTAAGAGACCAGAGGCTTCTCATTCGTCATCAGCCCATTCCCACCCCTCTTCCTTCTCTGGCAGCGTCATCGGGCATTACATTCTAAAGTTCTTTTTCACCAGGGAGCCCATGCCACACAAATAAGTGATTTGGAAACCATCTAGAAAACATTTTAAATTATTTGGAAACAAACACTTGTTGGTGAATTGGTTTGTTTCTTGCTAGAAATGGAGAAAAGGAGGAAAGGTGAGAATTCAAGAATCCTATATAACAAAAGAGTAATATGCAAAATGACCATCACTCCAACACACAAGATGGTCACCCCCATGTGGACACAAGATGGCCGGCAGGGGAGGGCAGTTGGGGGGGGGGCAGGCCTGCAGGGCAGTTGGGGGGACCAGGCCTGCAGGAGACGGCAGTTGGGGGGAACCAGGCCTGCAGGGGAGGGCAGTTAGGGGCAATCAGGCTGGCAGGGGAGCAGTTAGGCATCAATCAGGCTGGCAGGGGAGTGATTAGGGGCAATCAGGCAGGCAGGCAGGCGAGCTGTTGGGAGCCAGCAGTCCTGGATTGTGAGAGCGATGTCTGACTGCCCGTTTAGGCCCAATCTCGGCGGTCAGACATCTTCCTAGGGGTCCCAGATTAGAGAGGGTGCAGGCTGGGCTGAGAGACACACACCTCACCCCATGCACAAATTTCATGCACTGGGCCTCTAGTTTTACATAACTAAGAGTTTAATCATCACAACAGAATTCATTCAGAGGATACAGATCTTAGACAATAATTACCAGGATGAACCTAAGAAATTATACTAGCCCTGTGTTACAGATAAGGACACTGAGTTTCAGATACACCATGTCCTTACCCAAAGCAGTTAAGAATAAATACAGATTAGAACCAGGTTTCCTGCCTCTGCCCAATATTCTTTCTTTCCTCTGTCTCTCAGCCAAAGTGACTATGCTGTGACCTCTCAGAGGAAATCAATCAAGAATAACTATCCACACAGCTGAACAACAAAGGTAAAGGGCTTTTATACATCAAGGTAGAATCTGGTGGAAATGCCACTTCCATCCTCAGCTGTTCAGATAATTAATATTTCCAGAGTGCTTAAAGCATAATCACATGAATTTAATAATTCCAACAACCCTGTGAGAAAACTCACTTTCTCTTGCCCAAAGTCACAGAGCAAGTAAGTAGTTAACTCCCAGGCTCAAGCTCAAGTCTTCTTTAAACACTGACTTACATTCTTAAACAAACCACTCAACAATTACTGTAGACAGGATTAAGTACTTGGTGCAGAAGAAAGAGATAAGAGAGCTCCAACCAGGTAAACAACTACACAAAATTAAGGCAAGTGCAGTGACCGAGGTATGATTAGGGTGCAAGGGAAGCCCAGAGGACAGGGTCAGAGAACTTTTTACAGGATATGCAATGCAAGCTAAGTTTTAAAAACAAGGAAGACATTAATTAGACCAGGCAGTAGGAGAATGGCAGTTGGGGGACTAAATAACGAGGTATAGCAAATAAGAGCTACTTGATATTGAGCACTTGCTATTGTCTGCGCTTCGCCCATGTCAATGATCCTATATAGTAGATACTGTAATATTCTCCTTAATAGTTGAGGAAAGAGAGAACCAGAGAGGTGAGGTGATTTGTCCAATGTCACACAGAGCCTAGATTTCAATTTTGTCAGCTTCAGGAGTCCTCGTGCTTAATGACTGCCCTACATTCCACCACTCACACCATGAGAGAGAGAGGAAGAACAGTGCTTGATCAAGCTCAGGCCAGTTGTCTGAACTGCAGAAACAGGAAATGTGTGAAGGGTAGTACATGAAGGCTGGCAGAATGGGCCAGAACCAGGTCTTGACTTGCATTCCCTGTGAATGTGCTACAGTGCTCGGTGCTTGGTGCCTGTCTTTGCCCTGACATTGATGGGATGCTCGCCACTAGAGAATACTTGCCATGGAAGAGGTAGAACCTGATTTATGTTGCATGGAAAGTAGGTCAGCTTTGGACATGGTGATTTTGCGGTATGGTGAGAGAGATAGAATCATTTGGCAGTCAGTTGGGTACCTAGGTTTTGTGCTCAAGAGACATGCAGGGTTGAAGTTTGGAGGGAAACCTATGGGGTGTGACAGGGAGGGTCATGGGTGTGAATGACAATAGCTGGGCAGCAGCTTTAGAGACAGAGGAGGAGCAGACCAAAGACGGAGCCCTGAGAAGTGGCCATTTAAGGAGCTGGTAGAAGGAGTGTGTCCAAGAGGATGCCCAGAGGCAGGAGAAACCCACAAAATCTGGTGTCACTGACTTTCAAGGGAGAAGGGGCTTCAAGGAGAGAGAATTTGTCTATAGTATTAATTGCAACAATAAGGAAAAGTAAGACAAAAGCAACCTGACTACACACTTTACTCACCATCACATTTTTTTAAATCATGTGAGTGCCAAAAACCAGCCAGTAAGCCCTGGCTGGTTTGGCTCAGCGGATAGAGCATCGGCCTGGGGACTGAAGGGTCCCAGGTTCGATTCCAGTCAAGGGCATGTACCCGGGTTGTGGGCACATCCCCAGTAGGGGGCGTGCAGGAGGCAGCTGAATCGATGTTTATCTCATCGATGTTTCTAACTATCTCTCTCCCTCTCCCTTCCTCTCTGTAAAAAATCAATAAAATATATTTTTTTTTAAAAACAGCCAGTAAAAAGGCAAATGGCTCCTCTGATTATTCAATTTGTTTATATGTAGACTCTGCTGTGTACATAATTATTTACTATTCCTTGAAGGGCAAGAGAAATTCAGGAGGAATATGAAAAAAAAAATGCAACTTACAATTTATTTGGCCATGCTATACCCAATTAGAAAGCAATCTCAACAAACAAGTAGAATATAATAGAACTATGTGGAATGGAGAAAAAGATATGCTAAGACAGCTTATAATATAAACATTTTATAACAGGTACTAAGAAAGTATATCATCAGGTAGAAGTTTAAGAAATTGTCAGTAGCATCACAGGCAGGGGTGCACTAATAAATAAATCCATTCATGCCTCTTTATTACGCATCCTCTAGGCTCTATGTTGTGAGAAGCACTGTAGACAGTGCCTCAAAGCTTAAGGTGGGGTCTTGGATAAGAAGACAGGCATTACTAATACACAGGAAAACAGAGGTCAGCAAGCAGGTGAATAACAAGGGATTCTGTGTCAGACAGATCAGGGATGGAGTTCCCTGGTCCACCTTTAATAGCCTTTAGGCAATTTAGGGAATGCGAAGCTTCAGTTTTGTGTTTAATTATACAAAATATTCTATTGTTTCCTGATAACACCATAAGAAAATAGCAGCTGCTATTTATTCTATATTTGTTATATGCAATGTAGCATGCCCTGTGTTATCTCCTTTAATTATCACAAACATCCTAATCATGTGTTACTAGTACTATCATTATCCCTCCTTACCAGATGAAGAAACTGGGGTGCAGAGGGTTCAGAAATGTGTTCAGGAACACAGAGAGTCGGGGCAGAGTTGGGTGTTAACCTGCCGGTTTTAGCCTGGAGGACATGCATCTATAAACTCTGCTCTCATGCCTCTCAGTGAGCATCATGGTGGTTCCAGAAAACAAAAATGTCTGTTTCATGAAGGCAGACAGATGGGATTATGGCACAATAGGATTTGCTCCTAACAAAGCTGCTGTCCACCAAGTCCTTCCCAAACCCAGGCACCCAGGCCCATTAAAATTCCTATGGACACACACACACACACACACACACATATATATACTACTATACATATAAGTGATTATAATTGTGTGTGTGTGTGTGTGTGTGTGTGTGTGTGTCCATATAAAATAGAGCAGGATTTTAAGAGAAAGTGACTACAGTGATGCTTTTCCTTGCTCAAGAGAAAGCCACGTTGGTGGGAGCAAAGTTTAAACTCTCAGCCTTTTCCTCTGCTCCAAAGTGGACGACCTGTCAATCAGCAGAGAGGCGCCTTATCCAGGAATGCCAAGGCAGTCACCTACCTGCTCCCTACCAATTTAGTTAGGGATTCATTCTAACTCTTATTCGAAGTGCCTAGAAATTAATGTAATATTTCCTGTGCTCATTTGCATTGCCTGCGGGCTGGAAGCGCCCCCTGGTGAGGCCCACAGAGTTAGGCAGGGAGCTGTATCCAGGACAACCCGGTACCAAGTGCCAGCAGGAGCCCTTGCAGAGTGGTGCTGACACTGGGATTAGGATCTGTTCTATGAGGCTGTGCCCGGCTGGTAAATTGAAGTGGTAATTTGGGATTTAACTAATAGAGCAGTAAATGTACGAGAATGAGGGAAACCCAAGGGGAGCAGAGACTAGGGGAACCATACAAGTTGGTGAGTGAGGTTTTGTTCTGTTTTGATTTTTAAATTCCTGTCTCTCCTTCGACTTTGCATTTGAATCTTGAATTTGGGCCTCTCTTCTGCCGCTGCAAATATCTTAGTAAAGTGGATTGCCTTTGTTAGTCTAAATTGCTGTGTGTTTACAAATACATTTCAAGAGAACACCACTCGAGAGGAAGCTTCTCTTGGACCCAAATCGCAGTGTCTACAAGTAACTCTTGACCTTGATGCATCTGTGCCCTGTGTGTAATGAAAGTAGGCGCAGTGGTGGTTGAAATCTTCCCAAACTATTCATCTCTTATTGATTCACTTGTTCTTTTCTGAGCAGAGAGACACCTACACACTAGTGTAAAATTAGGAGCTCCCAAGCCTGTGATGAAGAAGAGAGACATGATTTGCCCTCTGGGACTTAGAAGTACAACATTTTCTCAGCCAGTAGTTATGGAGGATCTTATTATTCTGGCACATCCTGAACACATTCATTAGCTTATTTCTTCAGTCTACAGATCCCCAAACATTGCTAGGATCACTATTTTTTAAGCCCAATCACTTGGCAAATTTTCAAAGGGCTATCTAATTTTTTTAATGAATAAAAAATAATTGTTGAGAATTCAAATTAATTGAAGGGGGCTATTTTTAAGTGTTGGGACAATGGAGCAAAGGTTTGAAATTCCTTTCAGTAAGTTAGAATCTAGAAACCCACAAATGTTGTTGCTGCATGCACACCAGGGAAAAACCAAGCCACTCAGATAAACAGCTAATGAAAGAAGCACAGGCCACTTCACATGCATACATAGTCCTCTATTTCCCCTGAAAATATTTTTCTTGCCATTGATACTTTTATTTTAAAGCTGGGGCAAAATAAACTTAGTCACCCCCATCCTCAAGGGAAACCTGTCACTTCACCATCAGAGCCAGGGTTTGTTTTTAAGCTGCTTCTCCCACCTGGAACTTAGTAACATTTGAAAAAAAAAGTCAGACCACTCATCAGTTCCTAAACCCTGAGAATGACCCACAAGGCAGGGGGACAGCTGCAGGGGTGGGCAAAGCATGAGGTGACAGGTATTATTTACGGTAGTGATGGTGATGAGATGGATTCTCCTTATATTCTACTAGAGACTCGGTGCACAAAAATTTGTGCACTCGGGGCGGGGGAGGGGGGGTGGTCCCTCAGCCCAGCCTGTGCCCTCTCACAGTCTGGGACCCCTCGGGGGATGACCACCTGCTGGCTTAGGCCTGCTCCCCGGGGGATTGGGCCTAAGATGGCAATCAGACATCCCTCTGGCAGCCCGGCAGCCCTCGGGGGATGTCCACTTGCCAGCAGGGAGCAGACCTAAGCTGCAGTCAGACATCCTTAGCGCTGCTGAGGAGGCAGGAGAGGCTCCCACCACCACCGCTGTACTGGCAACCATCAGCCTGGCTTGTGGCTGAGCAGAGCTCCCCCATGTGGGAGTGCACTGACCACCGGAGGGCAGCTCCTGCATTGAGTGTCTGCCCCCTGGTGGTCAGTGTGTGTCATAGTCATTCCCAATCTTTCTGCTGTTAGGGTCAGTTTGCATATTACCCTTTTACTATATAGGATAGAGGCCTGGTGCATGGGTGGGGGCCAGCTGGTTTGCCCTGAAGTGTGTCCTGGATCAGGGTGAGGGTCCCGCTTGGGTGCCTGGCCAGCCTGGGTGAGAAGCTGATGGCTGTTTGCAGCTGGTCACACCCCCTTCAGGGTGGGGGTCCCCACTGCGGTGCCTGGCCAGTCTGGGTGAGGGGCTGAGGGCCGTTTTCAGGCTGGCCAGCAACTGAAGCTCCCAGCCTCTCCTTTTTTTCTTTTTTTCTTTTTTATTCTGGGATTTATTTACTTTCTATAATTTAAACTTTGTTGCCGTCACTGGAGCTGAGAGCTGGCTCCAGCTCTGAGGCCACAGCCTGCTGAAAGCAGGTATCTGGGGTTTGTTTAGCTTCTATAATTGAAACTTTGTTGCTTTCGGAGCTTAGAGCAGGGCTGCGGCAGGCAGGGAACCTTGGCTTCCTCCATCACTGGAGCAAGCAAGCCTCCTGCTCACTTCAGCTGCGTGGCTGCCGGCCGCCATCTTGGTTGGGTTAATTTGCATATAGTCGCTCTGATTAGCCAATGGGAAGTGTAGCGAAGGTACGGTCAATTACCCTTTTTGTCTCTTGTTAGATAGGATACCTTCTTCACCTCTAGGAACCCCGCCCTGCCTTGAATAGTGACAATGGATTGAACAAGTTCTTCTGTGGTCTTCTGTATGGAGAGCTCTATAGCTACTGATGTGTTTCAACCCCTGCTCCTTTGTTCATATTATTCCATACACTCAGAATGCCTTCCCAGACACAGATACACCAGGATGCACTTGCATGGGCCCCTAACAAGACTTTGTACTCATTTTTGTAGTTATAATTTGCACTATTTCTTTTTAAAAGGGACCCGCCAGTGTTCACACTTTAGGCCCCACAAAACCTGGGTCCTTCCCAGACCTCTCCACTTATTCAAATCCTATCCATCCCCTAAAGCACTGGTCACACCCCATTTTGCTCACCTCACTACTTTTACCCTGAAAATCTAGTTACAAAAGAGGGAAATGATCAGTGACCCCAAAAATGCCAGACTGCTCTTTCATTAGTTTAGCCTCCTCTGAATTTACATTTTTGTGAAAATACTTCACCAACACTGGGAAAAATTAATGTTAACTTTGAAGTCCAATATCACTAGTCTACATTGCACTAAGGTAAATGTTTTGTCAATTGAGGTCATTTGCTCACATAAAAAATATCATTAATTTCATATTGCCTTCATTTATCTCTAAAATTTTAGAGACAAAATTGATGCTTTTTGAGCTTGAGACACTATAATCTCAAAAAACACAGATTGAACCTGTAAGACTAAACCTTATACAAGCTGATGATAAAACTGAAAACATCTGACTCGGTTGGTGTTGCTCAGTGGTTAGGCATCAACCTATGAATCAGGAGGTCACGGTTCGATTCCAGTCAGGACACATGCCTGGGTTCTAGTCTCAGTACTCAGTAGGAGACATGCAGGAGGCAATAGGTCAATGATTCTCTCTCATCATTGATGTTTCTCTCTCTCTCTCTCCCACTCCCTTCCTCTCTGAAATCAATAAAAATATATTTTTAAAACATTTGATAACACCTGTATTTGAAACAAAGGATCCTTACCATCATGAATTATGTCCAGAATAAAATATGTTAGTTTATTTTTTCATAGAATGGCAATTTATATACTTCTATAAGCGGCATATAGAAAACAATTATAATTCTGGGGGAGAGGTTTCTTACAATGGGTTCTAATGTATCAAAGAATCATTTGTAGAAGCTAGATAGCCACTTCCACTTTTTTTTTTGGAAAGCCAAATCTTGACAACTTGTTACTTAGACATGTTTGCATATGAAAAAGAATTGATGGGGTAAGAGCAAGCAAAACATTTACTATTCTTACTCTGTTAATCTAGAGCAGAGATTCCCAACTGTACTGTGCACAGTCATCCTGGGGGATGGGCTGACTCTGACTGGTGTGCCTGGAGCTGGAAGGTCTCAAAGCGCCTGATGATCGTGATGCTGGTGGTCCCTGACTACACTAATTTTTTTAAATCGCATATCAAAAATTATATCCTATTTCTATCTCAGTAATGGGTTGGTAGAGCTAGAAATTTCCAGGTAAGGAGCTCTAGTTTTTTCAATGATTTGGGAAATAATTATACAATAGGAAGATATAACTAAGAGGAAGATCTGAAGTAACCTCATTTTTATTAGTGAATCTAAGACTGATACAGTGTAACCTGGACAAGTCATTGGGCCTTTCTAAGCCTTGGTCTCTTCATGTTTAAAATCAGGATGCTAGCCAGGCTTGAGTGGCTAAGTGGTTGAGCTTTGACCTATGAGCCAGGAGGTCACGGGTTCGATTCCCGGTTGGGGCACAAGCCCAATTTTCAGTGGGAGGGTGGGGGTTGCATGAGGCACCTGATCAATGATTCTCTCTCATCACTGATGTTTATATATCTCTCTCCCTCTCACTTCCTCTCTGAAATCAATAAAAATATATATTTTTTAAAATAAAAATAAAATCAGGATGCTAGACCTTGCAGAGGCCTCTCTCCAGTTTCTAGATTCTATAACACTGACATGTGTTTGCATAACGCACAATGAATCTGCTTATTTTGCCATTTTAAATAATCAGAGTGATTGCCAATCAACATATCAGCACAATCAATATAATGATACTGGGGCTTAGTATCAATTAGGAAAGTTGCTGTAAAGAATAAATATTTACTTATTTCTTTGTTCATTTATTGCCAGCTATAGACTCTGATTTTGTGCTTTGTTAATAGTAGTAATTTCCAAAATGAGAAGTAGGAGATCTGAGTCAAGACTTGTCTGAACCACAGTCAGCTTTGAGTGTGTCACTTAAACTCTCTGCACATGAGCTTTCCAGTCCACATCCCAGGAAAGTACTAGCTGGCTTACTAACTCGTAGGACCACTAAGAATCCAGAATAGGACACAGTATGCCTGTGCTGCCTTAAAAAGTTTTTTAAAGTGCTTTGCAAATTCAGGTTATATTTTTATCATCCCCCACATCTTTTCTAAATAATTTATCAACTAGCAAACAAAAATACACTTTGCATTTTTGTTATGCAGGCATTTTCTTTTCATCTATTTATTGACTGAAATAAACACAAAGAGGCACGAAAAACAGAAAGAGATGAGTAAATGAAAGAAAACATTCCCCTACAACACACAGAAATCTATGGAAATAGATTTTTTTTCCTAAAAAAAGAGTCTATTAGAACATTCTTAATGATTGAATAAAAGAAAGGAAAAAGACTTAAAAGTTTCATAAATCATTTTGCACTTATTTTGTTATTAGGAGAAAAGGAAATTATGGGCAATATGCAAATTATGAGCACAAGAAATTATGAAATGCATATCTGCAAATGGAATATATATATTTCACTAGGAATATAATTAATAACTATGCCCACACCATTTTACACTGTGATGGAGTAACTACTGAACTATTATAGAAATAAAATTTTCCTTGACAAAGTTGCACGTTTAATAGACCCATAATATGTAAGAGTATTCTATTTTTCTTTCTACTGGATGATAATGGTAATCATACTAAATATGATCTGGTTTCATTTCTTCTTACAGCTCTTCTACTGCTCAAAGTTTATACAATACATTAAAATGTTTAAAAAATATGCTAAGATCATCAAAGAAACTAGAAAAATTGTCTTAAGCATTTGTCTGGATTCTTTTTATTTTCAATACAAGCAGATACACATACCACTACTGAAAATAGGGAATAAATTGAGTCACTTTGCATTCTTGCTAATCTAGTTTTAAGTTTTAATCACATAACTGAATAAAGATAGAATTTCCATCAGACCGCCTTCCCAACTGAAAATTTAAAAATAAGCAAACAAATAAAAAACAGATGCGAATGTCTCTGGATTCTTGAAGCCTGGTTAACGAAAGGCTTTATTACTTTAAAACCTTATTCTTTTAGCCGTAACGCATTCTTTAGACCTGTCCTAGAAAATGCAGCCTCGTTAGCATAATGAGTTCTTATTTTCATTATTAAGGATTTTGCCATACCTCAGGTTTATTATTTCAAACGTCTCTCATTGTCCAGGATGGTACACATAAATGTTTAAGATGAGACTGCTCCCAGGGCATCTCTGGAATTTTTTGTTTTAATATATAGCATTATTTTCCTATGGATCCTAAAATTAAGGCTAGCTTTTAAAATATCCAACACGGTTTCATCTGTTTTTATCTATAACTATCCTAGTTGAAACCGTCACTATCTTGCACCCAACCTACTGTAAAACCCAGTCTCTCTGCCTCAGTTCCCCCCCCCCTTTTTCCCCTACAAGGACTGGCAGAGTCATCTTTGTAAAGCACAGTTCTGTCAGGTCAGCCCTTGATCTTGATTCCAGCTCGAGAAAGCAAACCAAGTTCTCATGTCTACCTTCCCTTCCTTTCCAAGTCCACTAAAATGGCAGGAGAGGGTTTTGTTTCCCAAAGAACAAAACCCTAAGAGTTCTTGAAAATAAGAAAGCAACCCAGAAGCCAACTATAAAGCTGGAGAAAATTTAGTCAAAGAAAATGGGAGTAACTTAATGGAGAAAAGACTAGAAGGAAAATGGCAGCCCGAAACTTCAGAGGAAGTATCAGGCCAAGTTGAGTCGTTAGGTTCAAAGAGTCTGGGGCTGTCAGCAGGGAGGGTGTTGAAGAATTATTTTCTGAACAGCTCAACCATGGAGGTCTTTTTCCCCTTCTCCGCCTCCAGTGTGTGACATGAACAATAGTCTCTTCCCAAGAAAAAAACAAGAATCTCTTCCTAAAGAAAGTGGGTGATCTGACTGTAAGTAAGCCCAGCGAGAGAGGTGGAACTGAGAGAGGAACAGCAGAGCTGGATGTAATGTTAGACCTTCGCACCAGCAACTGAGGAGCAAAGAGAAAAGCAAGTGCTCCCAGGCCAAAATGAAGTCTCCAGATTGTGGGTGTGGAAGTCGCTGCAGTGGCTGCCTGCTCAGTGCCCACCCCTCCTTCCGAAAACCCCGGCCAACACACAGTGCATCCGTGTGAAGGGGCGGTCGGTCTGCTGGAAACCCGCCCAGCTGCAGAGGCAACACACATCCGCACACATGGAGGATCACCATGTTTGACACCCATAGCATGAAAGGACCAAGAAGAAATTGCAGAACAGATGTGTTATTGGAGAAAAGATATTGTTCAGCAAGCAAAAGAAAACTAGAAAATTAATTATCTTCAAAGAGATTTGAAAGAATATGATATCCATGAACAAGAACAGGCTGTTTATAAACAACAACAACAAACAAACAAACAAAAAACACGGGAAAAATACCTGGAAATTAAGAGGAAAAATCTTGCTGAGATTTAAATATATATTCTTTGGATGTGGAAGCTTGAGAGCCCTTCCTTGCAGTGGTGGGAGTTTAGTGAAATATTACTACATTTACACTGCCTAAGCCCAACCAGAATTCATAGTACTGCACTGAACATTATTTACATGCTCTTTTATTGGATTAAAATGTGTAGAATCGTCCGTCCTATGGTTAAAAAGAGAAAGACGAAGAAGAAGGCTTATGACTACAGAATAGAATGTATGTGTTATAAAACTTGACAAAAATCTGAATGCTGGGAAGTAAGAGGACGTGGAAGGCAGTGATTGTGTAAAATGAATGTGCCTTTCAGAGTAGACAATCATCTTAGAAGCCTAGGATTGATAACTCAGAAAATAAAAGAGTAATTTTACCACCTGACAAGATAATTGAATAGAAAAAAGAAAAAGAAAAAGAGAGGGAGCAGAAAAAAGAGAGAGCTGGTGGGAAAGCCTAAGGGAGGGAAAGAGAGAAAGAAGAAAAAAAAAGCTAAAAGTGGTTTCCAAGGGGAATGAAGTTGTTGGTTAAGAGGAACTTTTAGTTTTCATTTCTGTGCCTCTTGGACAGTTTAAATTTTTAAAAATTATTATAGGTATTACTTTTATTTTTAACCCACATAAATAAAAAAGCCAACTGAGCCAGTTAGCTGAAATCTCAGTACATATACAATTTTCTCTGGCAAATGTCACAAAGGCATACATACTTTCTCTCACTAATCTTTACAACATTTTTCCCATGCAGTTTACTGTAAGACAGAAACCTAGAAAGTATAAAATATGAATTTCACAGTGATATTCTAATTTTATTCTTAAATTTTAAGAAGGCAGGTTTTATATGTAATAATTACCTAGATATTAGCAAAGTTTAATGGAGTTCATGTGAAGTAAATCCTGTATATTTAATATAAACGTTGTATTTAAAGTAGGCATTACTTCAGAAACCATATCCTTTTTTGTGTTTTGTTTTGTTTTGAATTCATGTCATATACCCAATTTGATCACCCAGAAAACAGCATAGATCTTTCTGTCAGTTACGGAGTTAGACACACACATGGAGCTGCATATTTCATTTTTGATGCTACTCTGTTGGGTGTACATGGGTGTGTTTGAATTCACATGCCTATAATGAAAACATAGGTTTACACTTTGGTGGCCTTGGATCAAATTATGAAAAGTTGATGCTTCCAGTATTTATATAAATTATAATCACTGAGGAACCCATCTTTAAGGGATATAATTCACAGAAACATAATTAATAATTGCTGCCACCCATGAACTTGTTACCAAGAACTGCCCAAAAGGATTTCCTATATTCTTGGGAGTGTCTGAGCTCCTGATAGGAGGTGCTGCCGCTGGGTCATGGAAAAGTCCCATGGCTTGGAAACCTCACATGTTCCAAGGCCCAGTAAATACAAGACAGCTTTCTAAGGCTTATCACTCCCATCCACAGCCAGAGAAACAACAATGCACCCCACATCACAACTATGACCAGGTAGTATGGTAAGTATTGCACTTAGACTTGAAATCAAACAACCACTTCACTGCTGTTCAAACAGAGTGGTGGACACCACTTGACTCAAACTAAAAGGCACCATTCGAGTCTTTTGAGTCCCAATGTTATTCTCCCTGTAACCTGGCACATGTCTCATATTGGTTGTCACTCTTCTAGGTTACTGGGGGCGGAGCAGGGCGGGGGGGGGGGGGTGCTCAGGCTCTCTGATCAAATATAACTTTCTTTTAAAAAATGTATTAGGAGAAAAATCTAAAACCAATTTTAGAAATTTTAAGACCAGTTCCTGATGTTCTTGGTGATAATGTCAAAGAACAATGTGTGGAAAGATAATAGAGGAGAAAAAATATTTCTCTTACCTTCATTTTTTTTGGGGGGGGGGAATCTAAAAACTTTATCAAATCATGTCTACCATGTGTGGATCCTTTTGTTGTGCATCATGACAGATACAAAGTAGTATCTGGAAACATCACTATGGAAAAGGGACTTGAAAACCAGTTCATAACACAACAAATATATATAGAGAGAAAAGGTATTGAAACTTGGCAATACATGATGTGCAAATGTGGGGAGCTCAGGAGGGAGAAGGAAAATTATTATTATTTATTGGATGCCACCGCATGCCAAACTTACATATAATGCACTTAATTCTTACAACTATATGGAAGTAATATTATAACCTCCACTTTAAAGGGAGTAAGTGAGATTACTAAATTGAAGTTAAGTAAATTGCTCAAGGTCAAGCAGCTAGGGTGTGATATAAAATTCATTTAACTTCAAAGTCTATGTTTCTATTAAGGCACATTTTGTGCAACTGAGCAGATATCCTTTTGAAGCAACAGTGCTATGTGAACTTGAGGCTGGAAAGGTTGGTAGGAAGTGGACAGGTGGTAAGGAGAAAGGAAGGATGGAAAGGGCACTTTAACCAGGGGAAGAGTGAGAGAGAAAAAATATGCAAAGTGTATTTGGAAACCAGTAGTCCAAGGTTTGTTCTGGGGAAGTGCAAGCCAAGGGCGAAAAGCCAGGTTGAAGTCCAATTCGCCATTTTTAAACACCAGGAATAGAGTTGTGATTCTGTTCTTTAGGGGAGTAAAGAGCCAAGGAAAACTTTTAAGCAGAGATGTTCTAAGGCAGTGGTTCTCAACCTTCCTAATGCTGTGACCCTTTAATACAGTTCCTCGTGTTGTGGTGAACCCCAATTTCATTGTTACAAATTGAACATAATTAAAGCATAGTGATTAATCACAAAAACAATATGTACATATATAGGTGTTTTCCGATGGCCTTAGGCGACTCCTGTGAAAGGGTCGTTCGACCCCCAAAGGGGTCGCGACCCACAGGTTGAGAACCTCTGTTCTAAGGGGTGACTCTCATATAGGATTCTCCTGAGAATTATGCAGAATGTATCTGGGGTGGAAACAGACAGGAGAAGGAGTGGTATAAAGAGGTTTGGGGTTCCTGTTGTGACTTCAAATGTCTTGAAGACTGAAAAATTCAAAATAAAAAGCACTGACATTACTTTACATTTGTCAATGCATGCTCTGTATCTTAAAATCCAGCTCCATTTTCACTCATCTTTCTATTTTTACTAAAAAAAAGTAACTGCAAAATTGAGCCCCAGTTCTAACCAGTACACTTCAGGTCTCCAGTGTTAATGGGTCAAGTCCCCGGAGGGCTCCGCATTTAGAACAGGCTGTTTGCACATGTGAACAGGGCTCATGCATTTTGTTCATGCCCCTGAAACAATTGATGTGCTCCAGTATATGGTGTATGTTTTTTATAATTACACCAGAAGAAAGCATTCTTTATGGAAATAAATGTGCTTTTTAAAAACACATTTCTAAAAAGCAGCAGGCAAGGCATTAATAACAAAGTGAAATGATAAACCGAATGGAAGTCTGAGAAAAATTCTATATTTGTATTATACAGGCATTGTTTTCATTCCTGGCACCTTATTTTTCATGTACATAAAGAGAACGCAAGCTACAGCAGGGTGAGACAAAGATCAATGCTGAATGTATTACTTGGCACTGGACAGACGCAGTTTAATAAGAAAAAAAATTGATCCATTAAGCTAAACCTAATTTTTGGCCTAAAATGGTTGAAATCTCTTCTTTATATTGCTAGCTTCATAAAGACCTGTAATATTTGGAAGAAACAACTCAAGGCTGAGTTTAATAAGATTAAATGTATTGCAAATATACTTAACAAGAACCTATCAAGTTGTTAATGATTGCTATTAATATCAAACAATTTTTGTATAGAATTTTTTATTAGAGCAGTTGTAAAATACAGCCATAAGAAATGCAATATAAAAAGGCTTTCAGGTAATTTGTAACAGCTACAATTGCAGAACTCAAATCTTAACCTACAAGATATAGTAATTTATTTTATCAATCAGTTTCTAACACAAGTGCAATTCAATTTGTAACGTATTTAAGTGCTGGTCTTAGGACTGTGTGGCTAAGTTCAGAAGAACCACTTCTACAGCTGGCAGTAGTGCTGTTCCATGTCAGAAAACTAGGAAGTGAAGGATTTGATGGTATAATATTTGGAATTATTTCTGAAAATGCAAGGCTAATTTTCAAGAGATTATTTTAATTCAGTTTCATCTCAGATCACTACAAAACAGAAAATTTGTCTCATATTTCATAGAATCACAGAACTTTAAAGATAAGGAATTCAGTGACTGTCTGGTTCGATCTGCCCATCTATAGATATAGAAACTATAGTACAGCCTGACTCTGTAAAATAATCTGCCAAGGGTGCATACACTGGAGGAATACTGAATGTTTTTATTCACAAGATGAAAAATGCAGCTAACAAAACCGAGGTTACAGAAACGGGAAATAGAAACTTGTAGCCATAACCACAACCTATCAACCTGAAAAATATATGGACAATAAATACCTTCTTACCTAAATAATAAAGGCTTTGGTTCGAATGCTCTAATTCTTTAGTTCCCTTTATTTATATATCCACTAACTATTACATAGCAGTTAATCCAGAAATACACATACAAGCACCTCTACCATTTTGCTCAGAATGTAAATGATCAATATTTAAAATGGATGCATGAAAATTAGAATATTTTAAAGCTCATGGTTTGTATAAGCACTTATACAAATAAAGTGTCTTTAAATGACTATATTCCAAAAAAACTCGGAAAAAGAAAATCACGTTCTTGTACTTGTTTTAAAAAAATTAAAAATCCCCTACAGCCTGGGCACTGGGTGATGAGCTGCGCCCTTTTACCTCCAGGATACCAATTTAAATGTCCTCTGCATCAGGAAGAGAAAATATTGTTTCCATTTTAATAGCTGTCCAGTGTTCTATGCAAAATGGATAGGAGGCTTCAGTTCAATTCTCACTAGATAGATGCTTACATTAGAGAATTGTCACCCAGGAGGAAGGACGAGAACTGTAAGGTTAGGGTGGAGAGGCACCCTCTCGCCCTACATACAGTGCATCCGGTATGGGAAGGACATCTAAGGCACTTAAGAATGCCTTTCAGTTCATGGGAGCTCATTAAGTATGTGCCACAATTACTGGATTTATTATGATGTGTAAAATCAGAACGTTTGCATGTACATCTTTTACGCACAGGACACCAGCTTGCAGGAGGAATGCTGCTGGCCAAATACTATGGTCATTAGGTCACAGGGAGCTGAGAATATGTTTTTCTGAATTACAACGCCTGAGTGTTTTAAATGCAAAGTATGGTATAAAAACTATTGATGATTAATTTGTATTTTGAGCATATCAATCACCTCTTGGCTGCCATGTTAATACTGATTTAGAAAAATACACACTTCAGTTTGTATTGATCTGTTTTTTTAATTCTTCATCAGAAGGGTCTAATATGGTTGCTTTTGCAATTTACTTTCAAAGTTATCCTTTTAGGAGATGAAGTAACCAAAAGATATTGAAAATCCAAAGTAAATTACATCGTACCAGTTAGACTTCCCTGAAGGGATGGATACACCCCTGTAATCTGCTCAGCTCACAACTAATGAAGACAGGGCTTCAGCTCTGTCTTCATCTTTGCTCAACTATGACTCTTTTTAGCACACAACATTTGTCTTCAGGACATCTGTCAAATATTTAGTATATCTTCTAACACAATTACATTACAATCTACATTATGAATCAGAGCTCAAAAGTGTACATAAAATCCAACATTATGTTATGCTAGTTATTAAAGTTCACCGAAAAGCAATGCTTTGGACAATATTATGGTCCATTTTTAAAGTTCTAAACATCTAATTAAACATTTTTTTAAAAATCCCCCGTTTCTTGAAACTGAGAAGTTGAGTTTTTATGAACAACAAAACAAACAAACTCATAGACACAGACAACAGTATGGTAGCTACCAGAGGAGAAGGGGGTGAGAGGAGGTAGAAGAGAGTAAAGGAGATCAAATATATGGTGATAGGAGACCGATTTTGGGTGTTGATCACACAATGGAATATACAGATGGCGGATTATAGAATTGAAACTTATATAATGTTAATAACAAATGTTTCCCCTATAAATTTAATTTAAAAAGAATTTGAGTTTATATATAATTTACGAATAGAGAAAGGGCCTAAACATATACCAAGGAGAAAAAAAAAAATGAAGCTAGAATTTGAATATTGCCACATCGGAGAGCACACAACAGTTGTCATCCAAAACAAAGAAAGTGAAACTGAATCACATCTATCTATACAGACAGAATATATATATATATATATATATACATATATATATATATATATACACACACACACACACACACACAAACACACATAAAATACTTGCATAACGACAGATGGATTAGATATACATATACAGGAGTTGGCAAAAGTAGGTTTATAATTGTGAGTATGTGAAACAGGGTTTATTCTTGTGTTCTTCCTTTATTCCTTTTTTCTTCCTTTATTCCTTTTTTTCTTCCTTCCTTCCTTCCTTCCTTCCTTCCTTCCTCCCTTCCTTCCTTTCTTTTTATATTATTTATTTATATTAAGTAAACCTACTTTTGCCCACCCCTGTATTTAATGCCTTTAAAAACTATAAAATGAAAGCTAGAGAAGGAGCCACCAGGTGATAAAAACTATGAAAAATTTTCTAAGTTTGACTAAATTTGACTAAATGTAATCTCTAAAGTAAAAATAATGCCAGAATAGGAAAAGCTTATTGGACCTCCTATCCTTCAATGTCATCAAGACAAAAAAAGAGAGAGAGAAAAAAGAAAAGAAAAGAAAAGAAAAGAAAAGAAAAGAAAAGAAAAGAAAAGAAAAGAAAAGGAAAGAAAAGAAAAGAAAAGAGAACAGGGCACACAAAACTGTAAACAGTGGACTGAATATCTAGAAGTAATCGATGTTTCAGAATTCATTGAACAATGAAAAGGAAATTAATATAAGAAAACTCAACACTAGTGCAAATGCAATCATAAGAGAAGAGACCTAAAAAAAATCAAGAATGGTGAAGGAGCTTTAAAAGGGAAGTTAATTTTAAAAACTGCTGTAAAGCTACAGGACAAACCAGGGGACTCTTATGAGGGCTGACTGACAGTTTAGTGCATGGTCCAATCAGAAAAAAAAAAATTGAATAAAGCAAAACAAAAATGAAATTTATTAACCATCTCATATGATGATATTCTACCTTTCCATTAATATAAAGGTAGATAGCCACTAAAAATGCTTCTCTGGTTTAAACTGATGGTTAATCTGGTAGGAGTCTTGATTCTATTTCTCAGAAATGTTCTGTTAGAGTTGCTGTCAACCACCATGTTTCTGAATATCTTTAAACATTTATAACAAACCTATAGAACAAATCTATAACCACATATCATCAGCTATAGGTTTACTACTGTTAGTGTAATTTTTTTTTTTTAATTCACGTGACAGCTAAGTCCTGAAGCTAGAAATAGAATCCAGGTCTTCTGATTTTTAGTTTACTTTAAAAATTAATTTAAATGCTGCTTTCTATAAAGTTTCCTAATAATATGCAGTCAGTTTTCAGTTAATCAGGGTAATGGGGAGATGGAGGTCATAGATCACCAAAATCGTGATTAAGACAAAGCTAATAAAAACACATTTTAAATGGAGTCAATGTAAATTTATTTAGTTGAAATTACATTCAGTTGGCTAATTTAATTATGATGCATTTAGACAACAGAATGCATGCAACTATTTTTTTAAATGAGGTTGATATAGTGATACTTATATAGGTATATGTGAATGTATATGCAAATAAATGTATAAATCTATACATATATATGGAAATATAGAAACAGAAATGCATTGTTAGTCATGTGAAAATTATGTGTGTGAGTGTATAAAATTCTAACTTTATGGATATATTTTAGCATCTGAAATGATGCACACCAAAACAGAGTGACTAATTAAAAATATATGTCCGATATCAAAATAGTCTGATTTGGCCTTGCTTTGGCTAGCCAGTCCTGCAGATTGATTGTGGCTGTCATTTCCTCCTCTCAAAACACTCTCATTGAAATGTCACAAACCCTGGCCCCAACACATCAACTTATTTTAATCAATTGTTAAATATGAATCCCATGTCATTGTTTAGATCAGGCTAATCTACCATAATGTTCATCAAAGTTAAAGTTACCTTCCATTCTGAAACTATCAAACGTTTTACTTTATCAGCCCATATTAACACCAATTCAGGCATTCCCTGAAACCCATCCTGACTGAAAAGAGCCCAGAACTGCTTTGTCAAGGTCACCACAAAGGAGTGCCTTTTCATGGCCTTAGGGCTGTAGCATTTTGTTTTATCAGTCGACTTGAATAACTTAAACCAATATTCAGAAAAATTAATTTGTATTTTTCAAATTATTAAAACCTCTTTCCCTATTTCCACAAGAATGCAGATTGTGACAACATTTTAAGTGTACAGCTACTCATCTGGTGGGTAGGAGGCATAGACTGTTGCATACAGCAGAAAGCACTGTCTGTTTATTAACTATGGTTATACATATTCCTAATAGTAGATGTCTCCCAATATCTAGGGGTGTTTTTTTTTTAGTAGATTTATAGTGATTCTGTTTCATCAGTAAAATTGCAAATTGATTACATTTTAGTTGATTATATTTATTTTTGACTACTGCCTCTTAAGCACCACTAGCTAGTACAATGTCCTATAACTAAATTGAATAGATAGTACAACACAAAAGGGGAGACATGTAATATGGGGCTGAAACTCAGTAGAGTCGTCATCCTACCCTCTAAATCCTTCCTGCTTCTTCCCATTTGGGAAATGAGAACAAAAAATAAAATATTTTTTATTCATCTACTACATTGTTAATAAAACTGCTCAAAATATTTGCAAAAGACATACTATTTTAGTTCACATCAGTACTTCCCCTTATCACCAAAAACAGTTTTAAGGAACTTCAATGGTAAAAATGGAAATAGGTTACTGAAATGCTAAGTAAGTGAAGACAAAGTCTTAGCAGTGATTCCTCCAGGCAGGTCAATAAGTGTATATAGGGTACTTTGCCTTAAAAACAAAGACGTATTTACCGACAATGGACTTTAGAGATTCCTATAGTCTATATAATTAAGAGGCAAGATCATTAGGGAGATAGTAGAGACCAATACAATAAGGATGTGGGTTTGAATTTCACCAGTGCCTTTTCCTAATTATATGACCCATGGACAAGTCACATAACTTTTCTCTAAAACACAATTCAGTAAAATGGAATTATTATTATTATAGGAAAAAGTACAGTCACTTCAAGTTTCTAACTCTGTTCAGGAGAGAAAGTTAGTCCTTGGGATTCAAGTGATTTCTTAGCCCAATGCCATAAATATTCTTAAAGGAGAAATATATGCAGGGAGTTTCAAAGAACAAATGTCAAGTAGTTTTGGTGCATAATATAAGACCATGTCTATGTGTGTATGAATATGTTAAATACACATAAAAATTTTTTCCCAAAGTCTACATAAGAAATGTTGTATTTCTCTCTGAGAAGAGAAACTGGGAGTTTTAAGTGGGAAAGACCTCAGGAGGGAGATTTTAACTTTTATTTTATTCCCTTCTATTATGTTCAAACCTTTAACAATGTATGTACATTATTATATGATTCAAAAAATAATTTAGAAGACAAATTATCTCAAACATCAGCATGGTGCAATATATCCTTTTCAGTATATGGAAGTAATTAATCCATGTTCTATTCTCATAAACACTAAATGATCTATGAAACTTAAAGTATAAAAATTTACCAAAAGCAATTCATTTCCAAAAGGAGATTAAAATGGCAATAAGTGATGTTTTTTCAGAATGCCTATAGGTACATGATGGCTTTGGGTCAATGGCTAACATTTTTCAGTCTCCAGAGGTAGAGAATATACCTAACACTCAAGAGAGCAGAGATGAGTCCCTATGTCCCCTCATGAAGCTGAACTACAATTAGTCCTGTTGGATTTTCTGAGCTACCATTATATTCTTCCAACAATTTCTCTTTGTTTTTTAACTTTATTTAAGTGAGTTTCTGTGTAGATAAGCATTGAGACTCCTTCCACCACAACTACCTACAGAATCTTCACTATATGCTCTGTCTTCTCCCACTGCTAATATAGATGAGCTGTACATATTTATGTCTAAAACCTATCCCTGTATTTGTGCACTGAATCAGATTCCTTCTCACCTACTCTGGGAAATTTAATCCAGCAGTTCACCATTTTCTTGACATTATCAATTTTTAGCTATTGACTGGATTCGTCCCTTCGGGATGGACAATGTCACTGTTACAACAAAGCCAAACTTCTGTTGATGCAGTGGTGGTGCCCTAGAGCTGGTCCATGACAGCTTCCAAAGCCAACTGTGTGCATCGCTTCTCAACCCTGTGTTCAGTGACATCAGCCCCCCTGGGGGTTTTATACTACTGACATTGGCAAAATCTACAAATCAAAATTGTCCACTTTTTTGGCATCACTATCTTCACAAAGTATCCCATTTCTTGGCTACCTTTTCATCAAAATATATAAAAAAAGAGTTGTACATATATTTTCTCCATTTTTTTTCACTTGAACTCATTAAATTCAAACTTTTGTCCACACCACACCACTGAAACTGCTCTAATGACTTCCACATTGCTAAATCCAGTGGTCAATGCTCAGTCTTCATATTACTTTACCGATGAGCAATATTTGACCCAGTTGATCATTTTTCTCCTCCCTCACTGTTCACGTTTTCTCAGTTTCCTTTGCTAGTTCATACTCTTTCCTCTGACATCTTAATGTTGGAGTTCTCCAGGGCTCAGTCATTGACCATATTCTCTTCTCCATCTTTATTCACTCTTTTGATGACTACATTCAGACGGCTCATGGTTCTCCAATTATATCTCTAGCCCAGACTTTTCTATTGAAGTCCATACTCTTAGATCCAACTGACATGTCCACTTGGCTATATAAAATATATCTCAAATTCACAAGTCCCAAACTGAATTTCTAATCTTCCCTCCCAAGCCTGTTTCACCAGAAAGTGTACTAGTATACCTGAAATGCTGGCAACACCATCTTTCCAGGTGATCGAGTCAACACTCTAGGACAGGGGTCCTCAAACTTTTTAAACAGGGGGCCAGTTCACTGTCCCTCAGACCGTTGGAGGGCCGGACTATAGTTTAAAAAAAAAAACTATGAACAAATTCCTATGCACACTGCACATATCTTATTTTGAAGTAAAAAAACAAAACGGGAACAAATACAATATTTGTATCTGCATGTGGCCCGCGGGCCGTAGTTTGAGGACCCATGCTCTAGGAGGCATCTTTGATTTCCTTCTTACTCTCACACTCCACACCCAACCCAACAGGAAGTCCTATTGGTTCTACCTTCAAACTAGCTCCAAAACATGACATCTGTCACCAAACTCCACTGCTGCTAGGCTGGTTTAAACCTGTAGCCTGGGTTATCCTAAGAGTCTCCAATAAAGTCCTAACTGGTTTGGCTCAGTGGATAGAGTGAAGGGCCTGCGGACTGAAGGGTCCCAGGTTTGATTCCCAAAGGGCATGTATCTTGGTTGCGGGCACATCCCCAGTAGTGGGTGTGCAGGAGGCAGCTGATCAATGTTTCTCTCTGATCGATGTTTCTAACTCTCTATCCCTCTCCCTTCCTCTCTGTAAAAAACTCAATAAAGAGTCTCCAATAAAGCCCAGTTCTCTACTGTTACTGTAGTCCCATATTATTTATCTCAACACAAAAGCCAGAATGACTGACCCTTTTAAAACTAAAGTTAGATCACATCACTTCCCTGCTCAAAACCCTAGGATTGTACCCTAGTTTTTTCAAAATAAACATCAAGACCTAGATAATGGCCTACAGGCCTTTCATGATCTAGTTTTCTGATAAATTTCTGATACTATCTCCTAGCACTCTCCCTCTCACTCATCCCTTTCCAGGCACATGGAAGCTGCTGCACCTTGAATATGCTAGGCATGCTTTTGCCTTTGAGCTTTTGCTCCAGTTGTTTGCTTTGCCTAAAATCACCTTTTATCTATGAACTTGGCTCACTCCCTTAAGCCTTCCAGTCTTTTCTCACATCTTCCCCTACTTAACATATCACAACTTATCCACCAACCTTCTCCCCTCCTTACCTATTCTCTTTCCATTTTTCTATTTCACTTTAAAATTTACTTATTTGCTATGTTTACTGTCTGCCTTTCCTCACACCAGCAAGGACTATTTTCACGTTTGCTGATGATCCAAAGTATTTAGGATAGTCTGGATTCCAGTAAAATCTCAACAGATATTTGTTGGGAAAAAATAATAAATGTCCAACAAAGGCCATTAATGACAAACAATTTACTGAATCTATAGCAAAGATAAATCTGTGGTTATAAAAATTAGAAGTTTTAGAATTGTTTCTCTAATGAAACTTTTGCTTCTACAGTTTGTTGGTTGAAATTTAAGATTTACAAAAGAAATGCAGCAGTATTCCCACAACTGTACCTAAACCTCTCTCATTTCTGGGACTCAAATCCTGGCTTGTGTAAGAGCTCACAGCTCCTATAGGAGTTGTGCATTTATCAGTGGTGACACAAATGGGCCCGTGAAGTATTTTGTACATATGGTGTTAACTTTTATGCTTTAATATATATGTGCAATATGTCTGAATTACACTTGCTCTAGGAATCATTACTTTTATTTTACTGACTTTTGTGTATTTAAAAGCATAATACAGTACTGAATTAAAGGTGTGTTTTTTGGGGGTGTTTTTTTTTTGGTTGTTCAATTTTCACAGAAGTAAGAAAAAGAATAATTACTTTAACATTCAAATTTCTTCACAGCTTGTACAATACAAAATTCTCCCAAGTTTAGGAAGTGCATGAGAATTAAATATTAGAAAATGAAGGTGACGTCCCCAAACATCTCTGATCGACTTCAAGCGGGTTTCTAACACATGCTTATTGGACCTAATTCATTTGAAATATGTTAAATAAGAGAATAATGTATAGAGCTTATAAAATAATGATGAAATATACTCAATCAAACATGAATTAAAAACTTTCAGGCACAGGTTGCAGTTGTTTCAAACTGAATCATATTTTGTACTCTTCAGTTTAATCTTATAGTTATTATAGTGCAAGAAAATATCTAAAAAAGAGTGCTTAATTAATTTTAAGTGCCATATGCCATTTAAACAACAATGATAAAAGAATGGACACTGGTATATGAGACTAAAAACTGAATTTAAGAGAAAACACAAAAATCCCCAACATAAAAGCAAAAAAATTAAGAGCATTATGAATGTATCAGGATAGTGAGTATTAACTAAATTAATAACTAGATGGAATAAATTATATAACTAACTCTTATATAAACAGATAACTAACTGTTACGTAAACACTATATAAGCCCACAGATAGACTCAAGGGTTATATATCTAAGGGTGCCTAGATGCTTGGGCAGCTCACCCCTGTCCTGCCATCTTGCTTTTATTTCTCACTCTATTTTTATCTCTATGATTTCCTGTTAACTTCCTATTAACACCCATCAGAAAACCTAGTTCCAGTTCTGACCAGCCTAAGAGCAGTAGGTTGAATTGGGTCATGAAAAATATGACATAACTGATGTGGTTTCCACAAGGTCTTCATGCACTGAAATGAAATTATTCAGGAAGCACTAAAGGAAATAAATATTCATCATATTTCTTTCTGTCTATATCTTGCTCCTTCATGGTCTTTTTGTACTTGGTTTTGATGGGAATCTGTATCTCTAAGGAAACCATTTTTTTTAAAACTCCAGCCAGTATCTGAATTATCTTAGGCTAATGAAAACATGCCAGACAGAGGGAATGAATCAGGGTCAAAAATTATAATTTCCAGTGAATATTTTCAGTTTCTCTGGATCACCTACACTGTTCTCTTAATATAATTTTTAGAAAGTCACCTTCAATGGGACATGTAGAATGGTTAAAATATGATATTTCTGATAAGAAAAGCAAAAATAGAGAAAAGTATATAAAACCAGACTCAACAAGTACAGTAACATATTTATTCAACAACTATTCATTTGCTCAAAAAATTACTGAGTTCCTACTATGTGCCAGGGTACAGAGAAGTAAATAATTAAGTTCTTGCCTTCATATTATAATAGTGAGACAGATAATATATGCCCTCCCTCCCCCGCCCAAAAAAAAAAATCAATCAATTAGTAGCAATAACTGCTATGGAGAAAAACATATCTGGGAAAGAGAGAGAATGGGGGGTACTGGTTTCGTTAGGGTAAATAAGGATGTTCTATCTGGGCCGGTGACTCAAGGGTAGTGCAGGGAATGAAGGCAGAAAGCAAGTCAAGTACTGTCTACATGTAGAGGATAAAAGCATTCCAGGAATAGGGAGCAGCAAGTAGAAATGCTGCATGGAGTCTGAAAGAGTTGCAAAGAAACCAGTGGAATGAAGCATTGTGGTTGATGAAAGACAGCAATGAGGTTGGAGGAAAAAAAATCAGGGGCCAAATCATATGAGGCCTCATGGGCCATCCATTAGAGGTCTTTGGATAGAAACTCACTGGAAAATGTGCCAAAACTTCACTGGTTTGCTGGGTTGAGAAGGCACTGTAAAGGGACAAGAATGAAAGCAGAAAACCCAGTTAGGGACTAATGAAGAATAGACAAGAGATGATGGTGACTAGAATGGGAAGGCAGAGACTGGGCAGAAGGGTCAACTTTGAACTATTCTTGGGAGGTAGAGCCAGCAAAAATTGCCAATAGGGTTGGACAGCATAGTCTGAAAGGCAGAGCGGAGTGGAGATGAATCAGGGATTTTTGGCTTGAGCAACTGAATGAATGGGGATGGTGGTGCTGGCATTTGCTGAGATGAAGAACACTGGGGAAAAGGGGGGTGGCACAGTTGAAGCTAAAAGGAAACCAAGGTTCTGTGCTCAGTCTGTTAATTCCGAGATACCTATCAGAGATGATGATAAGCAACTGGAGATTAGAAGAGAGGCCATCCGCAGGTAAACATTGTCTAAGCCACAGGAGTGAATGCTATTGCCTCCAGAGCAAGTGCAGATCCAGTAAATGAGACCCATGAGGCTTGGACCCTGCAACACAGCAATATTTTGAGGTGCCTGTGAGGAAAGGGGATACCCAGCAAAGAACACTCAGGAGACGACGCTGAGGTAGGAGGGGGTGATGTCCAGGAAAACTAGCCAATAAACTGTTTTAAGTGTACCAAGTGCCACTGAGAGGTTAAGCACGGGTACTGGAAATTTCAGTAGATTGACAAGTATCAAAGCCTCACTGGAGTGTGGTCAAGAAAGAATAAGAGGCAAACATGCAGAGAACACCAGTACCTTAGCAACAGTCTCTGGCCAAATTAGCAAAGCATCGCCTGAAATTGTATTTCATGTTGTTCCTTAGTTCTTTGTTGCTTAATTTTCAGCATGGCCTCCAGTCATTTCAGTATTGAACTTCTACATTCAGTGTTCGGTGTTGCAGTAAAAGCTTCACTTGGAGCAGTTTAAGTAGGAAATAAAGGAAGCAGAAACCATGCCGACACGTCCGTTTAGGATTCTTCTATAAAGTAAACTCTGTTGTTGTCCTCAGCGTCATATTCTGCAGGTACTAGTTAATTATCTGATGTTAACATTTATGCAGTTATATTTCTCTCTAAATCTGTCAAAGAGGAGAAGTTAAAGAACTGCAAATCATTCAAATGACAATTTTTAAAAAGCATGTTTTGGATTTAATGAGTGTTTAGTTAGAAATAAGCTTTGAGGACATCGGGTCTCTGAGATCATTTGGAATGGGCAGGAGGAAAGTGATAGCCCTAATGTGACTGCTTCAATGGTTTATTTTTTATTTCCTCCTAATGCCACAAAACAAAATGAACCATTACACAGATGGGTGAAAAGTATACTCTCAAACCCAAAGGAATTTTACAGCCATTCTCCTCTTTCTTCAATGTGCCTCTTATTGACTTTAATAAGAGTATTATGACTAAGAATGATAAGGCAGTATTAAAGGGAAACAATATTTAAACAATGAGCAAAACAGGTTTACCACAATGTATTTGTTTACATCTAAATGTCCTTCATATGATCAAGATCCTGTTTGGATAAATCTCCACGGGAACTTCTGGACCCCTTCCACTTGGAATAAATTTATTTCACCTGTCAAATTTTGCTAATATTTCATCTGTAAATCCTGTTCATTTTTTCATTCGTTCAACTAATATTCTCTGGGTGCTTATTATGGGCTGGCACTCCTCTAGGTGGTTCAGAGGCATCAGCAAACAAAACAAAGATGCCTGCCTTAAGGAGCAGAGATTCTGATGAGGAACAATGAACAATAGACATCATAAACAAGCAATCACCTAGCATTGAGAAGGTGACAGAGTCTGTGGGAAAATGAAATGTAGGGCAGAAGAAGGGGATGCAGGAGGTTCCAGATTTTAATATAGTTGTTAAGGTAGGGCTTACTTGAAGGAAGAGAGAGAGAAGACATAGGTATGTGGGGAACAGCAGGAGGAGCCAATAGAAAAAGCCAGAAGGAATACACCTTGTGTTTTTAAAGAATATAAAAGAGACCAGAGTGGCTTAAAAGAGGTGAAGGAAGGAAAGAGCAAGAGATGGGGTCACAGGCTCATGGTGTGGGGTCTGAGGGACAGCTTATGGCAATGCAATGGGGGCCACTAGAGAGTTTTGAGCTTAGGAGTGACATGATTGGACTGTCAGTTCAAAAGGACCTTCTGGCTACTGTGTTAAAAAAACAATGGGGTTGGGTAAGAAACAAATTAGCAGACCCTAGCAGCTATCTAAGCAAGAGGTGACATTGACTCACATTCATTGCAAGCCTGGAGCTGGTAAGCACTTTTTAACTTTTGTCATATTTAGGTACACATCTCATCACCATTTCTAGACCACACACTCCTGAAAGTCAGGATTCGTTTTCATGATTACATTTTGAACAAGAGGTGCTCAGTAATATTTTTAATGACTGATGGTCACTAGATCAAGGATCTAGCTTATCAGTATCTCTGGCACACACCCTGCAATTCAAGGCATATTTACGAATGGACAATAGCACCACTGAGAGCATCAACTTCAAATAAGAGGAGCAAAAATAGAAAAAAAGATCTACATACCGCATAACTGATGGCAACATAACATAAAGGGAAAGCGGTCCTTCATATACATGAATTTTATTTAATTGCTTACAAGTTTCTAGAAATAATCTACAGCTACTTCACTTCTCTGCTTTCTCCTTAAGGTAAAATAGTAGCCAAGGGAGAGAGAAATGTCGGGAGAGTACAGGTTCACAGTAGGATTTGTCATGAAAATATTTATCATTATAAGAGCCAGTCGAATGATATTTCATAATACAAAGCCTTACTGTAGTTAATACTGCAGGGGAGAAATCTATCTCTGTCTTCAAATTCTATTATAATAATAAAACAGAAAACAACAAATGCATATAAAATAAATAACTTCTCTGATACATGCATATTTGGCATTATAATAGCCAAGTGATGCAATCATTTGCTATTAAATCAGATATTTCTGAAACTTCAATGTAGCAAGAGGGAAATTCCTTCAGAAAAAAAAGTACCCACAAAGATGTCCGTTCATAGTTATAGTATATAGCTAAAGAATTTTTCTTCATAAATAAAGTGGTCCAGGTTTTAGAAATGCAACATCCAGTTTGGGTATAGGGTTCAAGCAAAGCTGCTTCATGCAATGTAGAAATAATTTACATGTACACATGAAAAAAGCCAGGAATGGGGCAAATTTAAATATGATGTCAGAGTCGGCAACTCCTAATTGAGTCTGTAGGAAGTTTCCTCTCTCTGAGATATGTTCCCTACTTCCTGTGTCCCCTATTTCCACTTTCTTCAGTAATTATTAAGAAGATTGAGTTCAACTTATAATAAATCTAGTTGAAAACTATCAGCCTGTATTGCAGGTTAGTGTTTTGAGACAGAGGTTTTTCTGTCTAATTATTCCACAAATATTTATTGAGCACAAATGTTTACTGATACTTCCTGGGAAAAAAGATATAGTCATTCCCTTTTGAGAAGTTAAAAGTTTATGAGGAAGAGAGACAAACTTGCAGTGAACAGCCTGACAATGCTCTGATAGGTGCTGTGGTCACCCAGGGCGGGGACTCCCCTGACACACCCAGGGGAGCAAGAGAAGCTCTACTATTGCATTTTGAAGGATGAGCAAAGCTGGCCAGAGAAGGCAACAGGAAAGAGAATCTTCAGAAGAGGGCAGGCATGATCATCAGCTAATTTTTAGACCGAGTGCCCCAACAGCAGTGTCAAAGATGAAGTGACATAAAATAATGAGGATCTAAATATAAAAAATGACAGCGGGCATGAAAAAAGAAGCCAAGAAATATTTATGAAATAGGCCATAAAAGATGTGGTCTTGACTGATCAGGGAGAATGAAGAAGAGTGAGGGGCTCAGAACAACTGCCAGTTCTCTATGAGAGAGGCTGGCTGGCTGGAGCACTGTACTCCAAGGAAGGGTCACAGGAGAAAAAGCAAGTAAGAGCAGAGAAAAATATTTTTTTAATCAAAATACAAAATCAGACATGCTACATATTTGAGATTATGACTGAATTTGCAAATATAAATTTGTGGTCTGAAGATATTCATTGAGGAATATTAACACAAGTTTCCTTCATTCTCATGTTTCCTCAAATGGAAAGTATTGACAAGATAGAGACTAGTAGGCAATATAGATTTTACAATATTTATACATTTTAGACCCTCCATTATGCAATCAGAAGTATGGCTTCTTCTTGATTACCTTTTTTTTACTCTACATCACACAACAAAATCTTAGCCTGCTGTATTTTAATGAACATTGACATACAAAATGACAAAGAGAGTAAAACAATAACACTTTTCTAAATACTTTATTTGCAAATTAATAGTGGTGACTTTTTCATTTGGGATCCTAATTTCAAATTAATTCTTTCATTAAAATTCATATACATTTCAGCCCTGGCTGGTGTGGCTCAGTTGGTTGGAGCATCATCCTGTACACCGCAAGGTCTAGGTTCAATTTCTAGTCAAGGAACTTGCCTGGGTTGTAGGCTCAATCCCCATTCAGGATGCATATGGGAAGCAACCAATCAATGTTTCTCTCTCACATCAATGTTTCTCTCTCTCTCTCTCTCTCTCTCTCTCTCTCTCTCTCTCTCTCTCTCTCCCCCTTCCTCTCTCTCTAAAATCAATAAAACCTTTTCCTTGGGTGAGGATTAATAATAACAATCCTCTTAGCACCTCTGTATTTAAAAAATAATTCAGATACATTTCAAAACCTTATGAAATTTCTTTATTCAAGGACTTTCCATAAAAATCTTAAAATCTCTCTCTGATCACATAATTTTTGCAGTAGTATTTTCTTTTATTTCTCTGCTTCCAAATCTTCACTGGATACAACAATGGCCATAAAAATGAATCCCATCTCAAGCAGGACATTTTGAATCAGAAACATGATTATCACTCTGTACAGCTCCCATTAAATAATTTCAATAATAACCAAAACTCTTATATAATGTCCTCTAGGATGTTCTATTTCAAGATCTTTAATGCTAGAACATAGATGAGAAAATTTATATCTTTACTATGTACTTCTATGTTCACAAATAATGAGTCAACCTTCATTTGACTATACAACTATGAGTCACCAATAGAATACTTCCATTCCAAATCTAACCAGATTTTACCTACCCATTATAAAGTAAGGAAGCCTTGTGTACCCCAGCAATAAAAAGCATTGTCTAAATCAATGTTTTTTTAAATTGCCAGTGCTGAACCATTTGTAGATCATGAAATCAATTTGGTGAGTCACAACCAGCCCGTTTACAAAATGAAACAGAAAACAGCAGAGTAGATAACATCACAGTGCATTACATTTTATAAGAGTATGTATGGGTTTTGTGAAAGTTTTGTATATATGTATGTACTAGGTCATAATGTAAGTTATTTCTTACCAAGAGTTGCAGTCAAAGAAATTTGAAAGCCCCTGGTTTAAATAACCTCATTCATGGATGTTGTTGAAAAATGTCAGGGGGTTATAGCTCAAATATGAAGTGAAAATAAATTTTATGAAATGTGAAGATTTATTTTTGTATAACAGCTCTCTGAAAATCAAGCGCTCACTTATTTCAAGCTGTCAAGTATCTTACAGAATAATACCTAACAAATAGGATCAAAGGTTTCTCCCATACTGTGTTTTGTTACTAAGAATATATGGTCCAACATCACTAAATGACAGATTCTCACTTGCTTGATTTAGCCTTGCTATTTAGTAGTAATTATGGACAGAAGTCTCATTTAGTTGCATTGATCTTGTACTTAACTTTAGAATAAATTCAGAAGTTGAGACATAAAATGCACCATATGAGTCCTTAACCCATGAAGACCCATAAGAGATAAGCAAGCAACTGTAATCCTCATGAAAAACATACAAATGCATGTTATCTTTATGTATAACTTATGTACACACACCCAAAGCCTTATTAGTGTGTATAAACTATAGGATATTCTACTGCAGTTAAAGAATAAATGAACACAAATACAATTCTAATGATTGTGCATCCCTGTAATTTTATGAGAAGGCTAAGAAACACTAAAAGTTATGTATAATGCTTTATCTATGATACCAAGAATAAGTTTTATCTATGGAAATGGTGAAAAACTTGGCCTAATACCATACCACCAGTTATTCCTCACCCTGTGATTCTGTAACTGACATATTTTTACAAATAAATTTTAAGTTAATAGTTATCAATAAAGTATTGGCCATGAGTTTGATATTGAAATGGTCTAAACATTGAATAGTCCTCTTTTGAGAGAGTTATAATAAGTATATGTTTATATTTTATTTCATTTCCATCATTCTATTCCTTAGGTTCTTTATGGTGTTTTTAAAAATCCATAATATAATTCTATGGGAGTTGACATAATAGACTGTAACAGCTGTTATGGTCTATTGTGTAAATAAGTAATTACAGAATTTACAGACTATCATGTAAATATGTAATTATGGACTTTTTAAAATGTGCATTATTTACTCCATAGTCTATCGTTTACATATGTAATTATGGACTTTAAAACATGTATTATGTACTCAGTCTGTAACAGCTCCTTGGGACAGAGTCATTCTGGCCTATCGGGTAAACATGTAATTACAGAAATGTTTTAAATATGTATTATTTATCTGATAGTGCTGCTACAGATTATCACATCCATACGTAATCACAGATTTTTAAAAAATGGTTATCATTACTTTATATAATGCTTCTGCAAGTCAACCCAGAGACTTTCCATTCATGGATCAGTTATCCAAAACTACGCAGTGATTCTATCATATAGAAATATTTGCAAAGAATAGTGGTTTTCTGTAAGCGACCTACGTAAATTTTCTAGTTTCCTGAAGAAGTTAAAGAACTGACCCCAGCCGAAACCAGTTTGGCTCAGTGGATAGAGCGTCGGCCTGCGGACTGAAGAGTCCCGGGTTTGATTCCGGTCAAGGGCATGTACCTTGGTTGCGGGCATATCCCCAGTGGGAGATGTGCAGGAGGCAGCTGATCGATGTTTCTCTCCCATCGATGTTTCTAACTCTCTCTCTCTCTCCCTTCCTCTCTGTAAAAAATAAATAAAATATATTATAAAAAAAAGAACTGACCCCCCAAACAACAAATTATTTTGAGAGGAAGGATGCTTTTATAATAGTCTCTAGCTTAAGGTTCTATATTTCATTTTTCCATAAGTATCCATAATATTTATTTTTAAAAGCCAGAATCTCTTAACATTGGTTTCTTTGGGCAGTATATCTGGAATGCATTTCACCTGTTATCTTCTTTCATATTCACTTCTGAATATCTTAGGATGATGATTTAAACCAGTTGCCATTTTCTGTGGTGTAAATACTTTCACCAAGTCTGATTCCAAGCTAGCTCAAGTCACATATCTGCAAAACCATAATTTCTGGTAGGAGCCTGTTTTAGCACACCACTGCCTGTTAGGCCTTTTCAAATAGCAATAATTGACTTGTGGTACCTGAATCTCATCTTATATAATAAAAGCCCAATATGCAAATTGTCCCCCTCTGGAGTTCGACCATTCGCTATGATGTGTGCTAACCACCAGGGAGTGGCGTGAAACACAGGAAGGCCCTGGCCAGCAGCCGGCAGCCAGGGGAAGGAAGACCCTGATAGGTCCTAATCACTGGCCAGGCCTAGGGACCCTACCCATGCACAAATTTCATGCACCGGGCCTCTAGTTTACCATAGAAAGTCAGGAACAAATGCCCAATTGCTAAGGGCACATCTGGTGTTTAAACTTAAAATGTAGTGACACACCCTCAACTAATAGCGACTAAGAGCCTCTGTCGTGACCTCTTCCCTGGTTCAGAAGATGCCTCAACTTCCTCTTAATCAAGTGTGCTGGGCAGCATTCAGAGGACACTGTTTGGGGCATTGGAGAAAAGTCCAGTCTTAACTCATTGCATGAGGCACACCTATGAAAATGGTTTCGCAAAAATATCTTAGAGGTAATTTAAGTATCAGATGGTGGTCCAGCTGAAGAATTTTAGGATCTAAGTCTATGATGCTATCTCTCTGTGATTTAATAAATAAATGAGATAAAGGTTAAATAAATCACTTTTCAAGAAGCTATCCATTGTCCCACAGCTGTGTATTAACATATATAATTGCCATTTTAAACTGAATAATAAGTGATAAACTCAGCTAGACAACTCTGAAGACCGCCCTTTAAGAGAGTTGCCATAATAATGAACTTCAGATACTGCTAATACCAAAACTAAGGACGTTAAAATTGTGTCTTTTATTTTAATATTAGACTTAAACATTGTTCTGAATTGTAATTCAGAAATTGAAATTTTAGAACTTTGCCTTGTTCAAGTATTTTTTTAAAAAAATATGATTGAATATTCATAGATAAATCATAAAGATGGATAGTATATTCAGTGATGATTAATTATGTCAGATATTCCTAATTTCCTCTTTAAGGGGGAATATGCTGATTCCCTTACAGAGGACAGACAAGGGATCAGCACATACATATGATGAATTCTCTATACAGTAGGTCGTGTTAAACACATCATGCTGTGTGGCCAATATAACAGATGACTAGAGAAAAAGAGCTTTCGGAAAATTTCCACCCAAAGGGAACGAGATATTACATACATTTGTCTAAGATGCTTACACGGGTTGTTTCATTCACCACTCCAAACACCCTGTGGAAGACAGGACCTTCCATACACGCTAAATTTTAATTGTATGGAGCCTTTTTCAAGACCTGACACCATAGGTTGCATACCTTCAGGGAGAGATTGTGTTTCCCAACGTTTAAATCCCCATGTAGAGCAAAACACAAAATATACATTACATTAGAGTATCACATGGCCAACTACTGACTCGAGCATGCCAGGAAGAGGGCAGGTGCCGCCTGCCAGAGGCTGCAATTTAATATCCTGCTATAAAAGCAATAGGAGGCTCCTGTTCATCTGAAACCTAGAACCTATAATAAAAACAGTGAACAATTCAAAATTGGCACCTTAGTCCTACTGGCTGATTTTGTGCCAGGATTTTTTTTAAAAGCATACCAGAGTTGCAAATTGTGTACAGTCCCCTGACACATCTGAGCCCTTCCTATTTGTAAGGTGGAATTGTGGGTAGTGAGGGATTTAGTATATAGGAAATTGTGTTTTCTTTGTTTTAAGGAAATAAGTGTAATATATGTCCCAGTGGTTCTTTGGGGAACTCACTTATTCTGGGTTTATTAAAAGGCTGAGCTACATAATTTTAGATAAAGTAAGATTTCAACAGTTAACAACCTGGGGCACAGAGATGGGAAAGGTAAGCCAGAATTTACAAACGTTCATTTCATCCAGGTGCATCTCACTTTAAACAATAAATGCATCCTAGGAGTGAAGGGAAAATAAAATACTTATAACTTGAATCATACTTTAAATTAACTAGGGATATGGTGACTTAAAGAAAGCTTCAGCTGGTTCTTTGGTAATGTGATGACCAATTTGTAAATTATCAGTTTATGAAACATGAATTTTCAGATGTTAGATTTTAAAGCACAATATACATAGACATATATTTATATATGTGCACATACTTACAACTATATGTCCTCCTAAATATTCTAAAAGTCATACAGTTAAGATCAAAATACAGGGAAGACATTAATGTGTAGCTTGATCCATACGGATTTTCTGGATTTAAATGAACACATGAAATATTTGCTTGAATAAAGATGTGGTAGAAAAACAAAGGTTTCCACAATTGCAGTTATCTGTGAAGTGGGAGTGCCAAGCGGTAAAACTCCGTGTCCACTTGGCTGCAACAATTAATATGAAGCTATTTTCAAGGTGGGATTATGGGCAATGGAACCTCTAGGGATGGGCTGTTTTGCCCATGCGTTAAATCCTCATTTCGAGTGAACTTAATGAAAAGATTGCAATATGTTCTGTCAATGGTTCCCAGAGCATGGAGATGTCTCTTTCTTTTTCCCCTGAGTAAACGTGGTGAGATTTGTGCTGCATTTTATGGATGGAAATGTAAAGAGAATGTGTGCTTTTTTACTTTGTTTAGAAGTCTTGAAGATAGAGAGGCTTAAACTCACACAGGGACACGCAGTTGGTCTAGGATGTAGCACTGACTGGATACACAATCAGTACATTTGTAAAGTTTGCTGTGTTTGGGGAAAACCTCTAACTTTATAAAATATGAAGGAGAAAGAGTAGAGTTTTTCTATAGCATTTTAAATTAGGCAATAGCTGTTTTCAACAGAAGCTGGCTGGTCTGCTTTTAAAAAAAAAAAGTTTTTATTTATTATTCTAACTGATTTGAATTCACTAGTACTGTGTGCTCCAGCCAGAATAAAGACTTGCTTTGCACAGAAATGTTCAGAGGCTGTGATACAGTCAGGTGTGTGCATATCTCATTTTCATAAAAAGAGAGACTATGTAGGATAGCAAATAATGCACAATACTGGTAAGTAATAAAAAGCCCAGGGTACAATAGATAGGGACAGAAACCAATAGGTCACTCTTAGTATATGTGCTAGTTGGTGCCCAGTCAGCTTTCAGGTACCCTTAGCACACACCCCATCTCTTATGTACATCAATGTATATAGGGCCTCTTGGAGCTGAACTGACACTTGGACATCTGCTTGAAGCCAAGGGCCACCAGAGATGCCCCCAGAGCCAGGTCCCTCCTTCTCTCCACCCTCCTCAATCCATGCCTTACATAGGACCAAACTTGTTTTTTCTCTGGTTAAGAGTGCATCACTTTGGATTCCTGGGACCAAAAAATATTAAGGGTCCTAGCAAACAACTCAGAGAGGCTCTTCATAATCAGCACTAGTGACCCAGTTACCTTAATCCCTGAATTCTGTCCTTACCCGGAACCCAGGCATCAAAGGTTTTGGGATCTAAGCAAGTCTTGATTCTTGATTCAGCAGGCCAGAGTTTGTTTTTATTTTTGATACCGTAGTATTCTTTTGGTAGAAGGAGGTCTTAGAGATCATTTAGTCAACTCCCTTCACTTTATAGTTCCGAAAGCTAAGGCCCAGGAAATTAACATGATTTGACAACAGTTGTTAGTGGCCTAAACATAGGTGGACCTTCATTCCATGGAAAAGGAAATAGCATTTATTCCAGTAATTGTAAGGTAACATTTGTGTAAAATGGCTGGTGCAAGAATAAAAACTAAGAAGAGTTAGGCCAAACTAAACTAAAACTATGGACCATCCCCAAAGCTGCAGTAGTCACCTTATACAGCAGGATTTGCTATAATCATTAGAAAAGCTCAATAGAAGAAAAGTTTTGATAAATCAGTGATTTGGCAAATTGGCCATTCCACAAATAACTCAGTCATGGAACTGGATTTTGGTGCACTGACTTTCAGAGAAGTAATTTTTGGAGCAATAGTAATTCAAAGAATTATTCCTTCAGAATTTGTTTTCTGGTAAACTGACCAGCTTCTGATCACCAGATAGTGAAGCATAGAATCCTGACTCCAAAACTCAAATTCTAGCCTCCATAGCCTCTTTCTAACCATGTAACTCTTGGATATAAAATAGAAAGATCTTTGAAGTTGTCCAAAGCCAAAGAAATTAAATACAGACTAATTTTAGACCACTGAGAAAGTTCCTTTTAAATGTATTAAAATAAGTATATTGAATAAAATCTCACAGTTGGGTTGAATGCAAATCTTATACTACTACATGTCCCAGTAGAAGAGTGAGATACAGTGATTTTGACTTGCCTCGTGCGTCAGGGCTTTTCCTGATACCAAGAGCCTTAATTTGAACAAGATTCAAACATTTATATTCATATCATGAGGATCTGTCTGGCCACAGTTAATTTAAGCACGTCACTTTATCCCATGTACAGAATATCTAAAGCTTTAAAGCCGATTCAGGGAGCCTTTTATTCCTGAAACACAAACACTTACACAACGCTCTCATTAACTGGAACTTTCACATCTGCACTGAAGTGAAAATGGAACCTAAAGCTCTGTCCTACCTCATGTATGTCAAATAACCCAGATTAGAGAGGGTGTATTTGACAATGGCATTTCATTCAGACTTTAGAGGGAAAAGAGTTGGACAAGTCATAAACCTGCCTAACCATGAAAAAAAAAAAAAAAAAAGAAAAGTGCAGCGATGTTTTAAAAATACACTAAAATAAAAACTTCGAAAATACTTGATAAAGGCAAAGTTTTGCCTATTACTCAGTTGCCTTTACCCCACTTTGGCACAACCATTGGAAAGGTGTGCCTCCACACCTTTAAAGCTAAAATCACGTCCAAGTCATCCGGAGACACAGATGGAATTGGGAGTGTTTCCATGGTGGAAAAGAAAAAATAATTACTTGGTTGCCTCTTCAGGTTAAAATAGTCTAGGCCAGTTCTGCCCACAAAATACAATGTGAGCCAAATATATCATTTTAATTTTTCCAGGAGCTACGTTTAAAAAGTGAAAAGAAACAGGTGAAATTAATTTTAATACATTTTATTTAACCCCAATGTATCCAAAATATTAGCGTTTAAGATGTAACCAATATAAAATATTGAGGTATTTTACTTTTTGTAATAGGTCTTCAAAAGCTGGTGTGCATTTTACACTTACAGCATAACACAATGTGGGCTAACCACATTTCAAGCACACAATAGCCACAAAAGGCTAAGTAGTTGCTGTATTGAGCAGCACAGGTCTACACCCACAGTCTCATTTGAGAAGGGAAGGTACTTTGAAGGTACTGGAATTGGGTGCTTCTGCACTGAGAGTTTGTTTACTTTCAATTCTGAACATTAGGCTGCTAGGAGAATATACACCAAAAAGATCATCTAACTCACGGCTGAATGCACACCCCTGTTAACATGCGAGTAACATTTCCAAACTGAAAAATGTTTGGGCTGCCCCTGGTATTCCAAATATTGCCCTTTGCATCCAAAACCAGGCAGAGAAGAAATACAGGTACCTTCTTGTCTTCCCTGCACTCCACCTCCAGGTATCCTCAGTCTCTACTCCAACCCTTCCACTGGATAATCAAGAGCAGCCATTTCCGAAGGTGATTTTCCTTCCGTTTGCCTGAGCCGCTCTCTCTCCTTCTCCTGCTCTTCAGTGCTGCTTGCATTCCCACATCTCCATCACCTGGCTGACCCCTGATTATAGTCAGGAGTCAACATTGCTTTCACTTGCCCTAAAACCTCAAGGCTACCCCAAAGACCAGCGGTGGGCAAACTACGGCCCGCGGGCCAGATCTGGCCCGTTTTAAATTAAAAAAACTAAAAAAAAAAAAAAGACCGTACCCTTTTATGTAATGATGTTTACTTTGAATTTATATTAGTTCACACAAACACTCCATCCATGCTTTTGTTCCGGCCCTCCAGTCCAGTTTAAGAACTCATTGTGGCCCTCGAGTCAAAAAGTTTGCCCACCCTTGACAAAGACCATCCCAGACCACCCCAAATACCCAGACCCAGTGCTCTTTCTCCATGTTCCCATAGCAAACACTGTGGGATCTTAAGTCACAATGTTTTCATTGTGTCTCTTTCCCAACAATAGTATCACATCTGTTAATTATTATTCTCTTTCCCCCAACCAGATAGCGAGCTCCTAGAAAGTACCCCATGTACCTTTGTAGCTACAGTGCTTAGCATAAAACAGGTCCTCAATAAAGGCTCATAAAGATAAAATGTTGAACAATATATTGAAAGTATAATCAAGTTCATTTATTCAAAGAACAAATTGTTCAAAAGTATATGTCTAACATATTTTATAGCAAAAAAAAATAAATTAAAATTCAACCAATAGTTACCTCCCAAGTTCCAGGTATCGTGCTAGATCTTGAAGCTAGGGAGGTAAATGAAACTCCAGGCTCTCAGAGATGGCAGTTAAGCCATGCTTAGGGCAAGAGCTTCGCAAAGGAATGTGAATACCCATCACCTGAGGGAAGTTGTCGAAAAGCAGATTCTGATTTAGGAGGTCAGGGGTACAGCCCGAGGGTCCACATTTCCAACAAGTTCCCAAGTGATGCTGCGGGTCCAAGGGCCACACTTTAAGAAGGAAAGGACAATGGCCTGGGAGTCAGGCCAGACTCCTGTTGTATGGTTATGAGTTACTCCCTTAATACTGCCATATCTGCTTGCTCACTCTTCAATTGCCTGGGAAAAGAGAGGAGAAAATCTCTGTATTACCTATAAACTCTGCAATTCACAATATCCATATCCTGTCAACCTGCAGAGATGATAGGGACCAGATCAGTGATTCTCGGTCATCTGGAGCTAATTTCAGAATGCTGATGCCCAGAACAAAGCCCAAACCCTGTTACCACGGGATCTCTGCAGGCAGGGCCCAGGCATCAGTATTTTAAACTCCTAGGGTTGAGAACTACTAACGGGTGTTACTAGCATTCACTCTTATGCTTTCCTTTCTTCATTCTCTTGGTCATAGAGTTTCTTTTTCTGGGATACTGATCTGCATTATTATTATTATTTTTAATCTGTGTTGGTTACTAACTCAATTGATTGGTGTTAATAAGGTCAGAGATGAGCAAATAATGCTCCCCTGTCAAATAAATTTATTCCATTGGCAGTTTTGCAATGCCATTGTTGGTCCAAAGAGCCAGATTAAAGTCATTGTGAAGTATTATTTCCAATACTAAAAAGGCAACACAAAACCCATACCTTGATGCGGGTCATTGTGCACAGAAGAAAAGCTATGCTGATGCCATAAGGATCATCCCCCAAGCTTCCTAGCTTTCTGCTGTCACCTCTTTGACTCACAAGATCAAAATGAAAATAGAGATCTTTTTTCAATGAAAAATAGAAGAACCAGCATCCAAGAAGCCACTGGATATTTTTGCCTTGCAAGTGCAGTCAGATCCTAGATTCTTTTAAAATTAATTTTTAAATGAGAATATTTTAAATGAAAAAGACCACAGTTTGTAACTGTCCTTCATCAGTTTTCAAAAAGGAAAAGATCCTTTGTAATTCTCACCACAGCTCTTGGCGCTAGCTTAGGAATAGAAAGAGACATCCAAACTTCTGGTCTATACTTTTAAGATACCTTAGTTTCAAACCTGATGGTGTCTTTAACTTTTGTATTTGCTTGCTTGAAGTAAGAAAGAAAAAAGAATTAGATTCTTTCAACATCAACTCAATTAATAAATTGTTCTGTCGCACAGCAGTAGCACATGTTACTAAAATACTAATTGTTTCCCCCTTTATCAGTTTTCGCTTTGGTCAAAATATGCTGCCCTATACTTTTCTAAGAAGAGATGATTTGTGTTTCACAAATATATCAACAAATAGCTAAAAGAGTGCAACTGTAACCAAAACATTCTGGGATTTGAGAGGCAAAATATATATGATGTCCTGTTATCTTCAAAGGCCTTAGAATCTGTCTGAGAAGATTAAACTCACCTTCTATGAAAAGATAGCTAAAATTACGAACAAAAAATAATAAAAGCTAAAATAGTAGCTTTAAAGAGTTCAGAAGAGGGATCTCTCACTTCCAGCTGGGATGGGCTAATGGAAGGCTAAATAGAGAAGGGAAAGGTTTCACCTGAACCTTGAAGGATGAGCAGGGATTAGATCATTAGCCCAGAAAAAGAAAGTCTATGACCAAGAGCATAAAGAAAGTGTAAGATGGGCTTAAAAATAGCAATGAGAGAAGTAAAGAGATTAATGAGACAAGAGTGTTTGACCTGTGTCAGGTGAAATATTCCATGTCATCCAGACTTAGATCCAGAGGATTAAAAACTATGGACAAAAAAAAAAGGAGGGGTTATTAGATTAGTTCTCTTGCTCTCCGGGGACAGGGTAAAGCTGATAAACATAAGTTGGTATAAGAGTTAACAATGATAAGGTAGGATGGAGCCAGAATGGATGTGGAAGGCCAGACTAAGGACTTTTATTTTTAAATTTTCCCATAGGTAGTGGGAAATGGATGAAGACTTTTGTTTGCTTGTTTGCATACTTGTTTTAAATATCATAATAAAAGTCATATTTTTGGAAAGACAAACTTTGAAGTCAAAGATAGCACACATTGGAGTGAAACAGATGTTGAGGTGGAAAGAAAAGGTTAGTAGAGTGACATAGAGATGCTCATATGAATTGTAGCAATAGAAAGAGGGATATGTTAGAGAAATTATGGAGGAAGAATGAAGGTGGGACTCGGTGATGAATTAAATCTAAGAAGTGCCCACTGGTGCCCCCACACGTAAACTGCTGGCACCCACTTCTTCACGCTGAAGCCTGTTTGCTGGGAGCACCTGTGGTCTCTGCTTGAGGTCTTTGGCCTGGCTGAGGGAGCATGTGTGGCCACACCAGACGTGCCAGAGAAATAATGCCCTTAGGTTCAGTTTGAACCAATAAGAACAGGGACTTAGAGGATAAATGCTGCATTCTCCTCACCCCTCCATTAGAATAGCTTGTAGTTCTACACTCTGCCTCAGACTACCCCAATGGGATTAAACTTCAATATCCCAGTTACCATTTGCTTAAGAATCCACCATGTCTTTACTTTCTTTTACTTTGTATCTCCTTTCCCCACTCCCTAATCAGCATCCCCAGTGAACTGGGGCACTGGGATCCTTGCCTTGGCGTCTGCTCCTAGAGGAACCTAAATTAACAGTTAGGAAGAAAATAGAATTGAAAATTAGGTAGAACAATGCCTTCCACACCCAAAGACATCCACATCCTAATCCTAGGAACCCGTGAATGTGACACCTTCTAGGGCAGTGGTTCTCAACCTTCTGTTTCTTTGTTACTAATGTTGTGGCCCCACCCCATAACAAAGAAACAGAATTTCTGGAGGATGAGGCCCAGAAATCAGGATTTTAAAAAGATCCCCAGGCGATTCTAATGTGCAGCCAAGGTTGAGAACCACTGTTCTAGGGCAAAAGGGAATTTGCAAATGTCCTTGAGGTTAGTGAAAGACCATGAGCTGGAGAGACTGTGCAGGTGTGCCCCATCAGATCACATGGGTCCCTTCACTCAGAGGCTGTTCCTAGCAGTGGTGAGAGAAAGATGTGACTGAGAGAATGGTCAGAAAGATGCAACACTGAGAGGGAGGAAGGGGGAGATAAGCAAAGGCAGGAAATGGATTTCCCCCAGAGCCCTTAGAAAGGAATGCAGCCCTGCTCACACCTTGATTTCAGTCCAGTGAGATGTGCCAGAGTTCTGACCCTACAGAGCTGTAAGATAACAAATTGTGTTGTCTTAAGCCACAACGTTTGTAGTAATTTTTAAAATGGCAATAGGAAACTTATACATTATTCTTACAGTAAAGACTACTGAAAATCTGAGGGGGTCATAAAAAGTGAAATAAAACAGAACACATTGATGTTTCAGGACATATTGATGTGAATATGTTGAGTTCTGTGTGTTCTTGATTGTTTGATATTCTTAGAGAGTCACAGTGTGTGTGTGTGTGTGTGTGTGTGTGTGTGTGTGTGTGTGTGTGTGTGTGTAGTCATTCTTCAACTAATGATGAGACAGGAAAGATGTTTGGTATTTGTTGTGCTGTGTTTTGTTTTAGCCAGGAAGTTATTGTCGTTTAATCAGCTCTGTTAATTCACACGTGATGCCTTCAAGAAGATATATACTTTTCAAAATGTGTTGGAATAGAGGAAACTATGGCAATGGATAATAAAATGCCATTGTCAAACTCACTGTCTCTTTCCACTGCTCAGTTTCACCTGGGCTATATTTAGAAGCTTTCATTTGGAAAGGAAGGCTCTGTGACAAATGTGTTGTATAAGCACAGTCTCTGGATTTAAAAATTTCATTGAGCTGTGGCAACACACACAAGGACTTGATGTAAAAATTTTGACACATTAATTCAGAGCAAGTTAAAGTAACTTCCAGTGCATTGTTAGAAATATATAATCCTGGACACATAGTTTTATTGGAGTGTATGGTTTTTGCTTTCAAACTCGACACCTTTAGAATATTATATTCTGAATGTTTTACTACATTTTAATCCTGCAGTTTCATCGAGTTTCCCCATTTCTTTCAGCCCCTGCCTTTTCCTACTGTCCCTCCAATCTTTGTCCTTTGAGGGGGAAGACTGGGTGTCCAATCCCACCCTCCCCTAAAATAACTCATAACAGGGAATATTAAAGCTCACAATAGAATATTAAAACTGGAACCCTCTGGTGAGTGGGATCTGGCAAGAGGGTTAGGTCTGCTGCTTCTATACAGAGTTCTGGGGCAATACTCACCCTTCCAATCTCTATCCATTACATGAAGCCTATCTTTCTGACTCGTCTGCCTGCCTGCCTGGTTCTTTTTTTATTATTAAGTTATTACATATGTGTCCTTATCCCCACATTACCCCCATCCCCCCCACTCATGCCCTCACCCCCGCTGTTGTCTGTGTCCATTGGTTAGGCCTATATGCTAGCATATAAGTCCTTTGGTTGATCTCTCCCCCTTACCCCCACCCTCCCCTACCTTCCCTCTGAGGTTCTGACATGTATACTATAGTAATGGAGCCCAATTGTAACTGAGGCTGGGTCCTGGGCCTCTCAGCAAAGTCTGGTCATCCTCTGACCCCAACAAGATTCTGTTTCCACGAGCTCCCCTACTAACTGGCATAGAGCTCTCTGATATCTGTATCTGGAAGCTCACTGATGATTAAGAATTGGTGCTTCTTTGAACCCTGCCTTCTCTTAAAACAAGGTCCACAGATTTGGGTTCGCCTTGCTCTGTCGCCTTGGTTATTCATATTGCTGCTTCCTCTGACGTGAGCAGCAGTGAAGATGGGGGGAGGACCATCTCTGCTACCCTACTTTGTTTTCCACAGCCTCTCACAGCAGCCCCACCCCACCCCCAACTACTGATCCAAACATACAGCATCCCTCAAAGCCACATTAATTAAATCAAATTCCTATGCAACAGAAACCCTTATCTATCTACAGATGGTCAAAGCCAAATGTTTTGCTTTTACTTCTCCCTTTCTCACAGTATACCATTCATAATAAAATAAGCTCTAGCGAAACAAATTTTAAATAATTCACTTTATATGTATACAAAGTGTAAAGCCTACGATCTTTTCATATATTGTAGATTCAGTTCCATCACGTAAGTGGCAGGACAGGACAATAAACGCTGCTGCTCTCTCTGGTGGGCTGTGTAGCCCGAGTCTCAGAGACCTCTGCTTACAGCACATCCTAACTCTGCAGATATGACACCAGATGCACACGCCTCTCCCAAAGAAAGAAAAACCCTTCCCCTAAATACCAAGATAATTTGCAGAAAGGCTATATGGTTAGAAAGCATTCCATTGGGGCTTAAGAAAATGAAATAAGGGAGAAAGCAAGTGTGAAAAACATTGAATTTCAAGTAAGGATGGGCTCAAGTACCTTAAAGCCCCAAATAATCTGTGTACCTAGAGCTTGGGGACTCTCTACCTCAGTGGATTGCGGTCCTGTGGCCATTTATCCCCAAATGACTAAAGAAGATGATCCAAGAGGATTACCTGTTGGCACAGGCTTTTAATGCTGACAAATGTGGCTAGTTTTGAAGGCAGGTGCCTTCCACAGCTTTTACTTGCAATGGAATTTTTAATGTACTTGATGCTGTTTTAATTCTTTCTACTAAGGTCCTATTTTCTCTGAGACTTGGGCTTGTGAACTGGGGATTTGTCACCCATAGCTCCTTCCAAAAACGTCATCCTGAGACATTCTTCATTAAAATTATCTACTAAAGCTTTTTCACCGTCTCTTTCTCTTTGTCCTCTCACAATCTTGCTTTTGATCCTAAACCCTCAATCAACTCTACACACATTAATTAATGATTCATTAATGATTTCCTCTTTGCCTCTCATAATGCTGGGGACCAATCCCTTGTTTTTGAAACTATCAGACTTGATGTTAGCCTTGATTTTTTTGTTTGTTTGTTAATCCTTACCGGAGGATATTTTTCCATTGATTTTTAGGGAGAGTGGAAGAGAGTGGGGAAGACAGAGAGAAACATCGATGAGAGAGAGACACATCGATTGGTTGCCTCCTGCACGAGTCCTGACCAGGGCCTAGGTCCAGACCAGGAGGAGCCTGCAACCAAGGTGCCCTTGACCAGAATCGAACCCAGGACCCTTTGGTCCACAGACCAAAGCTCTATCCACTGAGCCAAACTGGGTAGGGTAAGCCTTGATTTTAGAGATATGAAAATATCCTAATTGTCCTATATTTTTCGGTAGAATAACTCTTGGATTTGTTTTGTTTTTGCTTTCATTTTAATACATGTTTACCAGTTAATCCATTAAAAAATATCTACCACAAATTATGGCTCCTTTTGTTACCTAACTGACAGAACAACAGACTGAGTGTTGAATGAAATTCTATATGAAGCAAACAATCTACACAACTCCTAATCTATCATATGATTAGAAATATAAATTTTGCAAGCTACTTAGGCAGTTTCCTAGCATTATTGACATATTGATTACCAATGATGAGATTAAAGAGTAATCACTGATGATATCCATTCCACCAAATTCCAACTCCCTTGGAATGTTCCAGAAATTTCAGGAAGGCAAGGAAAGAAAAAACATGCCAAGGATTTCATAACACAGTGTAGAGATTCATTTCTAACATAGGTTGATCACAAATATGTGCCTCATTGGGGCCTGAGATTCACACTTCCTGGTAGGCAAAGTCTAGGGTTAGGCATTGATGACAAAGAACTATTCCACTCCAGCAAGTTACACAAATAAGCATTTCAAGTCTAAATATCATACATTAGATTTAACAGTCAGTCATTAAAATGTACTCAGAAAATAAAAGACGGTGCTATCTACCAAAGAGAAGTATGTCAATTTTAAATCCTTAAGTTTATTATAAGTATTTTTCCATTTGGAGATGGTGTTTCTATTCGGATATATCGGTATATATTGCAAATTCTTCCACCAGAAAATATCTTGCCTCCCAAAGTCATATATAGCACTAAATCTTCTTTCTTCTTTAGTTAAAAAAAAAATTTAAGGCCATGATAAATATTGATGAACCTTGGGAAGTAAAGAGTAAACATAAAAACAATTTCTTACTCTAAGTTCAGGTTTAACAATGTGCTAATAGCCCATAATGAAGATAACAGCCATCAGTTAATCAACCCATTACGTTGGGATCAGAAGTGTCAACTCAAGTGTAGTCTACTAATTTACTGACCTTTATTGGGTCAGCAAGATCTATAACCCAAAGACTGATCTTTCTGCCTCTGCTAAAGTCACTTTGGAGACCAATTCACTGCCTTCCATGATTATGATCTCTGACCTAGTATGGGGCAGGGAGTCAACATAAAATCCATTTATGAGAATGTGCTTGGAGTTACTGAGTAATGGAATCTCAAATTAACTGATGAGTTAAGTGTCTGGGTAGAAGCTTATGGAAGCACCGGCTTTGTTTTTCTAATGTCCACACAAAGGTGAAAATGAACATGGGCAATCTTCTGGGGGAGAGTCTGACCCTGGTCAGTTCTGAGTTCTTGAGTTAGCTAAGGCTTGCCAGCCATTCCCATTCCTATACTGCTTTGTGAATAAATCTTAGTTTTTGAATGCCAGTGGGTCAAAAAGAATTGAGTATCGAGATGGGAAGGTGTAGGTTTGCTTTATTAAAGATGTAGTGTGTTGGATAGAAAGTTGCTTTGGTGATTAACCAGAAAAAAAATAGATATAATTTGGCTGAATCTAATAAATAAGATTCAATTACCCAAGGTTTGCTACTTTCAAGGGGAAGGAAAGAAAAAGTAGGGGCATACCTTATTCCAGATGGGGCTTTGAGAGGATATACTAAAATTATGAATCAAAAATTCATTCACTTGAACCGTATTTGTATAGAAAGTATAATTGCTATGAAAATACAAGTTATTTTTTTTTAACAATAGCATGTTCTTTCTCGGGTGATAAAACAATTCACTGAACTACAAGTTACAATGTCCACTAGTAACCTATCAGGTATGTGATGTGAGAGACTCAAAAGGATATGTGCAAACGAAGCAACTGGGCTTGGTTCTGTTGCCCTGGTCCTCACTCAAGCCTGTGCCAAGGCAAACGCCACCAACTCCAGTCTTCATCTTACACACAGTCCTTGGCTGTGATTTCCCCCCAAATGAGATACAGATAAGATACATTAACTGAGGTTCTGGAAAGGGGAAGCACGAAAAAGAAAAAGCAAACTACTAAAATGCACTAAACATTAAACAAAAGTTTTATTGGAAAAAATATTGAGATTAACTTGAAGGACCTAGGATTTGTTTTGCTCTCTACAAAGGAAAGATGTCATCCGTGCCGATGGGGTCTGAAGGTTCCTTCCAAGAAGCCGTCTTTCCTGGGAACAGAGAGCCCCCTCTGTTGTTGGTGAATTGCCCTCTATATTTTCCCCCTATTTGTTGCCTTTGTTTTCCTCCCCTGTCATTAGCCAATCTCCTAGTATCACGGTGCCAATCTCAGCACAAAGACACTGGTCTAAAAGCCTCTGTAGGAACAAGACTTCCATCCGATGGGAGGGAAAAAAAGTGAACCCCGCGGCCAAAAATGATGAAGAAAGAGGTCAGCCTTTAGAAAAGCTCTCAGGGCAAGGCCAACCTTTGGAGATGACCTCTTGCGCAGGTTCTTAACCCTAAGGCCTGCCTCCGAGAAGCACAGAGGGGAGGAGGAAGGGAGGGTGAGAAAGGTCATGGGGATGGAGGGCCAGAGAGCCACATAGGAGACACTGAGGATGGGAGGCCACATCTTTCAGGAGCCACCTCCACCCTCCACCCTGGCAGGGTCACCGCCCGGCCCCACCTCCTGGGCGGCAGCGCGCACAGCTCGGTCCAGGGCTTGCCCACCCGAGGCCACCAGCTGGGCTGGCCCAGGGGGAGAGGGGCCTGATCCCAAGAGGCGACTGACGTGTGCAGGGGATCCTGCTCTCCAGGCTGCTCTGCTGCCCCCACCCCAGCGCCCCCATCCCTGCCCCAGGCGGCTGCACCGGCGGCGCTGAGCAGCAGCAGCCCCAGTAGCCAAGGAACGGAGCCAGAGCGCCACCGAAATCGGGAGCCCAGCTGCGCCGGGGGCAGGAGGAGGGGGCCGGGGCGACAGACGAGGGGGAGTGGCGGGGCGAGGGCGGGGGCCGCCGGGGGCCGCGGGGCGGGGTGGCGGCGGGGGCGGTGCGCGCGGTGGCCGCGCCCCGGGCCCGCGCCGGCGTCACTTACCCGGCCAGGGCGCGGGGGCAGCTCGGCCGACTCCTGGGCGCGGCGGCGGCTCGGGGCCGGTGGTCGGGCAGCCCGGGCGCTGCCAAGTGTAAACAATCCGCCATGATTTCTTTGTTTAGCTAATTGAACCTGCCGCCGTCTGGCGTCCCAGGCGCTCCCGCTCTCCCTCCTCTCCCCTTCCCCCCCTCGCGCGCTCTCTTATTTATTTGTCTTCCCCCCGCTCCTCAGTCTTTCCCTCTTTCTTGGGGCTGGGTCGCTGCTTTGAATGGGGAGTCGAGGCAGTTGGGTGGCTGGTGCAGGGAGTGCGGCGGTGGTTTTTATAAATACAGGTGAGATAATGCCCAAATACCAGGCTGAGGTGTGATTTCTGCCGGAGGAGGAGGGTGCTCTCTCCCTCCCTCTCTCCTCCCCCACCCCGCCCTAGTTTAGTGCCGGACACACGGGTGCAACTCCCAGACTCCCAGGCCCCTTTCCTTTCCGCAGAACTCTGGTACCCAAGTTCACAGGCGGGTTTGGGACTCAGCGAAAGAGCCAGGTTCTTCGCTTACTTTGGAAACTTCGAATAGACGTGCTGTCCGACTGCTTAAGGGCATACAGAATGGTCTCCACTCCCGGGATGAATAATCATAATGCAGTGTGCTCATCAGGGGAGGTGACCTATTGGCGTCAATTCAACTCCTTCTTTAAGAAAACATCAGATTCTCTCTCCCTCTCTCTCTCTCTCTCTCTCTCTCTCTCTCTCTCTCTCTCTCTCTCTCTCACACACACACACACACACACACACACACACACACACACACACAATGTCCAAAATAGCACCACCGCAGTGGAAAGCTCCCAGAGGAGCTAGGAACGGGACATTTCGCCCTCCTTTTGTATAAATTATTGGTATTTATTTTTGCACAAATATTTGGGGGAAAGCGTTGACTGTGAGCATTTATTCTGAGTTTAAAACTTCGAGGAAATATTTAGGTCCTGGTAGGAAGGCAGGCTCAGCACCTCTTTATCTGTGTTTTCTGTGGATACAACTGCATTTGATCAGTATTCACTATCGTTAATGCAAGCGTCATTTAAGTCCTGTTCTAGGCAGATTTTATGATGAGATTCAGGTAATCCGTGGCAGAAAAATTCTAGGGTTATGGACTCATTTATTTAAAAAAATTACTCTCTCGGTCTCACTTCTATTTGTAACCACTAAAAAGTATTCAGTATTTTAATTTGTAAGGAAGATTGGAAGTCATCTATAGCTTGCAGTAAAATGGTGCCTACGTTATCATCAGAATTAATCTCATAAAAAGAAGTTATTGCCTTACCTGTGATTAATTCTGTGTGTGGAAAGCACAATTAAATAGAATAATGCCATCCTTAGAAGTTTGGACCAACCACTTACAGGTCGAAAACATGTTGATGTTGTAGGTAAAAGAACTTCCTGATCTAATCAAGAGAACTGAATAAGGAGTATTTACAAAATAGGCCAGTCACTGTGGTTGTATGAACCACTAGGTCAATTAATGCACAGGTGTTCAAGCATTCTGATTATGCATGCAGAAAACGAAATTACATTGCCAAGCTATCGAAATGACCCCAAATCCCCTATTTACACATGGCTTTAGTGTATTCCCTCAGGACAGTTCAACCGAGGTTATTACCGTGTTCTTTTCCACACTCGTGATGTTTTTCTCTATACCATCCTGAATTTTACAGGTTTTTCAAAACTCTAACTTAACTCTTACCTTACAGAACCCACCTTGATATTTACTTTGTTGCAACTATTGTGCCTTAGTTCTCTTGGCATCAGATATGAGACTTCTGAGCTTCAGGGCTATATGATCGAGGTCTTTGAGTAGGGGGTTTCTGTTCTAAGTACACGGAGGAATTTCTTTTATTGCAAAAAATTGGACTTAAGGAACCATAGTTTCACTTTTAAAAGTTAGATGAAAAACAAATATTTTCAGATATTTAAATAAAGTAATTAAAAATGTATTTAAAGACTTGGCCTGCTTATGTAGAATTGCTGATCCACATTGACATTAATTGTTTCTAACATAATTGAATTTTGCATATCCAAACCATTTTCCTGTCCATCCTCAGATTCATTTCATTTGTCACTTTCCATGAGCCGAGATTTATTTTGAAAGTTGAAGGGAGAAGTGCAAGTAGAACTGAGTAGCCCATTCCACATTCTCATCTCTCTCTTTAACCAGGTGTATTAGAAAAAACTCAGTCTTCTTCCTGTGTGTCTCCTTTACTTGCACACCACATTCACAACACTTCACCTCTGGCACATCTGGTCATCAACTGTGCAGTCTTTCCCCACACCAAGCAATTCTCATGACACCAGCTGGCAGTTCCTATAATTTAGGTCAATTCTGACACTATCTACCTGTAGATGGTGTTGAATCCCACAAGTTAAAGTCTCAGTCCCACAAGACTGCCCCTCCCCCCGCCCCATTTCAGATGCCCATCCTAAGTGATAGGTCCCCAGTTTACCCACAACTTCTGTCTGGCTTGGCTAAAAATCAGGAGTTCCTATACCCTTCTCCCAACTTTGATTAAATTAATTTGCTAGAAGAGCTCACAGAACTCAGGGAAACACCTAGTTGTAGGTCCAATTTATTATATAATAAAGGATATAATAAAAGATACAGACGATGAGCCAGATGAAGAGATATTTAGGGCCAGGTCTCAAAGGCCCCATCATTGGGGATGGGATGAAAATTCCAAGCTTCTAATCATGGCTTGATCAGCCCCCAGGAGTCTACCAGAGTAGCCTCTGTAGAAGAAAAGTTGCTCTTAATGCTTTTATTTCTCAGAAATGTATTTGTCTCACTGGCCATGGGTTCAGTGATGCAAATTGCTTTAGCCACTAAGAAGTGTGAAAAGCAGAAGCTTGATAGCACTTGCGTGTTGAGACTTGTCCTTCGGTTGGGGGATATTCCATTTTGGCATCCAGCCACTGCGCTTTAAAGAAGTCTATACTATCCTGCTGGAAAGAGAGGCCCTGTGGAGAACTGGGGTACCTTAGCCTAGCTACCAGCTGAATTCAGCCATGTGAGTGATCCCAGCCAACACTACAGAACAGAATAAATGTTCAGTCAATTCATGGAATCATGACACTGAATCATTGTTGTTTCAAGCCGCTGGGTTTTGGAGTGGTCTGTTATGCAGCGATGGATAACTGATACAGCTCTCACCAGTTTTAAGGACTAGAGATATGGTCAGGTTCCTGCTGGAGATAAGGATTTATGAAATGGATGTGGATGGGGGAAAGGAAACTAAAAAATTGCCTGGTAGAGCTTCACAGAACTAGAAGTTCATTTGTCTCTTAGAGCTCAATAACACACTTACTCCAATGATGTAATAGCCATTTTAGTGACTGTCTTGTGTCATCACTTTAGAATTACTAAGTACCTTTGAGGCCGTGAAACAAGGAGGTCAAAAGACACAGGCTCTGGATGGAGTTCAGTGATCCTGTATTCAAATCCCAGCTCTGCTCCCAGGTGCCAAAGCAGAGTGAAAGAACTTGAATGCATCCCAGTCCTTGCAACTTCTAGAAATTAGGTATATTTAAAAAAAAATTTTTTTCTCAGGAAATTATTCAAGTGAGACCAGAAATGAAAAGAAACTTAATGCTTGGAAATTTGGGGCTCAGAACCAAATCGAATACATGAAAGTGGTTGTCTGGCTATCTCTAAGTCAAGCCACCTCCCTGTATACAGAGATTCTTGGTTGTGAATTAGGCATCTGAAGATGTGGGTCCTGAGACCTTTGGTTTGGTTCTCTGTATTTGCTGCTGATACACATACACACACACACACACACACACACACACACACACACACACATGTGATCCGGATTACAAATGAGAGTAGGGGGTGGGCATGATAGAATGGATGTCTCAGGATGGTAAAGGACTGAACTTGCTAAACTTGAAAGCTTGAGCAATGTTTTGTCTTCAAAAGAATCTCTCAGACCCCTGAATGCTCAAAAGTTTTATACAACCATGAAATAACATTTACAAAGTAATCAAATCAATAAAGCCAATGAGACCTAAATATCCCAATTAATTTAATGTGATAATATTTTGCCTAAACTAAGTGAACACTAACCTTATAAATTTGGTGCTGGTGAACACTGGCATTCTTTTTTTTTTTCCTGCAAAATACTTTATTGTTTCATTTGGTCCAATGCATGGGAGAGGGCTTCAGGGTAGTTAAAAGAATGGCTAGTGGTTTTGGGAAGAGACTTAGGTAAAAGCCAGACACCAGGGGATGCAGAGGGGCCCCTCAAAGGCCTCTGGGCTCCAAAGGCTCCCAGTTGTGCTTGAGGGTGAGGCTTTCAAAGAGATACTCACCCAGCCCAGCCTGCAGATGTCAGTCAGGTGTCGCCCCTCATCTTGATGAGTTTCACCTCTTCACCCAGGAAGTGGTTCTCCAGGAAGTTACAGAGATGAGGATCTGTACGAGTAGAACCCAGGGCCTGCAGCTCCAAAAGGGCCTGGGGCAGGTTCCTCTCCAAGGCCAGGGTGGCTTCCTTGGTGTCCTGAGTTTTGCCCACTCATTTTGGGATGACTTCAGCACGTCCTAGGAGAGAATGCGCCACCATGCCAGTTTGCAACTTTAAGAGATGCTCAGCGCCCTCGGGCTTCTTCTCTGCCAACTCACAGAAGTGGCCCACACCCTTGCAAGCTACATTGTCATGGTGGAAATAGAAGCCCGGAGAGAGGTAGGTGTGGGAGGCCCACAGATTCAGGTTGGCCAGGAGGTTGACCGCAGCCTCAAACTCGGTGGAATAATTCTGACAAATTTGGGAGCTCATGGTTGAGCTCCCAATAAAGAGTTAAGGTAGAAGGAAAATGGTGTGTTGGCTGGTCCCAGAGGTGGTTTTGGGGGTGGTGACTGGATAAGATGCAGGAGAGTGGCCAGGGGCTGAAAGAAGGGGCGTCCCTGGGTCTGTTCCGTCCAAACACTATTGAAGCAAGAGACAGATCCGGGACCACCGAGGGCACTGCAACGCTGGCATTCTTATGCTGCCATGTGCCAAGTAGTTGAGCAATGAGCCCATCATTGCTAGTATTCGAAGTTCTGGGAAATTTTCCTTGCACAGTGCTCTCCCTCACCTCATTTGGGCATCACATGGGATGCATTAAGTTCCTATCTGTTTCAGTCCAAGATAATTAAAGTTGAACCACTTCGCATCAGCTCTAGACAAATACGGCACTAAAATGATCAAGAATATTCTTATTTTTAAGGTTAGCATTGAATTGAAAATTCCACTTTGAGAAAGATACTTATCAGGTAAATAGCACTGGGGTAGCAGAAAGGAGACCTGAGTTCCAATTGTATATTTGATGCTAATAACAATGTAACTTGATGGGGACTCTTAGGTATTTCAATTTGGGAAGAGGAAAAATCTGAGACTGACAAAAGAGTTCTTAGTAAAAATCATAACGTAATGTGGTGTGTGTGTGTGTGTGTGTGTGTGTGTGTGTGTGTGTGTGTGTTTCATGGTGGAATTTCAGCATTGTGTCTGAGAAAGGAGGGACTTTTTGTGGCAGTGTGGCTTTTTGGTATCTTTCCTATAATGTCTAGCTTTTAATTCCACCCAGACTTAAAGCTTACCTTCATCTCTTACTCTTTGATTTAATTGTCTCTCCTTTGATTTTAATTCTGCCATTTCTCCTAAAAATTTAGGCAGGGGTATTTTTACAGTTGTCTTACATTATACTGTTTACTTCCAAAATATGTCCATTAGTAATGAATAAAACAACTCTTCTATTATGGCTCCTCAATGTTCATTAGGTTTTTCAGGAAATACAGTATCTTTCTCTCAGTCTAGGAAAAAAATTGGCTTGGGAAGATTTTTTTTCAAATCCAAGGAGAATAAAAATTGGAAAAGTCATGCATTTTGTAGTGTTTGGAATGAGTACAAGGTTCTAATACACCGCAGAATTATGAAAAGATGAAGTTCTCCTAACAGTTTCATGATACTTTATTGTTGAACTATAGCCACAGCATCCATGGCAAACCCAAGGAGAAGAATTGCAAGTCTCAACAATGCCTCTCCCTGCATTTGGCGCAGGTAGTTGGGGAACATGAATCTCCCGCTTCCAGCCAGGCACTTCTTGGAATGGGTGCAGGATCATCTATGGGCGCAGCTGCTGCTGTACTTGAGGGGTCCCAGAACCCAGACACAGCTTTCTGAGCAGCCAAATGAGTATCTTCCTAACTATTAGCTCCTCGTTTACTTTTTTTTAAAGCCTGAAATATTAAAATTAGCCCAAAGTGTTTTTAAATTTTAATTATGCCCTTTGGAATCCATGCTTTGGAAAACTGTTATTTTTTTCCTTTAAATAAACCAATATCTGAAATACATACTTACTGTGTATTAAAATAAAGCTTACAGCACACACTTTGTTATAGTATGCAGCTTAGTAGGAAAAATAGGAAAATCCACAGTTCACCCTTTCATGTGTTTTTAAAAGGATTTTCGGGGTATACCTAGCAAGCTTTTGTCTTTCCGTGATGCATACACTCCATTGTGAAGCAAATTCTACCATTTGTCCTAGTAGTAAACCTATGGGAGTGGGGAGAGATGTAAATGGCTGCCACCTCTATATCCTTATATTGTACCCTCTCTAAAGGTGGGCCTGGCAAATGCTCTCCATATAGAAGTAATAAATGCTATCTTTAGGAGATGGTGATTATAATAATGATGCTCCCTTGCCAGAGAAGCAACAAAGTATTTTAAATTGTATTTTTGTCATGATAGGGAGATTTCAAATAATTTAGCTAATTTTAACTAATAACTACTGAGAATTAACATTATTATTTAATGTAATCAGCACTTGAATGGAATGTAAATCCAAGAAGAAAGCACTAGGGAAGCTATGGAACAGATAAAGCTTGGAGATTTGTAATTCTCAAGAATAGAAAAGGGAGAACCCACAGGAAATTAAGTGCTGGTTTTCTCAAATAAGGAGATTAGATTTCCTTAGTTCTTAACATCACTCCACAAAGCATATATTTTAGACATAGTGTATTCTCACAATCTTGCACTGGCTACAATGTAGATTATAAACATTTTCTACATCAAGACTTTTTATTTTATTTCTAGTTTCTGTTTCTTTTCCCAAACATCAAAGTGAACTGTCACTTTACCTTGTTTTCATAGGTTATTTGAAAATATAAGATATATTTTAAAGGCTTATATATTATAACTGCTATGTCAACTTGTTCACACAAATGAAGGCACTTAGATTTGCAGCTGCATTTGAGAAATACACAAGCACAATAAAACTTCACTTAATATGCTCCAGCATTTCTTCAATAAACAGTGTGAAGTCAGATTCCTGTGTAATTTAACAGTTGCCAGTAGCAGCACTCTATGGAACTAGTTGAAAATAGCTGCTCTGAAACATGAAGCACAACATGGAGAAATTATTCCATAGGCCTGCTCATTTCCCAGGGTTCTGTCCAGATTGAGCCAACTGGTGCAGAAGCATGAACTTGAGAAAGAGCAGTATGCGCAAGTTCAGGTGTTGAGCTATTTTAGCTGTTTCTCCTCACCCTCCCTCCGTTCCTCCCCTCAGGTCACTTGAAAACACAAATAGAAGTGACTAGCATGTTAAAATGCCAAATGATGTGGAAAATTATATAAAGCAGTAGTCTCCAAAGTAGAGTGCAAGAGCAAATTATTGGAATTTCCACCTGTAGGCACTTATTTTATTATTTTCATCTAAAAATAAATGTAAATTATGCTTGATCTTTAACAAGTGAAGAGCACCAGTCCTCTCAATAATGTGTATGGCCAATGGCTGGCAACCCATCAAGTATGGTGCAAACGAATCCTGATGGAAGAAATGTGTACACAGAAAGTCATTTCAGTGGGCAATGAAGCTATTCTGACACCTTGAATTCAGCCCAACTCTTTCACTGATTTGAAGCAGGAAAAGATGAGCCATATTCTCCATCCGTTCAAAAGGAAGGACTTCTGGCCCAGCCCACGTGGCTCAGTAGTTGATTGTTGACCTATGAACCAGGAGGTCATGGTTCAATTCCAGGTCAGGGCATATGCTTGGATTGCAAGCTCAATCCTCGGTAGGGGACATGCAGGAGGCAGCCAATCAGTGATTCTCTCTCATCGTTGGTATTTGTATCTCTCTCTCCCTCTCCCTTCCTCTCTGAAATCAATTAAAATTTTTTTTTTTTTTTTTAAAAAGAAAGGATTTCTGGACCTCTAAGGACCTTCCACCATAGGACAATGTTGAGAAAGCACTTTATCTAAACCTTCCCTGTGTCACAAACCATAAGATAAAATGATGAGTGCAAATGAAAGACCTTTTTAAGAGTTCCAAGGAGAGAGAGCTTGGCCGGCTGGACTTAACATTCATGGACGAGGTAGCATCTAAGCTTTTAAAAATCGCTAGGATTAGCCAGACACAGTTAGTCAGAAGAGTTGAGGAAAATAGGAGCAAAGGCCCGGAAGTGGGAAAGCATGGAGGCCTGTACAGGAGCAATGACTGAGAGGAGCCTGAGTAGACACGGTTCACAAAGGCAGATCCAATCGTGGAAGCGTGTAGGAAGAGCTACTTTCCTTCTGTAGGCCAAGGACTCTCCATCCCTATTCCAGTGTGATATTCTTCAATGGGTAAAAATCACATGGGAATCGCTCACCTAAACTTACGATTAAGTGTAGCCCCTTTCTTGCCATTTAAGAAAGCACATCTATCTACCTCCCTATTGTTTATAACCTGGCCTATTTTTAGTATCAAATGTACAGATGCCCCAAATTAATCTGTGGTCAAGAGCTGTTACATCAGGCAGCAGGGAACAGCTTGGAGAAATGAGTATGTTCAGATTAATCATCAGGAAAATCTTGTGACAAAAATCTATGAAATACTTGTTAATAATAGCGTCTGCCTTAGTATCATGAATGCAAGTTCTCAAAAATAGATGGGTGACAAAGGAACATCAAGCTTGAGGATATAATGCAGGTCCAAAATGGTTAATTCAATACTTCAGTACGTGCGAAGGATTATTCCGTACTTCATTCCAGCTAAAGAATTCATTCTAAAACCTGAAGATTGAGACTTCTGTAAGCAGCTTTGTTTTTATTCTTTTGCATGCATGGTGCACTGCAAAGCTCCTGAGAGCTGTCATTTGGCTCTGACCTACTTTGAAGCACATTTCATTTTTGGCTGGGAGCTGTGAGAATGTATACTTCCTCAGGACAGTAAGAAATGCCCATCTTTGGGATTAAATCAGGTTTCCCACAGAGGCACTGAATGGTGAATTGGTCTCAAATGGTCTAAATCCTTTGCCTTGTGTGATGGGGTTGCTCTTATTGTTTGGTTTGGTGGTGAGTAGCTTCAGGGATCTCTGGGTGAGTTACAAAATTCTTACATCTCTCTGTCCCTCTGCCTCCTTAATGGAACTTGTTTTCTCTATCTAGCAAGTGAAACTTTGTGACCTCCTCTGACTGGGTTATCGGCATCTCTCTGTGAGTTGGTCAGCAGGATGGAGATATTTTTCAGAACAATTATATGGTATAATGGTTCCTTCTGGGTACCAATTACCTCAAATCTCACACATAATATACTAGTAAGTCTGCTGATACTAGGGGAGAATGTTTTCCTGCATCTCATGCTTCCTTATATTATGTTTGTTTTTGGCTTCTTTGATCCTTAGTTGAGAAATTTTAATAGCTTCTTTACTTTATTAAAAGTATAGAAAAACCATAGCGTTTTTATTCACATGGAGAGCTGGTATGTAGAATTGCATGGCGTTGTCATTCATTAGGTAGGTAGTGCAGACCATTTCCTTACATTCTGATCTCGGTGTTTACTTGCTTTCCTGGAAGAGGGTATGATCCAGGGTTATCTGGTGGACAGGCTCTAATATGGCTCCAAATGAGTCCTGTCTCCTGCTATATGCTTTTGTGTAGTCCTCTTCCACATTGAAAAATGTCTAATATCTCAGGAAGGATGGAGTGTGGCTTCTGGGATTAGGTCATGAAAGACATTGTGTCTCCCACCTTGCCTCCTTAAAAATTATTCACTTTGGGGAATGCCAGTTGTGCCATAAAGACCCTTAATCAGCCCCACTGGGAGGTCCACGTGGTGAGGAACTAAGGCCTCTACCAAGAGCAGGTGCCAGGCATGTGAGTCGGCCATGTTGGAAGTGGATTCCCTAGCTCTAGTCAAACCTTTGGATGACTGCAGCCACATGGCCGCCTGGACTACTAACTCATGTGACCCAAAGCCAGAACCGCACAGTTAAGCCACTCCGGACTTCCTGAGCAATAAGTGTAGACCAGAGAATCTCTGTAAGATCATTATTTACTCTGTGTGTGTGTGTGTGTGTGTGTGTGGCTGTAATTGCTGTGATTATGCCCTTTTAGCATGAGGAGAGCAGCTTATCCAAGATCTTGTAAGTTAAAAGGTGCAGAGCCAGGGCTTGAATAAGTATCCCTCTGATGGTAAATTCACCCTTCATTGCTCTGCTGTACTGCCTGCCTATTGTTGCTTTAAACCTTTAAGTTTCAGGGAAACTTGCTGTGCAATAGGGGATTCTATTCTAAGTTGCAGCTGTTTTACCCCTTAAGTATCTACATTAAAAAACACACAACTCTCTGTTATGAGAATGAATTTTCTCCCCAAACCCTTTCTGCTTTGCATAAGACAATGATATTCCTCTTATTCCCATTCTTTTGACCATTACAAAGCATTTAACACTAACTGACAGTAATTGGTACCCATGCCCCATACTTTTCTTAGTTACTGAATTCTACTCTAACCTCTGTGAGGGGTGAGCAGGTAATCGATATGGAAGAAATTTAATCTCAGCCTGCTGCAAAGGACAAGCAACACACAATATGTTACTGCAAAGTTGATATTTTTTTCCTGAGAGGAAAAATCTCCTATAGAGGCTATTGTTGGTAATATCCACTATGTCACTAACCAACAGATACCATATATTTTATATTATCTTCACAAATTTTACTATAATTGATTAAGAGCTAAGAATCCTGGGTTCAAGTTTTAACTGTGCTATTTTGTAGCCTGTAACCTTGAGCAAAGTACTTTTTCTTGTCCTTAGCTTTTACATCTGTGAAATGAAACTATTAAAGTCTACGTGTTCATTCCACCATTACTACATTTATTTAGTATCTTCTATATGCCAGGTGAGCAAGACACGCATGACACCTGCCTGCTTGGACTTTATAACTTATGTTTAGCATCACATGACTTCATTTTTGGACTAAATTCAGACTGAGAAAGGGTCTATAAAAGGAGTCCATCCAACACATATTTTTGTAGCATCTGTGATATTAATTTGTTGAGCTAGTTGCTAATACTCCATAATCAAATGCCCCCAAATTAATAACACAAGATCAAATGTAACTATTTATACTTTGCAAGGCACTTTCCAATTATCATAGTGAGCCTCTCCGAAACCATTTGTAATTGCCGGGTTTTATTACCTGGACCATCCATCCATCTACCTTTAACTCTGCCCTTGACTATATTAGATTTCCCTGTTATATTTTCTCAAATGAATTTCTTCAGAGCATTTATCCCACCTGTAATTACATAGTAAACCAGGGATTTATTAAAGTCTGCCTCCCCTCTAGATTAAATCATAATCTAGGTCATTGTTCTATCCTAGTATTTAGTACGGAGGAGGTACTCAGTATATGTTTATAATGAAAGAATTTTATGTTTATAGATGAAGAACCTGAGTCAGAGGGGTTAAATCACTTGCCTAGAGGCACATACTTAATTGCATAAGCACCATATTTAGGCCAACACCTACATGGGATATTTCAAAGCTACTTGGGTTAGACAGGATGTGAGTCTATACCCGTGGTCGGCAAACTGTGGCTCACGAGCCACATGCGGCTCTTTGGCCCCTTGAGTGTGGCTCTTCCTAAGCCTTAGGAGTACCCTAGTTAAGTTAATAACAATGTACCTACCTATATAATTTAAGTTTAAAAAGTTTGGCTCTCAAAAGAAATTTCAATGGTTGTACTGTTGATATTTAGCTCTGTTGACTAATGAGTTTGCCGACCACTGGCCTATACCATTGGTCTTATGCCTCTTACCTTGATTCCTTTTTTTAAAGAGTTTATTTTTTAGAGCCATTTTAGATTCATAGCAAATTTTAGAGGAAGGTACAGAGATTTCCATATGCCCCGTGTTCCACACATAAATAGCCTTTCTCATTTCAACATTTCCCACCAGAGTAGTCCATTGTTACAACTGATGCATCTACATTGACACATCATCATCAGCCAAAGTCCATAGTTTACATTATGGTTCACTCCTACTTGATTTTGTTTTTATGTTGGTTGTACCCACAGCAGGGATAATGATAACACACCATAAGAGAGGTATTAAGGGGAAGACGAGAGAAAATCAGACACCTAATCCTTATTGTTCAGGGGTCTTGCTCCACGTAGCAGACTCTCCTAGTGAAATAAATTTTTACTATTAATGAGGAAGAAAAATGGAACCAATTTTTTTTCATTTCAGATATAAGTCCTTTTTAAATCATTAAATAAAAATTAACTTGGCAAATAATTAATTCTTCTGAAATTAGCTGTATTAAACTAAAGTTTTGTTAAAATCATTAGAAAGTACGGAAAATGAGGTAAGAAATTTGCCTTACTATCTTGTATCTCTGACTATTTTCCATTTCCCGATTATAGAATCTTAATGAGGGGATTTTCTAAATGGGAACTATAAAAAAATTATATTTCTCTTTCCTTCTTCAGAAGCTGGCTTCTTTGTTTAGAAAACTGTATTTACTCACTGCATTTTGTGGTTTTGCTTAAGTGTCAATTTTCCTGTAAAGTCTAACTCTATTAAATATATTTGCCTGTGGCCATGCCATCTTTAAATTTTCCTTAATTTGCATGCACTTCATATCTCAATGGGAAGCCTAAAATGTCTGACACAAAGTCTATACATAAGAATACTTTTGATTGACAGAAGGGTTTATTATGCATTGATATGACATCATATTTATGTATAACAATGACTTTTTGACTGACAACTAAGCAATGATAGAATTCCAGATACCTTCTATATACCATTTTTATAAGAAACTAAAATATCCAGATAATTGGCTGAAATTTTCAGTTTTCATGCCAACTGCCTAGCATTGAATATGGAAAAAACACAGTGAGCTAGTTTCTCATTCCTTACCTTTTCCAGTGGTGAAAACTGATATTTTGTCCCAGTAGAATATCGTGTGGTTCCATTCCTTTTTTTATTTTAGTGATTTGGGTGTTAAAAGTTGGAAACTGATATGAAATGAATTGATTTTGGTAAATAGGCATGCTTACAACTGGTCTGTGGAATATTTTCAAGAACCTGATCATGAAAGTAGAAAATATTAATGTGATTCTGCATTCTGATGTCACGTGAAGGCTCTTTCGGGGGATATAATCCACATCCGTGTGTACTAATGCCAATCAATTAACTCATTTGTGCGGAGCCCCTACTTCGCAGTCAGCATTCAACACAAGGTTCAGAAACAAGGAAGACTTAGGAAGTGCCACCCGGCAGTACACAACTGAGTGTTAAATATGTACTAGACTGAGAACCCAGAGAAAGGCAACGCCAGAGTGGGAAAGGAAATCTAGTGGCCCGCCCTGTAAGAGACTCAAGCTCCACCTCAACTTTCACACTAACCAGCTGGAAGACCTCAGGCAAGCTGCTTAACAGCTTCATGTCTCAGTTTCCTCATCTGTAATAGGAGCTAGAATGATCTCCCCGCTCTATTACTCTATGACTTTACATAAGACAGGCTCCACAGAGCAAGCAAGGCCTGCCCCGGGTCTGGAGGGCAGATGTTAAAGCCAAACCCAGGGTGCGCATGAATGGATGAAGAAGGATGTCCAATCAGGAAGAGAGCCTGCACAAATCTGAGTCTTGTAATAAAAATGACCCTGCTCTTCACAAAATCAACATCTAACTTAGCTAAGTGAGAAAGGAGAAGAGTAGCATGACAATGGGAGAATACTTGTCCCTTCTTGCAAATAAATATGCACTTTTTAAAAATAGAAAGCATCTAGCTTTTAAAAACTGATTCGAGCACCGGTGGTTGTCATGGTGAAATGATCAGTTTCTATGTAGCTCCAGAGCACTGGATTATAGCCACCAAACAGGGGCATTTTACTCCATCCCTCCACTAGGAAAAAGTTGCAAATCTTGTATTTATATTGCAGTCATGAGTTGTTTTCTCAATTCTACAGGCTCTCTGAGTTATGTACATTTTCCTGTGTTCTTTACAGAAAAAAAAGTAAGATGGTCAATTCTATAACAATTTGAAAAATAGTAAAGTGGGGCATTAGTTTAGGCTCTGGCCTTGAGAACATCTGGAAAGGATCAAAGATTCTGCACTAAATGGAAGGGGAAAAGCAGCCTTTTACTCAAATTAGGATGTAAGCAATAGAAGATTTTGGCACTTGTACAGAAGTGACAGCTCTGCTTTCTAAATTTTTTTTTCATGTTGCCTCTTCTTACACCTTTGATACCTATAAACTTAGCCTCAGGTACATGGCTTTTACCAGCAGTTGGGCACGGAGCTAAAATGAGGCTCAAACAAGCATTCTGTGCTCAGTAGTTATTTATAATTCACAACTTGTGTTGCTTTTGCCAAATAAAAGCTACTTTAGAATAATTCCGCATTATTATATTTGGGAACATTAGGCCCCATCTAGGTATGGCTATTGGCAGCAAAATTCATCTTCAATAGTCATTAACAAAGAGAGTGATTTTAGCTTTTTTTTTTTTTGTCAAGAGAAATTAAGCCCAGCATTATATTCTAAGAAAAGATGATGTAAGACAGAATCCATTTTAGATTTCAAGACAATAAATGGATGAGTAAGTAGGTAAAGTTCATGGTATACAAGGTTATGTAGATAGACAGAGTAAAATATAAATAAATACCACACATTTTATCAGGTGTGTTTTTTTCATGAATTATAGTTAACAGTAGTTTGGGTGATATTGGCTTTGTTGTTTTGTTTTGTTGTTTTGTTTTTTGTATCTACATCATAAAAAAATACAAAATAATGCTGAAGTTAAAAAATTTACATACAAATATTTATGACCCTCAATAGCATGGGTTGAAATTCCCCAAGATCTAGAAGTTCATATTAGGATAGACAAAACAAACAGCACTTCAGGAATATATGCTGCTGTTGTCTACTAATGTAAATTTGAAAAACTGCAAGCAAGATAATAACATTTTTGCAAAACTAAGTTTCTCCAGCCAGCAACATGGGGAGCTCCTGGAAATGCAGTGGCAGAGCACCTGAGTCTCTGCAGGCTGCAGGCTGGAGGCACAGAGGTGGTGATGGGGGGTGCTGCAGTCCACAGGCTCAGACCTGCTCATGCACCCAGGAGGCAAGCTCAAGGACACACAGAAATACTTCACAGAGGAACCTGTGAAGGTTCCTTGCCAGGTGCTGGGTCCTGCATAACCAGGTTTGTTGTTGTTTCTTAGAGGGGCAGGGATCAAGTGTCCAAACCACACAACATATGAGTATACATTCAAATGTAACCTAATTTATTTTCACAGGCTGCTGAACTCTGGGACAGTAAACTCACACTACTACAGCTCAGAGTATCTTCCAAAGTGTAAGGGGTTCCAACCTGCCACCAGGGTCACTTCAAGATGGAAGGTCCAAAAAAGCTGGACAAAATTAATTTGAATGCACACATTTTCAATGACGAAATGATAAGAGGGAGTGAGAAGGGTAGGCAGCAACTGAACTGTCCACACCGCCTGCCCCCAATCCTCCATACATGTTGGAACCACGGATGATGTTACTTTGCGCTGAAACAAGATTCCATTCTAATGTTGGACACAGGAGAGAAGCTGGCAGGAAGTAGGATGGGGCTTCAACCAACTCATGGCTAAAAATAATCTTGCGTTTTCATATGTGGAATTTATCTATAAACTTCACCAATAAGATGATGTTGGGAGAAGTGAAAATGAAGTTCACAGTAACACTGGCCTTGGGAAGCCCTGGCAGTATTCACACTCTGCATTTCCCTGCAAACATCCTTTGCTGATTGCCAACACAATGAACAAGTTTGGGCACTGCCTTCAAATCAGGGAAGGACATCTCTTGAGGAATTATACGTCCTGCATCTTCACCATTAGGAGAGTGTCTTCTGACTGCAAAGAGACTTAGGACCTATTTGTAGAGCCAAATGATACAGAAAGAGAAAATGGCATTATTTCACTTGCTTCCAACTTGTTTTACCTCTCAATTTTAAGTTTTCACTATAAAACAGTCTCTGTAATATTTTATTCTTTATAATTTGCCAACTCCTTCTATCCTATGCATACAAAGTAAGACTATATGTTATTCTTTTCTCATTTTTTCTGCCCCACCCCAATCCACCTTTTTTAGCTTTAAATTAAGAATGTCCCTATGGGGAAATGCCCTCATTTTGCAGTCTTTCATTGCTCTCTTTCGATTCCTTCTCAACTTAATAACTCAGTTCTTTAGTGCCTACACATCCCAGTGAGATAACTTGGTTATTTTGTATACACAGGAACACAGTCGTAAACACATGCCTGTACACATGCACACACACACTTTGAAATTAACTCTTTTTTTTAACAGGGCAAATTAGAATCACATCAAATTTAAACTCACATATATTTCTGTAAAAATGTACAAATGAATATGTCATTCTGAGTCCAAAAAAAATGGAGAAAATGGTTTGAATGATGGAAAAAAATATATATATCTCTCCAGAGGCTGAAATAGTATGATAATGATTTTCATAATTCAAATGAATACATAATTACTAGACATCATCAGGGAAGATTTATTATTTGCTAAACTAAACCAAAAAAATCAGTAGCTATCACTATAGGAAAATGTATCCTCTTATAGCTGAGGTAAATTAATTTTGTTACTGAAATGTCATTATGTTGTCATATTTCCACTCTTATCACTTATTCAAACATATCCATTTTTCCTTCCTAATGTTTTATTGCTAAGATAATTGAACTTTGCAGTTTTTATCTCAAGCTTATATTACTTAAAAATCTCTGTGTGCATTATTACAATGAAAGGGCAAAGGTAGAGATAGGACTTATTTAGCTCTCATGGTTTATGATTGTATTGAAGCTCACAATTGATTATAGCTTTCTAACCTCTCTTTTCCTACTCATTACCCTCTTCGTTTTATAGCACTATTTCTAGCTATTAGACTATCTTTATTTAGGAGGCACAAAAGGAAAAGACCAAGAAGAATTTGAAAAATAATATATTTGTTTTGATGTTTCAATTTAATGCAGGTTTGAAAATGCAGAACTGTCTAAGGTATACTAAATATTCATTAGGCAGTTTACCTTTTACTAAGTTCTAAATGAAAATGACCCAGCAAAATCAAATTGAAATTTCATAGAGTACTTTTCAAGTATGGTTCTAAAACATACATTAAACAAAATGCATTCATTTGAATGCAAGTCTCTCTCTTTCTCTACACACCCTAGGGTCTATTATGCTTTCAGTTCAATGCCTCTGAAATGTGTGTGGTGTGGATCAAATAAATAGTTCAACAGCTTTCATAAGCAAACAATCTTATGGCCTGGTATATCAACAAACCTCTTGTGCTATTTCTTTATGCTTCCCCACTTACAAAGGTTAATGCAAATTTCATTTGAATTCAAGCAAAATATTCTGCATTATTTTCTACATAGACAAATCTGTTCAGACAGAGCCCATCAGAATTTATCCATGTGAATCCAACAGCCCTTTATGGATTTGTAGAATCATAGTAAAATATGTTCACTTTTAGAAATCAAACCTACCACTGGCCAGCCCTAAAGTCATAGTTCTTAGAGGAGGAAGCATTCTAGAAATTATGCAGTCCAACTCTCCAATTAAAAAAAAAAAAAAAAGTAGAATTTAGCATACATTCAAAATAAACTATTATGTCACTTAAGTTATATCTTTCTTTACCTTTGATAATATTCCTTGTCTTCTTGTGTACTTTATTTGATACTAATACACACACTCTAGATTTTTTATGCTTCCAGGTTTCATGGCATATATTTTTCTATCTTTTTACTTTCAGTCTATTTGTGTCTTTATATTCAAAATACATCCATTTTATAGAACGTATAAATGGGTCTTGTTTTTTATTCTAGTATAATAATCCCTGCCTTTTCATTGGGGTGTTAGTTCCTATGAACTTAATGTAATTATTTTATTTTTGTTGTTATTTTTTCATATCTTTTTTTTATTCAAAGCTTTTGTATTTCCTTTCATCTGCGTTGATTTAATAAAATATTTTTTAAATAAAAAATTTATCCCTAGCCAGTTTGATTCAGTGATAGAGCATCAGCCTGTGGACTGAAGGGTCCCTGTTTCAATTCTAGTCAAGGATGTGTACCTTGGTTGCAGGTTCCTAGCCCTGGTCAGGGGCATGTGGGAGGCAATGAATTGATGTGTCTCTCTCACATCGGTGTTTCTCTCTGTCTATTCCTCTCCCTTCCACTCTCTCTAAAAATCAATGGACAAAATATCCTCCGGTGAGGATTAAATAAATAAATAAATAAAATAAAAATAAATAAATTATTTTATTTTAAAATAGTTTTAGATTTAGAGAAAAAAAATGAGATGATAATTTAAGAGTTTCCTTATATCAAACACGCAGTTTTCCCTATTATTATCTAACATAGCATGGTACATTTATTAATGAGCCAATATTGATACATTATTATTAAATAAGCCCTACTTTATTCAGATTATCCTTGTATTTACCTAATGTCCTTTTCCTGTCCCAGCATCCCCTCCAGGATACCATATTACATTTAATTATCATGTCTCCTTGCTGTGACAGTTTCTCAGACTTTCCTTATTTTGCATAACCTTGACAGTTTAGAGGAGTTACTGGTCAGGTATTCTGTAGAATGTTCCCCAGTGGAGATTCATCTGATGCTTTACACCTGGTGAAACTGGGCTTCCATATTTTGGAAAGCAGACCACAGATGTAAAGTGTCATTTCATCCCATACATCAAGGGCACATACATACTATCAACATGACTCATCACTGTTGATGTTGATTTTGATCTCCTGGTTGAGGCAGTGTTTTATCAGGTTTCTCTACTGTCAAGTTACTTTATCTTCCACTTTTCAAACTGTACTGTTTGGAAGAAAGTCATTATGTGCAACCCACTCTTCTGAAAAGGCATGGTGTCATGGATTTACCATTATAATATTACACAGAATAATTTCACTACTTTAGAATATCATTGGCCTTTACTTCATCTATAGAAGTTTTCCCTTTTCCAGGATCCACTTAGTCAGAATCATAAAGTATGTAAGCATTTCAGACTGGTTCCTTTCAAATAGCAATGTGCATTTAATCATGTCTTTCCATGCTCCTTGACTTGTTTCTTTATAATCATGGAATAATAATCACAGTATGGGTATATCACAGATTGTATATCATTTTATCTATTGAAGGACATCTTAAGGGATAAAGCATCTAGTTTATCACTAGCCTATATAATATAAGCCTAAGATGCTAAGTGTCCGACCATTCATTCTCCTGTTCAACCAGTCTCTATGATGCATACTGACCACCGGGGGCAGACGTTCCAACTGATAGGTTAGCTTGCTGCTGGGGTCTGCCAGATTGGGACTGGGTGAGATGGGCCGGACACACCCTGGAGACCTCCCTCGGTCCCTCCCCAGCCCTGATCGTGCACCCAGAGGGTCCCTCAGTCTGGCCTATACCCTCTCACAATCCAGGGCCCCTCGGGAGATGTCAGAGAGCCAGTTTTGGCCTGATCCTTGCAGGCCAGGCTGAGGGACCCCACTGATGCATGAATCCGTGCACTGAGCCTCTAGTTAAATATAATGTTAGTTTTATGGATTTTTTATAGATGTTCTAGATCAGGTTGAGAAAGTTCTCTATTCCTAGTTTACTGAGAGATATCATACATGGGTGCTGGATTATGTTAAATTATAATGCTTCTTCTGCATCAATTGATAGAGCCATGTGATTTTTTTTTTCTTTATCCTGTTAATGTGGTGAAGTATACAGACTGATTTTCAAATTTTGAACTAGCATTTCACACCTAAAACAAATCAGATCATGGTATATGACTCTTTTTATACACTTTTCATGCTCTTTTTATTAAATCAGTTTGCTAATATTTTGTTGATGATTTTGTATCTGTGTTCATGAGTGATATTGGTCCATAATTTTCCTTTCTTGTAACATATGTGACTTGTTTTGGGATTAAGTTAATTCTAGCCTCATACCAGTACAATGAGTTTAAAAGGATTATCTCTGCTTCTATTTCTAGAAGATATTATGGGAAATTGGTACAATTTTATCCTTAACTGTATGGTAGAATTCAACAATAAAACTATCTGATCCTGGTGTTTGTTGTTGTTGTTTTTGAAGGGGGAAGGTTATGAATTATAGTAAAACCTCTATAAAATGGGCTAATTTGGGCAAAGGGGTGTCAAAGCCCAAAGTCTGCTATATAATAAAGTAGACTTTCTGAATATGTATGTTAAAACATTGACAAATTAGTTTACCTATTTTTACTTATGTAGATACATTTGTGTAATTAAAATTAGGTCTGTATGAAAAGTTTAATTTCACAGAAAAGTTTTCTATATATATTACTGTAATTTTAAATTTATATTAATAAGTAAATGCATGCATTCACCAGTCACCGAAAGTGAGCAAATACACATGGCTGGGCATGGCTTAGTGCAAGTGAGGACATTAGCCAACAGTCAGCACACATTAAAACTGCTGCAGAAAGTCACACCATGTGACAACAGAACCAATTACCCCTGGAAATGCGATGTGATCACAAGCTAATTATTCCCCAAACCTTGTTTACAAGCGGTGATTCTTCGATTTAAATATGTAGACTATAGTTGTAGATATGTAATTTTTATTTATGTTAATGAAATTACTAGTGTTTTTTCCAACATATGGTCTGTTCACTAAAGTTTGTTAAAAACAACAGTGAAATAATAACAAAAAGTAACCTAATTTAATTATAAGCAAATCTTAGTTTAAAGCATTTTAAAATTAACAGGGTATTAATTTTCACATATGACATACGGAATAGAAATTTTGTCCCTGGTCCTTAAATTGAGGTCTGCAAAATTGAGGGTTTATTGTATTGATTCAATTTTTAAAATAGATATAAGCCTATACGCCTATTCAGATTATTTACTTCTATTTCTGTGGTAGTTTATGTCTTTCAAATAATTGGTTCATTTCATCTAACTTACCAAGTTTGTGGGCATAGAGTTATTTTTAGTATTTTAAATTATCATTTTAATGTTCATCAGATCAGTACTGATGACCCCCCACTGCTTTGGACCCCCAATGATATTTGTCTTCTCTTTTTCTTAGTCTGGCTTAGAGGTTTATCAATTTAATAGATGTTTTCAAGGACTAGATTTGGATTTTGTTAATTGTCTTACTCTTTTTAGTCTAATTGATTTTTATTCTAACTTTTACTATTGCTTTTCTTCTGCTTGCTTTAGACTTATATAGCTATATTCTTTTCTAACGTAGTAGATGAGTAACTTTTTCTAAAACCAGCATTAACCCATTAAAATTTTATTTGGAGCATTCAGTACTCTTACATTAATTTTAACCTATCCTATATAATAAAGAGCTAATATGCTAATTAGACCACACAGCAGAACAACCATCCAGACGACCTTCCAGACGACCTTCCAGACGAAGCTGGGGCTGTGGGGGCCAAGCCCCTTGCAAGGATTTTGTGCATCAGGCGTCTAGTGTGTGTGTGTGTGTGTGTGTGTGTGTGTGTGTGTGTGTATGTGTGTGTGTGTGTGTATTTATACCATCTTATTTTATACTTCTGTGTATCTCTTTATATGATTTTTTTTCTCTTCTTTCTTTTTTCTTTTTTTAAAATATATTGCCAGAAGCCGGTCCATCCTTGCTGCTTGACACAGTCACTGCAGGAAAGAAACATCTGCACAGCATATGTTTCAAGGGACCTGGCGTATATAGCATACTGTTCTTAATATGTTTGCTCCCCTTAGCGCTATGTGTTTTAACCAAGGTCACCTCTCCGAGAAAGGTTGTTTCCCCAGGTAGGGATTTTTCCCTGAAGTTAGGGAGGGGATAAAACCCCTTAACTAAGTGCCAGAAGGGTAGTTAATCACTTTAACTACAAACAACCACACTTAAGCTATATAATCTTTACTCCCTGGACTGGAGATAAGAAACGCCCTAACCTTTGCAATAGAAATTGACAGGATTAAAATCAACTGGTATAAATACAGATGTAACAAGACAATAAACACCAGAACTTTGCTGGAGATCCTGAACAGAACTTGGCTGGAGATCCAGACCAGAACTTGGCTGGAGATCCTGGCTAGAGATCCTGGCTAGGCTGCTGATCAACTGAACGCTGTCTCCGTGTCATTCCTTCTTCGCTGACTCCATCTACACCTTTGGGAACCCCTGGATCTGCTGGGGTTGGACCCCAGCAATATATATTTTATTGATTTTAGAGAGAGAAAGGGCGGGGGAAAGAGAATACAAATATCAATGATGAAAAAGAATCATTGATCAGCGGTCTCCTGCATGCCCCACACTGGGGATCAAGCCGCAACCAGGGCATATGCCCTGAATGGGAATTGAACTGTGACCTCTTGGTTCATAGGTCAATGCTCAACCACTGAGTTCTCGTCTTTCTTTACTTTCTTTAAATAGATTTTTTTCTCATTTCATTTCCCCCTTACTAGTTAGGATTTCTATTTTCAATTTCTATTTTGTAGTTCTTATTTCAGGAAGTTAAATTTACATACATTTACATACATTTAATTTACAGACCTAACGTATTATTCTCTAAAGTTAATCAGCATTTCTATTGTCCTCCTGAAAAATTCAAACCTGGAGCATTTTATTCCAGCCACCTCCCTCATAGTAAATGCTATTTTTTGGAATTTTAACTCTACCTTTTTTTTTTTATTATTGTTTATATACTTGCTATATTGGTATTTTGTTATATATAGTTTGTGTTGATTTAGATTTTCTCACATATTTATTTATTTATTTATTTTTTTGCCTGAGATCATATCTTTTAGAAGATTACTTGGTGAAGATACGTTGGTAGTAAAGTCCTTTAGGTTTGTTGGTTTTTACCTCATTCTTGAATGATATTTTGCTGGCTATAGGAGTCTATGTTGGTCACTGTTTTCTTTAACTCCATTAAAGATAATCTCTTGACTTCTGTTTTTCATTTTTAGTGTTGAGGAATCAGATGTCAGTCTAATTCAAGGGTCAGCAAAATATGGCCTGCCTAACAAATCTGAATCATCATCTGTTTTTGTTGTTGTTTTGTGTGTGTGTGTGTTTGTGTGTGTGTATGTGTGTGTATGTGTATTTAAATAAAATGCTTATTCATTTACAAAATTTCTATGGCAGATTTTACTACAATGGCAGAATTGAGTATTTACAGTAGAGACCATGTAGTCCTGAAAATCTAAACTATTTACTATCTGTCCCTTTACCGAAAGAGGTCACTGACTCCTAGTCTTTTATTGCTTTTGTTTCCATAATCAGTCTTTTAAAATAATATCTCTGCAATTTACTACTCTACAATTTCAATATGATTTGTCTAGGTATGGACTTTTTTATGCTTGTAATTGTGGAGACTTCTTGAAGGTCTGGATTATTGTTAGTTATGCGTTTTGAAAATTTTTCACATCTTGCCTCTGCTATCTTTCTACTTTTTAAAAGAAAAACTGTCTCCCTCTATGCTTCACATCCTTAATATCACTTCTGTATATTTTCCATACCTTTAGCTCTTCATTCTCAATTCCAAATGATTTCTCACATCCACTTTCCCGTTCATTTATTTTTCTAATTCAGTTTACAGTGTAGTTAATATGATCCACTGAAACTTTAATTACTGTAATTTTTATTTCTAGCAATTGTTTTTTTCAAAGATGCTTGTTTTTTATATTTTCTTGTTTTCTCTGCTCATATTTTCAAGCTATTTTATTATTTTTAAATGTATTAAATATGTTTTTTAATAGTTAGTACTTGATATTTAATGTACCTGCATTTTTTATGGTTTTTTTTCCTGTGATTTGTTATTTCATGTAGAGCACTATCTATCAGAATTCTATGAGACCTGTGATTAAGGTAAATTCTTCCAAAGAGCAGCTGCATTTGCTTCTCTCAGGTGTTTTGGAGCATGACCTGTCCAGGACCACCTGAAACATAGTATTACCCATTTGAGGATATTTGGAAAACCTAGCCCATGTAAACTGACCTACAAGCTCGGAGAGTAGGCATCTGTTTAACAGTTTTCAAGGGGGAATTTTTTTTCTCTTTTATTAAACACTATTAGAGGCCCAGTGCATGAAATTCGTGCCCCGGGGGCAGGGGCTCTCTCAGCCTGACCTGCACCCTCTCCAATCCTGGAGCCCTTGGGGGATGTCTAACTGCCCGTTTAGGCCTGATCCCGCAAGGCCTAAACTGGCAGTTGGACATCCCTCTCGCAATCCGGGACCTCTGGCTCCTCATCACTCACCTGCCTGCCTGACCCCTCTAACTGCCCTCCCCTGCTGGCCTGGTTGCCCCTATTAACTTTTTTTTTAAATCTTATCCCCTTCACACACAATTGTATTTGACTTCCTTATTGGCTTCTCCCTCTCACACAATTTTTCCCTCTTATTTATGTAACACTTTTTCCTACTGACTCATCGTTTATAAACTTTTCTTTCCTCCTTATTTCCTACTTCTGTTCCCTCATCCTTCTTCCCATCTTTCTCCTGCCCTCCCTCCCTCCCCACATTCCTTCTTTCCTTTATCTTTACCCCTACCCTACCTCCCCTTTTCCTTCCCACCTTAATTTTTTTCTTCACTTCCTCCCTCGGACCTGCTTTGCTCCTTCCCCCATTTCTTCCTTCTTCCCCTTCTCCTTTTAAGCTTTACCGGCTCCCCTTTAAAACTTTTCTTCCCTCCCTCTTTCTCATCCTACCTTTCCCATATATTCTTCTCTACTTACTTCCACTGTTTTCATATCTATCTACCTGCCTAATTATTCACTATCATTTATCTTTTTTTCTTTTCTGACTCCTACTTTTAAAATCTGTCCCCAGTACACAACTATTCTTGATTTTCATTATAGCGCCTACAGTTCACTCACACATCCTCTTTCCTTCTTTAACTCTGCTCGCTGCTGACTCCTTTATAGAGTTCTTCCCTCCCTCCTTCCCTTCTTAAAGCTTTCTTTCTGGGCGTTAAACCCAAGCCCAGGGCTCAGCCCTGGCCAGGTGTTCACCATGCCTCCTTCCCTGGCCTCCCCACCACCGTCCTGCTCCCATTCCCTGCCTGGGACACCAGGCCCAGCAAGGGTGGCCCAGGCCCCTGCAGCCTGGGTGCTGCTGCTGCCGCAAAGCAGGAGCACCTCCGCCCAGAAGGCCTCGGCCCATCCACCACTCCCTCCAAGACCCATGGGCGCCTCCCCACCAATGGCCCTCGCCGGGGGCCATCTCCCTCCTCCCATGTCTGGGCAGGGCTCTTGCCCCACCCCTTGCCAGGCAAACCTGTTCCCCACTCCTGCAGTTACCGTCCCCTCCTGCATGCAGCCCTGTGTTTCCTTCTTTTTTCCATTCCTGTGCCTTTTTCTTGTTCCCTTTCTATATTTCTGTTTTTCCTCTTGGCCTATCTGCATGAAGGCCTGACTTTCTATCTCTCTCCTTTCTTATCTCCTCCTATCGTATCCTATTCTACCCCGGGCCTTGCAGCTGCCTGAGCAGAGGGCGGGGACACAGCCTGCTGATCTGGTTGTGAGGTGACGCAGTAATGGATAATTTGCATATTTCTCTATTATTAGGTAAGATGGTTTAAGGCAGGTGATTTTCCCTGCATTCTGGATGGGATAGGGGTTAGGGGGTTAGGGGAGGAGAAGTCTGGTTTGTTTTTAACCTCTCCTAACCCTCTTATATAGGAACACTTCTGGAATCCTGACTTCACCAAGTTTAATAATTGCCTTGTAGTCATGGTATCAGTGCACTTATGGAGGCAGAATAAATTATTTACCATTCTGAGTTGGTTTTGGCAGAAGGTTAAGTTAGGATACCTAGTCTGCAATATCAAGCCTAATACTAAAGTCAAAAGAAAGCAAGTGGATATATTTTGTTTGTCAGTTTACTTTGTTCATTAAATTCTACATATAAGTGAGATCATGTGATATTTATCTTTCTCTGACTGGCCTATTTTTCAGGAGTGTGCGGGAGCAGGGAGGGTTGGAGTCTTGGGTGAGGGGAAGGGATATCTGTAATACTTTCAACAACAAAGATAAATTAATTTTAAAAAATAAAAATAAATTTAAAAAAAGAAGGCAAGTGGCTTGATTAAAGTCACACAGTTTTGATTGCCCAGAATAAAATAATTATTGTGAACAGCAAATTCTTTTTAAAGATATTCTTTAAAAGAAAAAATAAAGTTTCTAAAAATTCTTTTTAATACATTCAGAATTCAGAAAATAATACTAAATATCCATCAATGTTCCAAAAGGTAGATTGGTTATTAAATAGTAGTCAAATACATGCATTTCAAGCCACAAAAGACTGTCATTTGATTAAAGATTTTAATCAGATTCTATGTCATTTCCATCTCAAATCCATGTGCCTCAGACAAATGTCTTTGTTTCATTTAAACATTTCCCAACTACCCTACTTCCTAAACAACAAGAGAACCCCAGCTGCAATCCTGGTATGTAAGCCCAAATCTTTGGCATTATCTTTACTTTCAAATCTTTCTTCTTCCATATGTACTCATTTATCAACGTTAGGAGCTTCCTTTGCTCTGTCAGCCCCTTGTTGGGGCTTGGTTACTTCCTGATTAGAATAGTATCAGTCTGATTCTGGCTTTCTAGTCTCCAGCATCTACAAAGTTTTTAACCTTATATAAAAGACATATATAAACTACACACTCACCACACACACAATTTGTACATTTTATTTGGGCATCTTTCTATATAAAACCTTAAAGAAAGTCTGGATATTGATTCCTCTTTCTAGGAAAAGAGGGTTTTTAAATTGGGGCAGGGGAATAGTAAATCTAGCTTTATATGCAATGTATTGACGTTTTAGAAAGAAATGTACCTTAGGCAATACAAATTAAAATGTAAAGAAAATGCTGGTACTTACTGTTATAGCAATGTCTCAACACTTTCCTTTTTGTAGTGACTCTCCTTCATCCCCACATATTTTGGGTTTCTCCATAGTTCCCTCTTTAACCTGTAGCCCTTGCATTTTGTCACCTAGTTTACAGGTCAGAACTTCCCCTGACCCTGTTTTTTCGTGCCATTTTCTGGCTCAAAGCAGAGAATAATTCATTCAGGAGGCATTGTCTCTGCTCACCTGTCAGAGTGGAAGACTGAACACAGTATTTTAAACAGGTTTGCCATTATTCCCCTTTCAAAAATAATTTTCTAAATTTTGTCTCGAAAGCTTTTACACATCTTACCTTCCTGTCCTCTACTCTTGGCTACTATTTTCTACATGGAATCTTCTCCTCTACGTGGTCTAGAATCCTAGAATTTTCAATTCTTAGTCTTCACCTGATGGCCTCCCAACCCAAATCCTACTGCACTTGTGGTTGTCTCTGTGCAGCTGTATCCGTTTCCCGACAACCATCAGAGTCATCCAGAATGAAGTTCAGAAAGACATAGAAATAGAAAATATCAAAGTCAGGTTAAGAGACACAGTAGAGTGAGAAAGCTCAACACAGAGTTACAAAAGAAGGTAATAGAATTGGGAAGATAAAACATTTGAAGAAATAATGAACATAAAAGACACGGGTCCTCAGGCTCAAGAAACAGAGCAACCCCCGCAAAAGGTTAAAGAAGAAGAAATACATCTAATATGTTACGACAAAATCAAAGAAAACCACAATGTTTCAGTGTAGTTAGAGAGAAAAGACAGAGTATCTAATGAAGGATAATCAAATAGTCAGACAGCTGATTTTTAAATGAGAAACAGTGAAATATCTTTAAAGTGCTGAGAAAAAATAACTGTCAGCCTTGAATTGTATATACCCAGAGAATCTTTATCAGAAACAAAGACAAAATGAAGGCAAACAAAAAAAACTGAGTGTTCCATAAACAGACCCTCAATAAACTACCTTCTGAAATTTATTTCAGAGAGAAGGAAAATAATCCTAGAAAATGGTTTGTGATTCAAGAAGAATTGTCAGCGATAAAAATGATTAATATACTCGTAAATTGGGAAAGACTCTGAGTGTATAGAACAATGCTGTATTAGTTTTCTTCTGCTACCATAACAAATTATCATAATTATAATAGATTTTTAAAAATACAAGAAACCCAACAAGAAGCTCTCTTTCTGTGGGACTTGAAACTTGGAAGTTGTAAGCCTGAAGGTGCTAGAAACTATCATTGCTTCATTTGTTCATTAATTCAATATTTATTAAGCATTTATTTAGTTAGGTACTTGTCTAGGTTCTGGAGATAAAGTAATGAACAGGACAAACTCTTTACATTTGTGATGCTTACACTTATAGAGAAAGACAAATATAAAATAGAAATATTCAAAGTGATGAATAGCAAGGACCCACAAACAAGATTACTCTACCCAGCAAAACTATCATTTAGAATTGAAGGTCAGATAAAGGGCTTCACAGATAAGAAAAAGCGAAAGGAGTTCATTACCACCAAATCAGTATTACATGAAATGCTGAAGGGTATTCTTTAAGAAGAGGAAGAGGAAGAGGAGGAGGGGGAGGGGGAGGAAAAATATTTTTTAAAATGTGAATAATTAAATGGCAATAAATACATATCTATCAAAAATTGAATCTAAAAATCAAAATAAATAAGGAATCTGATGATTAAAATAAACTGATGAGTAAAATAGAACCAGAAGCATGAAAACATGGGGCAGACTGATAAATCTCATAGGGAAACAGGGAGAGGGGAGGCAAGAAGAGATTAACCAAAGAATTTATATGCATATATGCATTGCCTATGGATACAGACAATAGGGTAGTGAAAGCCTGGTGTGGGGATGGAACTGGGTGGAGGGGTACAATGGTGGGGGGGTTCGGAAGTGTGGGACATCTGTAATACTCTCAACCAAAAAGATTTTTTTAAATAAATAAGTTAATTTCTGATAATTAATCTTCATAAAGAAACTAGAACAGAATAGCAAAATAGTGACTGGGAGCTTCCCAGATTAGGACTGGGAGGTCAGGGCCCTGGCAGGGTGACTAAGTGGGTTAGAGCATCATCCCAATATGACAACGTTGTGGGTTTAATCCCTAGTTAGGGCACATACAAGAATCAACTAATGAATGCATAAATAAGTGGAACAACAAATTGATCTCTCTCTCTCTCTCTCTCTCTCTCTCTCTCTCTTAAAATCAATAAAAATTAAAAAAAAGATTGGGAGGTCAGGTTAAGTGCTACTTTAGATAAGTTGTATCACTTGTGGGAACAGAATTTTTTTGAGAATTTTTAGTTAAAATTTAGATGATGAGGAGGATGAATATTTGTTCCGGGCAAAGATAGCAGCCTGGGCAAAGCTTTCAATTTGGGTTCATTCTGGACCTATACAAAGTGCGGAAAGTAGATCAGTGGAGCAGGAGCAGAGGGAATGATGGCAAAAATGATAGGAGAGGAGGAATTACCAATTCATACTTTTGTATTGTTTCAAAATATTTTATGACAACATGTGATGGTTAATTTTGTGTGTCACCTTGACAGGGTCAAGGGTTACTCAGATATTTGGTGAAACATTATCCTGGGTGTGTCTGTGAAGGAGTTTCTAGATGAGATTAACATTTGAATCAAAAGACTGTTCTCCCCCATGTGGGTGGGCATCATCCAATCCCTTTGAGGCCTGAATAGAACAGAAAGGCTGAATATAGAATTTGCTCTTCCTGCCTGACTGTCTTTGAGCTGGGACATCATCGGTCTTCTCCTGCCTTCAGACTCAGGCTCAGACTTGACTTGCATCACTGGCTATCCTATTTCTTAGGCCTCCAGCCTTGGACTGGAACTATGCCATTTCCTGGGTCTCCAGTTTGTGACTGCTGATCTTGAGATTTAGTCACATGAGCCAATTCCTTATAATAAATCTCTTTATGTGTACATCCTATTAGTTCTATTTCTCTAGAAAACCCTCACATAGACAATCATGAATTGCTTTTGTATTTTGAAAAAAAGTTATATTTTAAAAATAAGAAATAGACTTTGTGCTAAAAATGAGGACCACACCAACATTGAAAAAGCATGGAACACATTATGTGGGCAAGTAATTTGATTTTAATATCCTCATTGTCAGATGACAGTAATAATAGTCCCTACTTCATGGGGTATTGTGAGGATTAGATAACAGAATATGTTTAGAACAGTGATTGATATAACAGCGCCAGTTATGTATTATCATTCCCAAAGAAGAGAATCAATAACTGAGTCTGGTTGTTGCTTCATAGGAAGGAGAGGAAGCATACAATTTAGGGAAAAAATAGCATTACAAAATCTAGGGGGGGAAATGCCAGAGAGAGTGGCCAGAAATTTTAAATGCTGCCAAGATCCCAGGATCTTATTAAACTAAATTCCATATACTCTCCTCTATTGGCATTCAACAATCCTTACTCCAGTGGCAGTAATGAGCTAGCTCACTTTGCTGTGTTGGCTCACTCTTGTGTATATTTTAAATCATAATCATTTACATAACACCTGACCATTATTTTCCTCTATGTATGTGGTCTCCTCAACCAGGCTCTAATAAAACTAGAACTATATCTTTTTTCCCCAAACAATAACCTTTTTACTTTCTACTCTCTTACCCCTTTTTTGAACACACACACACACACACACACACACACACACACACACGTGCACACACATTTGATATAGGCACAGAAGGCCATCTACTGTGATTTATCTGACAAAAGTCAATAAAGACAGAGGTGCAGACCTTTAAAAATTAATTTTAAACATAAACTGCCCTTTGCAAATTTTGTTACAAGTACTTTACCCAAGAGCATTCAAACTTGTATGCTTCTCTAGAGCTTATCAAATAAGTTTTAGACTATATACTTATTACAGAAAATAATAAAAAAAGCACTATTTATTTTGGGTGTGATATGAATCGATCTCTTCATCTACCAACAGGATATATTGTAGATAAAACCTTAAAGGAAACTTTTGTTTAGATAATTTTCATGGTTTACTGCTATTAATTAATTTAGTGAGATGTTTCCTATTCTTTCTTTTTTCTGCTTTACTCAGTTACTTTAGTAATTTCTACCCAGTTGAATAAAAATGAATAAGACTTTTATTTTGACATAGATCATTTTTATGGTTGCAGGCATTATCAAAGTTTTATAAAAGTTTGGCGTATAGCCCATCATATCTATAATGAGCATTTTTCTTTTTAAATCCCAAAAAGCAACAATTAAATTTTATATGATGAAGTAAATCATTTCCATTGCAATGTCTTCTTTGTTTTTAAAAGAAACTCGGAAATAAGCTTTCACAGTAAAAAAAAAAAAAATCCAAGTCTTTAAAAATATTGTAATATAGATGTATATACAATGGGTACAGAAAATAAGTGATGAAAATAAATCTTTATTGTGTTATTATAAAGTGAGTAGTTGTATATCTTAAAGTGTTCATGTTGGCCTTAATTTGAAGGACTCACTTTGCTTTGATGATTCTGCTTCTTATTTCTCTGAGAAAATAGAAGAAATTTACATGCATCTACCATCAAAACAGCAAACTTACCTACATCTAAATCCACACTTACATTCTGGCTTCCCTGCTATTACTAGAGATGAACTGTAATAGGAGTCATATAGCCTGTCTTACTAAGGCCAGTGCCTCCCCAGGTCCTGTCCTCTCATATTTACTTGATTGCATCTGCAATTGTCACCTCTGTCTTCTTTACCATGATTGTTTTCTTCTCTACTGGTCATCAAGAAAGTAATTCTTTGAACCCAGCTCTCAATCAATCTACTTCCCCCTTTCTTTGTTTCCTTTCTTATCAACATTTCAACTAATGAGACTCATCCATATTCACTGTGTCCAATTCTTTTTCTATTCCCTTGTAAACCTACCATAAACTGTTGTTTTGTTTTGTTTTGTTGCCTACTGTTCTTGTCATCAGATCTTGTCAAGGTCACAAATGACTTTCACAATGCCATATTCAATGGTTCATTCCCATCCTCATTTTAGTTGCTCTATCAGCATACATAGACATAGAGAATTGTTCTCAAAATACTTAGTTACTTGAGACTCAGAAGAATAGTGCCTTGATGCCTTTCTACCTCACAGGCTCTTCAGTTTCCTATGCTGGTGCCTCTTTATTTTTCCAATCTCAAAATTTTGGTGTTACTCAGAGCCAAGTCCCAATCTCTGTGTGATTTCATCCAGTCTCATGACTTTTGCTATCACTGATGACTTCTGAATTTGTATTTCCTCTTCACACCTCTCCCTCTAGATTTGTATATCCAGCTACTTATTCACCATCTCTATTTGTGTATATAACAGTCAAAATGAATCAAAAAGCAAAGTCTTGATTAGTCTCTCAAAACATCTGCCTCTCTCTTTTTGCCTCAGCAAGTTATATCTCTATTCTTCCAGTTGCCCAGACCAAGAAACTTAAAATATTCTTGATAACACATCCTATTCCTGATTCATGAAAAATGTACCTTAGGTAATATGTCCAAAATCTAATCATATCTCACCTTCCAATACTGCTACCATCATACAAGCCACCATCAACTCTATCTCCCTTGATCTGCTTTATTTTTCTTTATCTAATGTTATGGGTTGAGTTGTGCTTCCCCCCATATTATTTTGAAGTCCTAAGTCCCAGTACTGCAGAATGAGACTTTATTTGAAAATATACTTATTGCAGATGTAATTAGTTAAGATGAGGTTACACCAGCATAGAGTGAACTCAATCTATTATGATGGTTTCCTTATATGAAGATGGTTGTACACATCTGGTACAGAGCAACACAGGGAGAATGCTATGAACTAAGAGATTAGAATTAATATTGCCAAAAACCAAGGAACACCTGGAACTACCAGAAGCTGGAAGAGGCAAGGAAAGAATCCTCCCCTAGAGACTTGAGAGAAAGCATGAACTAACTCACACTTTGATTTTGGACCTCTAGCATCTAAAACTGTGGCAGAACAAACGTCTGCTTTTTTAAGTTACTAAATTTGTAATACTTTGTTATAGCAGCTCCAGGAAAACTGATACACCTAGCATATTGTATCTATTTTTATATGTTTATTTATGTATTTGTCCATTGTATATCCCAAGTAAAATGTGAGCTCCCTAATTACTAGGATTTTGTCAGTGTTTTTTTCATTGCTGTATTGCCTTACCTAAAAGACTGAGTGATTTATTGTAACTAGTAAAATCTCAGAGAATAGGTCTTAGATTATATTCCATTCAGTTAGGGACAGTGACTTTTAAATTGGCTGTATTTTTAAAGATTGCTTGCATTCTGAAAGAAGACCAATACTCCAAATGACAAGGGTAATAAGAAAAATTTTAACACAAAACCAGAACAAATTTTACTAAGAATGCATAGAACACAAAGATAAGAGTCAATAAGACCCAGAAGTATAATATCTACAGACAAAAATAAAAATATGTAGTGCTGAGATTGTTGTTGTTAAAATGACCTGCTACTCTAACAAAATAAAGCCAAGGAGGATAAGTCAAATCTTAATTTTAAAAATATATATATATATATTTGTATTGATTTAGAGAGAAAAGGAGAGGGAGTGAGAGAGATAGAAACATCAGTGATGAAAGAGAATCATTGATTGGCTTCCTCCTGCATACTTCACATTGGGGACAGAGCCCACACCACCTCCTACCCACCAAACCCCACCCCCCAGGGAATGGAACCATGACCTCCTGGTTCATAAGTTGACACTCAAACATTAAGTCATGCCAGCTGGGCTTTTTTTTTTTTTTTTTTTTGAGAGAGAGAGAGAGAGGAAGGGAGGGAGGGACAGAGACAGAGAGAGCTAGAAACATGGATGTGAGAGAGACACATTGATTGATTGCCTCCCGCATGCGTCCCAACCAGGGCCAGGGATCCAGCTTGCAACCAAAGTATGTGCCCTTGACCAGAATCAAGCCCAGGATCCTTCCATACACAGGCTGATGCTCTATCTACTGAGCCAAACCAGCTCGGACATCAAATATTAAGTTCTCTTTAAAAGTTTATCTACAAGGGAAGGGGAAAATATGGTAGAGAAAACAGGAACTAAGATAAGATTAATCTGAATAATTGTATTATATAATTTTGATTTTGGAAACAAATGTTTTTGCCTTCTCAAAGAATTAACTTAAAAAGAAATCCTGAAATAATAGAAAACCCTGAATACATACCAAATAATGACAAAACTACACAAAGAAAATAGTTACGTCAAGTCACTTTATAAAAGCATATATCCCTAATGAAATATATCCTAAGCCAAAAAGAGCTGTAAGACAAGTTAATTTTTACTTAGTGGTTTATTAGTAGTAATATTGGTATTTTTATTTTAAAATAATGTGATAGTATAATGCAAACAAGTAATTGCATTACTATGTCAGGAACCAAGATTTTCAGTGTAAAAGAAAAGAGTTATAAGTATAAAATCAAAAAAGTTAAAGTCATATAATTTTAATTTTTTATTTGTATTCATATTTGAATTAAAATAGTGACATTAATTCATTTAATTTAATTGCTTTTTAAAAAGTTATTTTTAGCTTTGTCCTAAATAGGTCTAAAAGCAATGACAGCCTAAGAAAAATGAACATACTGAGAGCCAGTTTGTGGCATTTAAACACTGGTCCCCACTAAAAAGGATCAGGGCTTCATAAAAAACAAGCTAACTAATTTTAGAGATCAGGGGCAAGAATTTTGCAATGTGAGCCTGGGTTATCCTGGTGATTGGAAATTAAGGTCTCCAGCAAACCTGTGATTTGTAAAATGGGCCTAATATTCAGCATGGAAGACCTCCAACTGGCAAAAGATGGGACAATTTGAAAATCAAAAAGAATCATTAATGCAATGGGTTGAAACCATTAAATGCTGTCTTATGAATTCAAAATTATCTTTTAAAAGAGAGAGAGTGGTTAGGAAAGAGAAGTCCAAGGAGAGCTGGTGGGGGCAATACTTCATTGGACACCATGGAAAGTAACTAAGCTCCAACACCTTACTCTGAAGACTGGCAATTAAAAGGGGGAAAAGTAAGCATTTATTCTGCCTTTCCTGTTTAAACTGCTTTGCAGACTAATCCCTGTTGATGAAGGAAGAAAAGTTCCACCTTATAAGTAAATTCCACAAATTTACAGTAGGTAGTAGAATTGAAAAACAATCGCTATTTTCAAAGCCGAATGAAATAAGTGATTCAGGCAAAAGCCATCAATGGATGAACCATTAGGTGAAAAGTTGATGGAGGGATCAGGCTGTCAGCACTTGAACCCATTGATCAACCTTAGAGCACTAAAAGTGGGACTTAAGACATTATGTGCCTCCTGATATATAGCACACAGCACCACCTATAAATTATCCTTGCTATAAAGTGCTGAACTTTATTATAAACAAGTACCTAGGGGGAACCTCTATGCACAGCAGATACAAGAGGGAAAGAAACATACTAAATGACACTATGAGAAAGCAATAGACAAATCCAGGCTGTGGGATGTTCTTCATATCAACTCAGTTCATAAAGACTCGGTTTCTTTAACAAGGCAAAAGCAAAGAGGAAGGAAAAGAGAGAGAGAAAAAAAGAAAGAAAACGCTTTTGATTTTGATAGGCTTCAGAGACATATCAAAAAAATGTCATGTGTGGACCTAATTTGGATCCTGATTCAAATAAAAAAATTATAAAAAGACATTTGGGAGATAACTGGGGAATATTTGATTATAGTACAGGGTATTAGATTACATTAAGGAATAATTGTTAATTTTGTGAGGTATGTTAGTGAAATTATAATTATGGAAGAAAATGTCCATATTTATTTAGAAGAATGTACCTAAATGTGTAGTGGTAAAATGACATGATGCTTGGGACTTGTTTCTGAGTAATTTAGCAAATAAAAAAGAAAAAGGATAAATGAAGTAAATGTGGCAAAATCTTGATAATTATTGAATACTAGAGGCCTGGCCCACGGGATTCGGGCACTAATGGGGGGCGTGGCCTGTGGGGATGGGCCCGCTGGGGGAGCACCACTCATACCGGTCTGCCAGCGGCTGTGGACCCACGCTCTGAGCGGCTGCTCCCTGATCCGGCATCTTCTGTGGAGCCAGAGCACTTGCCTCTCCAAGAGACCAGGGCTGGGTCCAGGGACAATAGCACCGGGAGGCAGTGGAGTAGGCCTCAGTCCCGCGGCAGCCACGAACATGCCTCCCAGCCTCCAGGGTCAGCTCTGCAAGCCTGGTGGCAGTCTGCACAGCCTGCAGGCATCTGAAGGAGGCAACAGGGAGCGATCAGGAGGAGCCTGGGGCGAGGAGGCGACCATTGCAGCCCAGGTTCCTGCCTGTTGGCCCGGGTTCACTGCGGGAGCAGCCATTCATCCCAGTCAGCCAAGCAGCACTCCCACTGTGGTAGCGCACTGATCACCAGAGGGCAGCTCCTGCATTGAGCATCTGCCCCCTGGTGGTCAGTGCATGTCATAGTGACTGGTCGACTGGTCGTTCCGCCATTCAGTTGCTGGGCTTTTATTATATAGGATAAGTAAGAGAGATACAGAGTTTGTTGTGTTGTGACTTCCCTGTATGCTTGAACATTTGTATAATAAAAATATTTAGGCTACTGCATTTGAAATTGGGAGGTGATTCTTCAGAGAAATTCCAATTGGGTGGCAGGGCAGAAACTAGACTACAATACACTTAAGGAGCAAATTGACAATGAAGAAGGGGAGGCAATAGGTTTCTATTTGCCTACACAAGAAGACGTTCAAGAAGGAGAAGTAGCCGAAACCGGTTTGGCTCAGTGGATGGAGCGTCGGCCTGTGGACTGAAGGGTCCTGGGTTCGATTCCGGTCAAGGGCATGTACCTGGGTTGCAGGCACATCCCCAGTGGGAGATGTGCAGGAGGCAGCTGATCGATGTTTCTCTCTCATCGATGTTTCTGGCTCTCTATCTCTCTCCCTTCCTCTCTTTAAAAAATCAATAAAATATATTTTAAAAAAAAAAAGAAGAAGGAGAAGTAGAATGGCAGAACAAGTTGAGATGAGCTGAGAACAAGAGGAGTTGAGATTGTGTGTGCATATGTTGTACATGCATTTGTGTGTGTATATTTATATTTGTATGTATTAGCTTAAGAAAGAATGGAGCATTAAATGTTTTGACAGTTTAAAAAAATCTAGTGAAGAGTAATAAATTCATTATTTTCTTACATATAAAGGTTTTGAGGTTTTGTTTTATACAAATAATCTAATAATTTCCCTCCCCCATGTTCACATCTACATGATAGACTTTCATCACCTGAAGTCAAGAGTAATTAGTTTAACTTGAAGCTGGAAACATTTATTTTGGACCAAATTTAGAAAATTTTTTTGTTGTTGTTCAAATGCATCTCTTCCAAATCCACTTCAACCTGCACCTCCATTCCAGCACCTTCTTGGGTTGTAAGGTGAGGCTGACCCGCTGTGCCTTCAGCTCCCTCTCGCTTCCACCAGCCTACCTGACTGACTATTCTTTCTTTCAGCCTGTCATTCACTCACAAAACACCTTCAGTGCCTCCCCCTGTCTTTGGAAGAGTAATCAAATCCCTGAATCTTACTCTGTAAAGTTCTCCACTCCCTCACTTCAATTTTACATTTTAAATTTTAGTGTATTTCACTTCATATAATCTAGTGAACACTTGCTCTAGCCAAGTTGTTCCACTCATTCTTGACCTGACACACCTTATTCATCTCACTTTCCCATACTTTACGCGTGCTTGCTCCTGAAGAACCAGCTTAAAAGCTGACTTCTAGAAGAAGGCTACTACAACAATGCCTGATGATGGCTAGATCTTCCCTTTCTCTGAATATCTATCAAATTCTCTATATAAAACATGTGCATTTCCTTATATTTTTATAATATAAAGAAGTATTTGATGTAGCATATGTTTATATATACAAGAATATGAACAGAGTAAAGATAAAGTTTGAAAAAAAACAACATGGGGAAAGATATATTTGAATAGAGATCCCAGGATGGCAGCTACCCTTTGGTCATCTGTTGCCTGGTAGTAGTTTTAAATAGTTCATGTGTCTGTATATTTGCACCTTTACCAGAATATGTGCTTCTCAAGGACCAAGTGATTAAATATTAAAATGGGATATAAAATTAAGCAGTTGGGTATATCCTTGGAGATCTGCATAAAGAGAAGAACCATCTGTCCTACATGATAGATGTTTATCTCCTGAAGTCAGGACTATGGTAAATGATCCCCAAAGTAACTTTTACTTACATCCTTTAGTAATGGAACTTCTTTCTACCAGCAAAGTTCAGTAAAGAGTTAGTACTCGAAGTGTGGTCCCTAGACCAACAGCATTGGCATTACCTGAAATGCAGAATTTTAGGACTATCCAAGGTCTACTGAGTCAGAATCTGCATTTTATAGGATCCCCTGGTGATTTGTGCGCATATTAACATTTAAGACTGGAATGGTATAGCTACCTCATAAAAAGTATATACATGCTTTATATACATACATATTAAAGCGTTTCATATATTTTATGATATATTTCAAATGTTTTCATATATAAAATATTTTAAATATATTAAAACATTTCAGTATTATTAAGAAAAATGTCTTTTTAGTTAAGAAAATTAAGGGTTATATTTTACCAAAGCATAAGCCATTCAATTTTCACTCTTACAAAAATTTACTGCATTCACTGGCAGTTGAAAAATGTAGCACTTGGGTATGTAACAGATATCTTTTAATGTGTTCATTGTTTTAATCATATTTTAAAGCTATATGCTAGAATGGTTTTTTTATTAGCAAAACTCCATCATTTTGCTCAGTCTTTTTCTTAACCGTCTTAATTTTACTCTTGGTAATCAAAAATGAAAGAAAGATTCATTACTTATTTTTTGCCTTATTTACCTATTGATAGATTTTAAATGCCAGCAGTTGTATTCATATTTCTTCACTTGAGTTATTTAAGCTATAAACCAATAGCCATTTCCATTTTTTTAAAAAAAATTTCCCTCTAGCATCAGAAAAAAAAAAATGATTCTTGGTAACACAGCTGAAGATTTCCATGAAATTTCAACCACTGTCTAAAATGTTCCAAATTACCATAAAAAAAAAACAACTGAGAAATGACTCTTCATGTAGAAAGCTGCTGATGGAGAAAGTTTTACTAAAACACTAAAAAATCGGGAAGTATATTATGAAGTTTTAGTTCATCCATAGTCAAATCTGGTTCTAGAAAATCTACGTGACATGTACAGTCTGCAAATGTATTCATTCTTTCTTCTGTGTACAAATATTTATTGTTTTACTAATATGTGTTAGGCAGAGGTCTAGGCAGAACATATCCAGTGCAGAACAAACTAGAACACCTCCCGCATGGAGTTCTGAGCCTAGTAAGAGAATACAAAAACATAAACAATATAAAATTGACTATTACAATGTGGTCTACAAAGAAAACACACACACACACAACAACAACAAACGGAGCCATGAGGCAGGGTTTGATGGTAACAAAATGCCTCTCTGAGGAAGTTACTTCTAGGCTGAAGCCCAAAACATGAAGCGAGAACCAGGGAAAGAATGAAAGCGTCTGTGAAGGGTCAGCTAGAAGGCAGGAGAAAAATCAGCCAAGACTACAGTTTATTCTTAAAAAGCCAATAGTGCCTAATACTATTGAGAGGGCAAGTAAATTACTGTTAGCCAAGTCATTAATGCATCATATATTTACTGAACACTTACTAAACAGAAAGTTGGACCTAGTGGATGGGAAGCATGTGCAAAATATAACTACAGTATGTGGTGGTTTATAACCTAAACTGAAGAATATGTTGGGTCCTGGGAGGAGAATGTAGAGGGAAGGACATTCATCCATTCAATCATACAACCATCAGTTTTTGAACACTATTCCAAGAAAAAGGAAGCATATTGAAACCTGGTTAATAACCTCAGCATAGTCCAGGATTTTTCATTAGAATGAAGGACTGCATACTGCTTCCAGACATTTTGATTTGCAAATACTGTAATTTCCTTTATCTTGTCTATACAGAAAACAATCTATCTTCCTAAGAATAAGGAAAGAATCTGATTCATTGACATTCATTAATGCAGAACCTTTGCAGGAGAACTCGAAGAGGGCTAAATTGAATCAAGTGTTTTTGGAGTACCTAATATGTATCTAGCATTAAAATTAATCTTATAGTGATACCAATGAAGTCATGGGAACTGTTATTACAAGCTTACAATTAGAATAAAGTGCTACACAATGGCATATGAACCAGAAATATATTGTAATGAGCATGGATTAGCTTAAACTCAAAATATATGCCCCTAAAAATAAATCCAGATATTGTCCACTAATATATCCTGCATTGTTAATGCTTCCCTTACCTTACGTAGCCTCTGTTAAGGATATATTGATTTGTGTTCCATTATGTGGGAAGAAAAAGATATGCAGCCAGATATCCATAATTTTACTGTATTTTTCACTAGGTTAATAATAATAATAATAATGATAATAATAATAATAATAATAATAATGATAAAACCTCACATCTTGGAAAGGACATAATAGAATATCTGAGGCTGGAAGAGGTTTACCATTTACATAGAAAATGACCCCATTTTTCTCCAAGGGCAAATTCTGGCTGCAAAAGGCCTCTTCCCTGAGCTTTGCCCAGGCCACAGTCATGGGACTATCAGCTATAATGAGGGCTTTGTGACTAAGTCCCCATGCATTGTACTGAATACTTATCTCAGTAAAGTGTCTGTAAACATAATGAATGTAACAGCCACATTAGAATTATGGGCTGTAAAAAATATTGCAGTATGAATTATTTGTCAAGAAATAGAAGATGCATTGTAATTTGCCAAGAAGCAACTGTCTAATGTGTTTCCTTTTTTATTTTTTTAAATGTGCTTGCTTGCAAAATATTTGGAAAGTAAATTATCTATTACTATGGCTTGCTTGCTAATTGTCAGTAATAATCCCTTTCAATTACTCTGGTGAAGTAGGTCAGCCAATTTTTAGTGCTCATGAAACTCGCAATTTAGAGCAAGGCAGCATATCAGCAAGTTAGGCTTTAATATGATTGAGCAAATAGGCTTCCTTTCAGTCCTCTTAACCCTAAACATGGATGCAGACAAGCTGTAATATCTAAAAGTAATTATGCTTAATTTTGCTTATATTATTTTTATCACTATTTGCAATAATGACATTCCATTCTCTATGCTTGTTATTTTGTTTTTGAATTAATAGATTTTATTTTTTAGAGCAGGTTTAGAGAAAAATTTATACTATATAGAGTTCCCACATATCCTCTCCCCCCATCCACTAGTCATTTTACTTACCCAAACTCTTCTTTGAGCATTTAATATTCTTAGCTTAAAAATCTGAAACTATAGTTCTAGTAGTGGAACTTTCTTACTATACTTATTTCCATAATTCCCCTGATGTTTCCAGTATCTTATCCACTGATATCCTATCTAATAAAAGAGAAACATGGTAATTGGCGTACGACTGCTACCCTTCCCATTGGCTAATCAGCGAGATATGTAAATTAACTGCCAGCCAAGATGGCGGCCGGCAGCCAGGCAGCTCGAAACTAACATGAGGCTTGCTTGCTTCAGGGACGGAGGACTCCAACGTTCCCTGCCTGCCTTGCCAGCCTCTGAGCCTGCAGTTTAAGAAACATAGTAACAAATATAGAAGCTAAACAAAACCCCAGAAACCTGCTTTAGGCGAGCCCGGGATCTCAGAGCTGGAGTTGATACAGAGTTTCGATTATAGAACCGAAACAAACCAGATACCTGCTTTCAGGAGCAGAGGCCTAAGAGCTGGAGCCTCAGAGCTAAAGCTGGCCCAGAATAAAAAAAAAAAAAAGAAAAAAAGGAGCGGTTGGGAGCTTCAGTCGGCCTGAAAACAGCCCTCAGCCCCTCACCCAGACTGGCCAGGCACCCCAGTGGGGACCCCCACCCTGAAGGGTGTGTGACCAGCTGCAAACAGCCATCATCCCCTCACCCAGGCTGGCCAGGCAGCCCAGTGGGGACCCCCACCCTGATCCAGGAGACCCTTCAGGGAAAACCAGCCGGGCCCCACATGTGCACCAGGCCTCTATTCTATATAGTAAAAGGGTAATATGCCTCCCAGCACTGGGATCAGCGGAGCCGCAAGGCCTCCCAGCACCGGGATCAGCGTGACAGGGGGCAGCGCCCAAACCCCCTGATAGCCCTGCGGCTCGGTGTGTGACAGGGGGCGGGGCCACAACCTCCCTATCCACACTGCTCTGTTCGTGACAGGGGAAGGCGCCCCAACCCCCTGATCAGCCCTGCTCTGTGCCTGATAGGGGGGAGCTCCCCAACCCCCTGATCCATCCTGCTCTGTGTGTGACAGGGTGGGGCGCCCCAACCCCCCGGCCCCCCACGGGCCCCACTCTGTGTGTGACAGGGGGTGGCGCCCCAGCCCCCTGATCAGCCCGGCTCTGTGCCTGATAAGGGGGAGCTCCCCAACCCTCTGATTGCCCTGCGGCTCTGTGTGTGACAGCGTGCGGCACCCCAACCCCCTGATCCGCCCTACTCTGTGAGTGACAGGGGGGAGCTCCCCAACCCCCTGATTGACCCTGCTCTGTGCATGACAGGGTATGGAGCCCCAACCCCTGTGATGGGCCCTGCTCTGTGCGTGACAGGGGGTGGCACCACAACCTCCCTATCGACCCTGCCTTGAGTGTGACAGGGGGCGGTGCCCCTACCCCCCCAATCGGCCCTACCCTGAGCGTGACTGAGGGTGGCATTGCAACCTCCCAATCCGCCCTGCTCTGTGGATGACAGGGGGCGGTGCCCCAACTCCCCAATCGGCCCTGCTCTGAGCCCGACCAGGGGGCTGCACCTAGGGATTGGGCCTGCCCTCTGCCACCCGGGAGCAGGCCTAAGCCAGCAGGTCGTTATCTCCCGAGGGGTCCCAGTCTGCGAGAGGGCACAGGACGGGCTGAGGGACCTCCCCTCCCTCCCGAGTGCACAAATTTTTGTGCACCAGGCCTCTAATGTATATATATAAAAGGCTAATATGATGTGTCCCACCTACCATTCAACCAGTCACTATGACATGCACTGACCACCAGGGGGCAGACACTCAACGTGGGAGCTGCCAAGCTGCAGTGACTTGGCAGCAGTGGTTCTTGGGTGACACACCCAGAAACCAGAGAGGAAGGAGCCCAATTCCTCATGAGGCCACGCGATTCCACCTTTGGCCGTGGGTTATGTTGTTGCTGGGTCACTGTCAGCCCCGAATCTGGTTTACTGCACACTTGTGTTTGCATTCCACACCCTGTACAACAGCAACTTTGCAGAGTGTCCTCTTGCACTCGCACTCGCACTCCGGCACCCCTTTGTGGTACTTGGTTACAGCAGCCCCAGGAACTTAATGTGGGACCAATCATTTTCTGTTTAGAAAAGTCTTTAATAGAGCCCATATTATCTGAAGCAGATAAATAAATGAAACATAGTAGTGTATTAAGTTATGTTCAGAAAGAAGATAATGTGATTTTTTTCCTCAATTACCTAGAGGGATTGCATACACAAGTGAGTACGGTCACTCTTAGCAGCGTAAGAAGCCATTTATTTCAGGCATGAAGGCACAGAGTCAGCTGGCTGGGCAGTCTTATCAGCCTCAATGTGATGCATCATCAGAGATTAAACAAATGGCCCAATATCTTTCCAAAATCCAGAGATGTGAGATGAATATGTCCCAGGTATCATTTCCACCTATAAAAGTCTTAGAATTGGCATTGATTAATCCTCAGGTAGTCCTGCTTCTCACTATAGTCCGAACAGGACAGAAGTGATACCGCTAATTCATATACAGTATCCTGAAGAGTACTGGCCAAGCATTTAGCAAATATGTTTCAGTTCTGGCTCTGCCAGTTTTGCAGGCTTTCAGGTGAACACTTAAGTAGACACCTGTACGTTTTTGTCAATTTAGCATCTTTTCCCTTCAGGGATTGTCTCCCCCTCCCCCAAGCTGACATCAAATGGCCTCACTTCTCTTACCCCAGGGCCAGGCAAGTGGCCTCTCATATTCCTCTCTCTTGCTCAGCCAGTCTCAATGGTCAGCAAATGTTATATGGACAAGGAGGTAGAGTATTTTTCCTCCATGCTGTGAACTCTGAAGGCCAGTGCTGCCAGCTGTCTTGCTGCCCCATGTAGTGAATGTGCTTGAGAACAAAGCCAACAGGGAGGACAGCAGAGCCAAGTGACGGAGAGAAACAGAGATGCTAGAACATCACGTGAACCAGTAAATTCAGCTGTGCCTTGAAGCCACACCATCTAGTTTGAGATGGGTTTTATTATTACTTAACCTCCCTGACTTTCATTTTTCTTATTTATACATAAGGATATTACCCTTGAACTTCTACTATCACCATGAGAAGAGCATGCACTGGCTACACTCTCTAACATAAGAAGTACAAGAGAGGTATGGACTAGGGTCACCCTAACTCTCCCACAGACCAGTGACCTAAAGCAGAGCTATCAGCAGAGCCCAGCCTAGATCAGCCGAGTCCCAGTGAACCCAATAATGCAGGGTCAGTACTAAACAGATCATTATTTAAGTGATGCCAATACATTAAGAGAATTAGAGTATGTTTAAAGACAAACTTAACTTTCTCATTAGCATCTCTGGTCTTAAGTCTAAAATTGCTACTATTGTATCCCCAAATTTCTCTAGGAAAAAGAAAAGGCTGTATCTACTGTACACCAATAGAAACAAAATAGGTCTAAATAGCATGTTGAGCCCTGGAATTTTAGAGCTATCAGGAGTTATCTAGTTCAATTTCCTCCTTTTATGGATGAGAATCCTGAGGTCCAAAGAGTTTTCCTGACCTCTCAAGGGTCTCAGCTAGTTCATGTCAGATGGAACTGGGCCCCACCCTCTTTAATTCTCACTTCATCACTTCTTCTAATGCCAAATCTCTCCCGATGTTGACCAGGTTTGGTAGGTTTCAAAGCTAACACTTCCTCCTGAACTCACTGTTTATAATTTTTCTAAGTATATTTTGGGCTTTTAAAAGCTGTGAGCTTGAATATTGAAGTTTCCTCTCACCTAAAAATGAAGAACAAATGGAAGCAGCCAGTTACCCTGATGCTTTGTTATTAGCCTATTTTATGTTGCCTCCATTTCCTATTCCATAAGAGTATGATGATTCTGCTATTCAAAAAAAAAAAAGAAAGAAAAGAAAAAAACAGATTTAAGTCAGCACTCCATCTCTGTCTTTTATGACAGCAATTTTTTAAAGGTTGAGCAGCGTTACCCCCACACCTGTTTCTTTTAAACTGAAAGGGACCCAGCTGCACTCTGCAGGGAAATCACAAAGACAACTGGAGATCTTGTCAATTTACAGCCAAGCTTGGCTGGAGAAAAGTGGATGGCTGATTTGAGAAGATAAGGGAATAAGTACATTTACCTGAAGATGAGCATGGCCCAGCGGAAGAGAACGGAGATAATGAGGAAGGCTTCCTTTGATTTGGCGGGAAATCCATGATTCTGTAACATCAATCAAGACAGTTTTATCTGATTGCTAAGTTTCAAGAAAAGCAGTGAAAATTTAAAATAACTATACAGAAAGAGAAAAAAATGAGATAAGGGACGGCACAACCATTCTGTGTTATGTAAAGTTGGAAACTAAAGCCCTACATGGCATGGAATTAATATTAAATTTCAATGTTAATGCATTGAAGTAGTGAATTTGGGGCAATTTTAAAAGAACAAAGGATCTCCTTGTAGATTTCCAGGCCTTGCCTTCGAGGGATTTTGACTCCAGTTCAATGCACATAGAAGGGAAACAGGCCATTGGCATGTGAGAGCTGGGATAGCAAAGTGAACTTTTAAACTGCAGGTTTAAAAAGTCTTAGAATAATCACACATAATATATTCTTTTAGATGGTCAATAAATATGGATTAAGATCATTTACATTCCTTAGTTTGTATCATCTTATCTCCTCATTTACCTGTAGATGATAGCTGTAAGCAGCTCATCCTTATACAATACATAGCAACTGGAGAACACAGTCTGAGGATGTTGGAAGAACATCATCATTTCTTCACACACACCCACACACGCACATGCACACACAAGCACACACAAGCACTGCATAGAAAGTCCATATTAATTGGATAAGCTGACTCATTCATGGGCAGGAATTAATCCATCTGATTAACTCATGTTGCCATCTACTAGGGAACAATGTTTTTAGGGATTGTGGAAGATATTGGAAACACAGACTAGCATCATGATACAAGTAGCAAGATGCTTGGAACTGGGGGGAAGGTTCACAAAGAAAGGAGAGGAATACCTGAAGGTGAGATTCTATAAGCAACAAAAAGGAATCACCTCCTTCTCAATAAATATTCCTTAAGTATCTTAAAAATATCAAATATGCCAAAGTAATCATCATCTCTATATTTAAGATGGCTACTCTGTGATTAATAATATAAAGCATACACATCTAAAATATCCTATCCTATATAATAAAAGGCCAGCGACCATAAGTGTAATAATCGGAATGACTGCTCAACCAGTTGCTATGAGGTGGGGGGCTGGTGAGGGAATCGGGTGGCTAGTGGTGGCGGTAGGGTGGGACCCAGCGCTAGCAAGAGGAACCGGCTGGCTGGCAGCGATGATGGGGTGGGATGAGGGCCAGCGAGAGAAACCGGGTAGCTGGTGGTGGAGGCGGGGCAGCACCGGGGACTGGAGAGCAGGCGGAAAATGGGCCTGATTTCAGGCGAGGCCTAGGGACCCTACCCGTGCACCATTTCGTGTGCTGGGCCTCTAGTTAAAACATACAGACAGTGAATGGCAATGACACATGACTAGTCCTGACACAAAGAGCCATGATGTTCAGAGATTCATGCTATTATTACGAGGTGTGTGTGGAGAGTGGAGTTCAAATAAGGACTCAGTGCAAGGAAGTCTTGAGCCAAAGCTTCAGGGATGGTAAGATACCTATGTGAGGGGAGAGGTAGGAGCAAAGTGTGGAGATGAGGAAATGCTGGGAGTCTGTACAGCGAGGAAACCACCACTGACATGAGGAGGAAAATTCTAGAAGGTTGTAAGTGAAAAAGCTGGAATGATTAAGTCATGGGCTTTCTCCATGAAGAACATAGGGAGCCTATTTTAAAGGGAAAATATCTGATTCATTTTATTCAGATTGATCGGCTTCTAATGACCTCGGCAAGGCCTCTTCTCCCCAGCGGGGGCCTCTGTAACTCAACTATCCTGAGTCCTTTAGTAGATGATGTGTTTGGAGAACCACTGACCAGATAACCAGTTAAACACTTAGTGGAGCCCAGAGTCAGATCTGGCATTTGGAAGACACCTGGGCCCCTGCCAACAGTACCATTTTATTTAATTTCTCAAACCTGATCTTTTTTTTTTTTAATCTATCCTAGTAGCAACAGTTTCTATTTCTAAATAACTTGCCTTTCTCAGGGTCACCCATCGCTGAGGATCCCTTCTGCCGCTTTGTGCCAGAGGGGGATCTCCTTGTTCTAGGGAGCAGTAGACCAATTCAAGGTTCTCTCCGAAAGGAGGGCACGGCCCTCTGTAGGGGGCCTAATCCTGTAAGTGCTTCCTCTGTGGGCATTTACCTGTTCTTTTACATGTTCATTTTCCTTGGGAAGAATAAGGCACGGCCCCTCAGCCCTTAACTTCCCATCTCTCATCGTTCATCATTCACATTTACAAAAGGAATAAACGATGTTTTTTACATTCTTCCTAGTCACTTCTTGTGGGCTAAATTTCATGGAATTTATATAATTCCGAGAAACAGGAAGAAGGCTCTAAATACTGAAGCTTCTTCTGAAAGTACTAAGCTGACCAGAAATTCTCACAGTGAACGCTTCACGAAGGGGTAGTGGCATCTTAAGCAAATAATCTGCTAAATTAATAAACCTCATAAATTACAAAATCCCTGAATACCAACTGCTGAAATACAATCACTCTCTGACCTGAACCTATTAAATGAAGAAGTCTGCTGTGCATAATTTACAACGGTGCTATGAATGAAAAATAGCTTCTTAAAAGGGAGATAAAATACAAAATTGGTCTTGCTGTAGAAACAGAATTAGTGGTTATTTCAGTTCTTATTTATTCTAATAATGGTTTGTGGGTCATCCAATAATTTTTTCCTTTGTCATTGTTTTACTCTCAATTGCTCAATCATCCAAGATTGAGACAATATTACATTTTGTCGCTGGGATAGCAAGAGCAGTGTGAAAAAGGCAATACTCTGTGTGTTTATATTGTATGTATGCATACCGTGTCCTTCAAGTTATAAAATATAATATTGCATATGATGTCTACCTATTGGTAATACCATTTAATTACACATCTTGTCTAAAGAATAAAGGTATTTTGAAGGTATTAAATGAGTGGTTCTCAGCTGGGAATGGTTTTGCCCTGGAGTCACTTTTGAGTGTTGCACCAATAGATGAGTGGATATGTTTTTTATTGATTTTAAAGAAAGAGGAAGGGAGAGAGAGAAAAATAAAACATGCATGTGAGAGAGAAACATTGATCAGTTGCCTCCTATATGATCAAACCCACAACCTAGGTATGTGCCCTGATGGGGAATCAAACCTGCAGCCGTTTGGTGTACAGGATGATGCTCCAACCGACTGAGCCAACCGGTGAGGGCAACTAAAAGTATTCTGGAAAGATAAATCAGAGTTGTCTTCCTGTTCTTAAAGTGAGGTTACAGTATGTTTCTTTCTTACTTGTTCCTAGGAAGGAAAGTCCTTGTTTTCAACCCTAACAAAGAAAGATGATTTGTATCTCTCTAAATACAAAACCCAATGTATGTATATGCTGCTCTTCGCATTGAAGGTCATCGGCTAGAATCTAAAACTATCTGTTGACAATAATTATTTAAGTAGCATTATTTCTAATCTTCAAAAGGATAGTTTTGTGTTTAAAATTAATTTTCTTATCTGTCTACGGTTGCAACTTAGAACACTTTCCCTTATATGCACTATAAAATGTTAATAGCTACATATAGAGTGACTTTACTACTGTAGTGTCATTTTTTTCAGCTTGATCAGCTCTTTTGAATGGCATCATTATGATCAAAGTTGGTTTCAGTAATAAAGTATGAATAGTTTCGATAAAAAAGTAGGCACCATTACAATTAAACAGTATCTGGCATTTTAGAATGTGATAGCTACTCATAATGCTGTGGTAGGATAAGCAAGTCTTCAACATAAACATAATCACAAGAATGATCTAGACAAGTCCGTGAAGCACAAAAAGGAATATGAATTGGGGGAGGTGTGGTGCCATAGATGGTAGAATGTTTCTTTGAGTGGTAAAAAGAACTGGATTTAACAGTTTTAGGAAGGTGATCATCTTTGTAAAGCTAAAAGTAAGTAGAGTTGTGAAGACTAACACAGACTAGTGGAAGATGATGAATACCTTTATTGAAGAAGGGAAATAAGTCATTTTTTACATGATTCTTAAGATGGAGAGTAATTAGGAACCTATGTACAAATAAAAAAAGGATTGTTAAAAATTCATTTAAGCCGCGCCGAGCCGGAAATAAGCCCGCCCCTTGTGTCATTCCGGACTCACCGGAGGGACCGCGGCTGTTCCTCAGCAAAGCCACAGGACTGGGTCAGACCAGCCTGTACTCGGTGCTATTTCTATTCCAAATGGATCGTTTTCCAGAACTCTTTGGAAAAAATAAAAATAAATAAATTAAAAAAATAAAAAAAATCATTTAAAAAAAACGGATTGTATGTGTAACATAACACTAAAATATAACTCAAGATATGTGATTCTTTACTAATTTATTATTTGGGGGAATAATAGAAGTGTTTTCTCATGTTAGAGTATTTTAATTTGCCAAATGAACAAAATCCAGACTCTTTAGACTTTCATTCAGGCCTTTCTATAAAATCTGACCTTGACATCCTTAAACCAATTTATGACTCTGAAGCCCTGTTGTGTGAACCTCCAACCTATCCCTAGCCCCTTGAAAAATTATTGCAGATTTGTATCTCCATTTCTCTCTCCCTCCCTCTCTCTCTCTCTCTCTCTCTCTCTCTCTCTCTCTCTCTCACACACACACACACCTTCCACCACCCAATCCCAACTTCCTCTCTACCTATGTAAACTGTATCTTTATTTCCTTTTTTTAAAAGTGATAATCATTCTTTTGGTAAACTTTAAAAATAATCTTTATTGTTGAAAGTATTACGTATGTCCCCTTTTTTTCCCCATTGACCCCTTCTAGCTGGCACTGCCCCCTGCCCCAGGCCTTCACCACCCGATTGTCTTGTGTCCAGGGTTTATGCATATATGCATACAAGTTCTTTGGTTAATCTCTTCCCACCCACCCACCCACCCCCACCTTCTTATGAGGCTATTCAATTTCCTCCACCTCTTCTATAACCAGCCTCTCAAAACTTTCTTTTGTCCAATCTTTTTCCATTGTCTGTATCAGCCGTTCAGCACTTATCCAGAGCTATTTTAGATTCATAGTTAACTACTTCTGGCTGCCTACCACATAGTATGCTGGAAAATATTTAGTTGGAAATTTTAATATTCATGAGATAATCTGATTAGAGCACAGAGTTACCAAGTATTGCAGCAATAATATATCACCTTCATCTATGAGCTAGAATTTCTTGTATAATCAGCTTTTCCACTCTGCTTGAGAGTCCAAAGTGTTCTTTCTCTCTTTCCCATACTCTCTGCAAGGGATACCCTTTTTCTTTTTTCTTTTTTTTTTTTCTTTTTTTTTTTTTTATTGCTTAAAGTATTACAAAGGGTATTACATATGTGTCCATTTTATCCCCCCGCCCTAGACAGTCCCCTAGCCTCCCCTATCCCCCAATGTCTTATGTCCACTGGTTATGCTTCTATGCATGCATACAAGTCCTTTAGTTGATCTCTTACCCCCCTACCTCCTGCCCCGCAACCCTCCCCGGCCTTCCTGCTGCAGTTTGACAATCTGTTTGAGGCAGCTCTGCCTCTGTATCTATTATTGTTCAAAAGTTTATAATGGTCTCTATTATCCATGAATGAGTGAGGGGATACCCTTTTTCACCACATGGCAGCCTATAGGATCCTGCATTCTTCAGCAGTACATTTGTTCCAGGTTGAGTTAATCAATTACTATCTTCTTTAGCTAAAGACTAGGATTAAAGTTTGAAATTGCCTCTTTCAACTACTTAAATTTTTAGACAATCTGCAAGTTTTTCTAAAGGGGAACAGCTAAATAAATTATGGTAGATTTGTCTACTGGAGTTTTATATTGCTGTTAAGAAGAATGAGGTAGTTCTCTATAAATATGCTATTATGAAATGGTAGAGTTTAAAAAAGGAAATTACATAAAATATAGAAGATATTGTGTCACTTTTGGTAAAAATACATATATTTGTATATTTATAGAAAAAAGTCTCTGTAGATATATATCTCTCTAGCAGAAGGAAAACAGTCACTATTTACTTGTATTATTTTAATTATCAAAAGTATTTTTAAAACTATTTTTATGGTACAAACATCACATAATCTCAGAAAAGTTCTACCAAACTTCAAGAAAGACATAGTTCCTTTATTATTGGTTTGAAAAAGGTAATGGAAAAATCCTTGGTTTGTTAAGAGGTATTTTTTTCTATCTGTATTTGCTATTTCATCTTATTTTCTCGTTTGGAAATTATTTGTTCATGTTTTTTGGTCATCTATTAGAACATTAAAAATTGCTGATTCAGAAACCAGTACTGGCTTATACACTGAGTGGCCAGATTATTATGACCACCTGATGTTTGTAGGCAAATTAGCTATAATTTTGCGCTGAAGTTGCTAGAGGGCCAGACCATTATAAATAGGGAAGCAGGTAGTTTACCATGACAGTAGAAGTGATTTTTTCTGAAGATATGGGTAAACAACGTGATTTAACAGCCTTTGAACGTGGAATATATATATATATATATATATATATATATATATATATATATATATCCTAACCTGAGTCAACGATCAGTGTATGGCATTGTGCGTGACCTCAGAACTGGCTTGGGGTGACTGAGCAATCTTAGCCTCCTGTTTGACAGTTGTTTGACACTCCCACTGGACAAAGTTGAGAAATCTCACAGCCTTACTGACTACTGGCAGCCACTCTACAACCCCAGGGGAACCAGCCTTCAGATGAAGCTGACTCTGAGGATGCAGAGTAGAGAGACTGGCTGTTTGGTGACACTATTGGGCTGATGGGTTGGACAACCCTGAAGTCTTCCCTACTCTGTATTTCTAATTATAGACAATAAATTCCCTTCATTAGTTAAACCACCTTGGATTGGTTTTTCTGTTAGTTGCAATTGAAGGCATCCTCTTAATATGTTTTTTTCCTGTTTGCTCAGCTTCATGTGATTTTCTCAGACTAGAATGCCCCTGAATTCTTCCAGCTTGTAGCTCCATTCTACTTCCCTTTTAAAATTCAGCCCAGGCACTCCTCCTCTGGGAAGCCAGTCCATGACTGACCCTTTCTACCTGGCAACCCAGGTTGGTACTAGCCCCTCCTCCAGCTGTGGTTGTGTTCCCTAACTGATGGTGTTTTAATTATCTGGTTATGTGTCTTTCTTCACCATGAGACTGTGAGCTTTCAAAGACAAGGACTAAATGGTTTATTTACATTTGGCTGTGTATCCCTAGTGCCTAGCATTAGGCCTAGCATTGCATAGATGCTCCATAAATATTTATAGACTGTGTGGTAGATGATTAGGTGAATAAGTGAGTGAATCTTAACCATGGGTATATAAAAAGTGTAAGATGGTTAGCTTCTAATTTTTATAATGGTTTTCTATATTTTGCACAGAAATGAGAAAATTTGTTTAAAAAGCAGTTGGCTATTTATGCAGAAATTAAGATTAGACCTTGATTTAAAAAAAAAAAAAGAAAATACATATTTTAAACTCCCTTTGTAAAAATGTATTAACCACAATTCATTAATAAATATTTATAATTGAGATAGCCGAAGACAAACCCCATACTGTTATTCTCTCATGAAAAATTAAATTGACTTACTCTTTTGATTAATTTTGAAAGCTTTGGTTTAAGGTTATAGGAGTCTGACAGAAAAATTGAAGCTGTGATTGATTTACATGACACACTTTTAATGGAAAATACTGTAAAACATGGCAAAAGCTCTCTGACATCTTCAAAGATGAACTCAGATGAGAAATGCCAGGTTTGTGGGGCAGGGAACGATCTCTGTAATGAACTTTCACCTCAGACCCACCTTTCTTAAAACCCTGGTGGGGAAGTGCTTCTACTTTCCTAACTGATACCTACAGGAACAGCAGAGAACAGACATCACTTCCCTGTCTTACAAACAATGTTAATGCTAAGCGCTGTAAAAAGACTTCAAAGAGCAGAGAGAATATAAATAAATTCTGGATCTGTCCATAACATATTAAAGGTACAAGGCTGGCAGAAATCCCTTTTCTCTAACCCTCCTTGAGGACAGCTTGTACTAGTCATTTTTGTAAGCACACTGCCAGAAGAGATGCCAGACAGTAGGCATTCTAGGAATTGCTAAATAAAGGAACTGTTCACGGTGATTCTAGCTATGTACTGGGGTTACCTATGAGTGTTATTTTCTTCTTGGTATTCTTTAGCCTTTTCTACATTTTGTGCAATGGTGATCTACTTGTGGTGCTATTTTCATGAACTCAGTAGAAGTCAATAGAGAGAAAGGGAGAGGAAAGAAGATATTCTACTATTGGGAACCTCTTTGTTCTCTTCTATAATTCAACATGCCCCTAATAACTGGTGCTTTTGTATAGGTGGCCAACCAAGATAGAAACAGGTCTGCAATCAAGCACTAGCCTGCCAGATATGCTGCTTACCTGATTTTTTTCCCCCTCCAGTTATCAGAATTTTTACTCTAATATCTACCTATGTAAAATCTGAACTCACAGGACTGTTACCAGTGATAAGAACTAATATTTACTGAGTGCCTAGTGAATTTGATGCTTAGGCTACCCATAAAATCTTCCCACGAACCCCAAATCCCATGGTGATGCTAATGAGTGAGTTGAGAGTGAATTTTAACTTCCCTATGATCCCCATCACTTCAAATAAATTTAAGTGAAAACAGTGTGCTAGTTCTACAAATTCAGCCTCAAGACAAACCCCTTCACCCCTCATCAACAAGACTTCCATCTCTAGGCCCCTTTTAGAAAGATGATCTGACCATCATAAATATTAAACTCATTTTACAGATTAGAAAAGATTAAGTAAACCACTCAAGGGCATGGTTAGTGAGAGGCAGAGCTCATAAGAGAATACTTGTCTTTCTAACCCCAAAGTCTGTCCTTTTCCTTCTGTACCATGCTGTCAAACTTTATAAAACTACTAAATGGTTGATCTAGAATGATTGGTTTAGAATTCACAGAATAAAGACTATTTATAGCTTATTATTTAGGCAAGTAAAGCAAAATGCTAAGTTATTCTGGTATTAACTACTAAACTCTCTTAACTAGGAAATAGAAAACAATCTCTCAGCCAACTGTGACTAAAGGAAATATTCTTCTCCTCTAGTTTAGTATCTCTTTTAGATTGGTTATTCTGTTCTGTTTGTTTATTTTTCACATTAACTGATCTTCTGTGGCCCAGACTATTCACATTTTAGTGATTTCTATGTTGTAATGGCTTTTTTATTATTTTGGACTTAAATATTAATTGCAGAAAAGATTTATTCATTTATTCTTTTTTAAATTAAATATTAATCAAACATATTTCTCTTTCCCTACCTAGCTCTGTTATTACTTACTAGCTACTGTAGGGAACCATGTAATTCTGGAATGTAGAAAGACAGGTGATATTTCAAATTGCTCACTTCAAGTAAAAATTGAAAATTATCTATTTGTTGAAAATTAATGACTGTATTTGAGCAATTTCTGACCTTACGTTTCCTGTGACTAAATGAGAAAATTGGTATAATCTCTGGCTTTTTGAAAGCAGGAGCATAGTTACAATCTGGTAAAGGCTTCCTGCCTTTGAGGTGCATGTATTTACTGTTATCTCCAGTAGGACAACTTAACATTCCTACCCTGACCACTGCAGGTGAGTGTGGACTATTTCAGTCTCATGAAACAACCAGGATTCTTAAATTGGAAACTTGATTTTATCCCTGTGCCATTGTTCTTCACACATCTCATTACTACTATTAATTTCCTCCTCAGAGACATCTTATCTCTCTTCCATAGAATCAATGGATAAGTTTTATAAGCCTTAATCAATCGTGGTCAGGGGAAAAAAAATTTCCAGGGGTTCTTCTTGAACACTTTCCATTTGTCTGCACACATTCCTGTATGTATACAAATGACCACAATGTATTGTTACACATGCAGGCTCCAGATTCAAATCTCCTAGGTTTGAATCCTGGCTCTATAATCTTTTTAGTATACTTTTAAAGTTTAACCAAAGAGTATTTATATACCTTTTGCAACCCCAGGAATAAAACAGAAAACTTAAAAATTGGCCCCGAAATCTGATTTAAGCTGTGAGGAAAATTTTTTGTGGTTTTGTTTTTAGATCCAGTTTCTACCCCGTCCCCCAGTTGATTAAAGAAGACATTTTCCTTTTACATGGAGAATTAGAAATTTAAGTAAAGAAAATGTGAGGCTACATTTTACTTTGATGAAAGCTTACTTTAAAGGTCAAGTTTTTGCTTTTTTTTTGTCCCAGCTGGAATCTTGTAAAAGGAAGCCTCTACCCAAGATGAAAAAGAGATGCCTGTCAATGATTCTGAACTAGTGAACCCTTAATATTTTTATTTATTTAAATACGGTTTTTTTCCTTTCTGTTTAGTTTTAATTAAGTTTTTACTAAACCAGGCTAATATACTTATGTAACTAAGTATGCTATAAGTATAGCTCATTGACAAGTGTTTAATTCATATTATCTTTCCAGAAGCAGGGTTTCGCTTTATTTTATTTATGTGTGTTTAATAGTTTTAATGAAATATAAATTTACATATCATAAAATACACCTATTTTAAGTGTATAACTCAATGTTTTTTGGTAGATTGACAGAATTACACAATCATCACCACAATCCAGTTTTCAAATTTGTATTGCTTAATAAGATCATTCATTTGCAGCCATTCTGTCTCCACTCAAAGCCCCAGTAGAAAAAAATAAAATTCTCTTAAAAATGATCTAACTCTCCTTCATTATCTACTCTTTTGATAGGTGAGTAAGCCAGGGGGCTAAAATTAACAAAACAAAATCAAGATTCGCTGTGGAAGACCACCTATTGTTTTCTCTAGCTGATAAGCATAGACAGAGAACACCGCCCCCCCCCCCCCCCCAAGGCTGGGTACCTTTGAAGCCCTAGCAAAGGTCCGAGCTAGGCGCAACCTCCATTTGTCCAGACAGTGGTAGCTGAAGCAACTTCCCCATCTATTATTATGTAAATCCTGGCTGATGGGCTAGTCTGCCTGTTGCCCGGGGGGTCGCCTGCCTAAGGGCTATGCTATGGGTGGATCCTAGATCAATAAAAGCTTGGTGAGGCCTGAGCACAAGTGGAAGTCCTTCCCCTTGAGTTGGACTTGCCCGCCTGGCCCCCCAATATTTCCAATTATCTCTTGTCTTTTCTCTTTCATTTTTGTGCGGCTCCGCTTCCAGGTCCTGAACGCGGGACGTGGAGGGAAACATTTACAACAATTCACCTCAAACCAAGCTAGCTTATGAAGTTCAGTGTCTGACCAGATATATCTATTTGTTTGTTAATTTTGCATCAAACTGTTTAGGTCAAAGTATGTTGGAAGTAAGAGCTAAGAGGTGAAGCCAGTAAGTTGCATAGGCTGCTTCTGTTTATCCCTAACTAAAACTGAATAAAAATGTGTTTTAAATGTTTCTTTAAGCATATATTGAAATGTATAGAGTTTTTAAAGAACATAAATTCACTTTTCAACATCATTTTTCAAAATCATTAATTTTTATTTAAAAATTTTATTTTGAACAGTGTTTCCCACACCTTTCCAATTATCACAAAATATATAATTATTTCAACTAAAATTTAAAACAAAGGCATCTCATTATAAAGTCATTGAAAACAAGAGCCAATTTCCCTGCATGATTATATACAACTAGGACACTACAGGTAGTTAAAAGGTGACCTTTTGGAAGGTAGGCTGGGGATCTTTTAGTAGAGACAACTGCCTCATCAACCTTGTTGACCTTGCAGAAGAGGTTACTCCTTAGTAGCCATACAGACTTCTGAGTTATTAATTAACTACCTAGAAAAAAGTAATGAAAACATAAGGAGTGGGTTACAGGGTTAATATCAGGAACTATCTCGTATCTCTCCCACCTGCTCATGGGTGCTCTAAAGGATTCCACTCATCAGTAAAATTTTTCTTTCGTGAAAATAAGAATTATTCTATCATATCACTCTATACATACATTTGTTAACAAATTCATAATCCATAATAAAGAGCTTATACTATAGAAAGACCATGCAAGATAAAATTAAAAGCATTTTATTGTTTGACGATATTTGAATTCTGTTGTACACTAAATAGGATGAGCAACAGCACTTTAATCTTTTTGTAATAAATCAAGAATATTTCAGGAAGAAAACAAATTTCAGAAGTCTGTTGTAGGTACATGATAGACTCAAATACTATAAAACTGGGTCATGAAATGACAATAGGCAGAGCTCTGGTGATATCTAAAGAATGGAATTTTATTACCAATGTAATGAATGGTAGGAGACCTATATAAATATGACCTATTTCAATTCAATTCCTTTCTTTCAAATTTACAAGAATTTATCGATAGCTTATTATATCAAAACCACTGTTCCAGAGCCGTAAGCAACATACTAGGCCATATAAGTAAAAATAATAGGGGAATTTCTGCTCATTTAGTGCTCAGCAGAATACAGCTGTGGCCTAAAACACTCAGCCGTCATATTGCCCATCTTTTGGCCCAAACTTAAAATTGTATAAGGGTTATCATCATCCCTATTTTCTCACTGGGCTGAATAGTCAAGTCTTCAGATAGAGAGGCTCCTTTAGGTAATACTAAAAATAACCCAGGTGGCTCTAAATTTTCCTGCATAACCTTGAAGCTCTACAAGGTAAAATTTCCACAAGTTTTCAAACTGTGCCAAATTTGATCAGTAAGTCACCAAATCCAAATACAATTTTGAAATGATATATATTTAGAGGAATTCTTAAGATCACTGATGACTCCTCCACCACATGAATGAAAGTTGCAGGATAATATTGGCATTGTACAGAAGCTCTGAATTCTGAACAGGAGGAAGGCAAGAAGCCGTGGTGAGGAGGAACACGTCAGGAGAGCTGACTCTGAAGGTGGGTTCTGGAGGCAACTGGAGAATGTTTCACTGGGCCTCTTGATAGTTTGTCCCTCACTGCAAACATTTCCCAGGTCACTCTGTTTTCATCCAGGAAAATCTATTCATTAGTGATCAATGGGGCTTACTAAGTGTCTCCCTTTTAAAATACAACTAATTTTTAAGAGAATAAGAAGGCTAATAGTCACAAGTTAATGAGAACTGGTTTGAAAATTTTAATACAATTGCTTTCCTTCTAATAACTTAAAGTAACTACATTGTCAGAATGCCATTTTTTATTTATTTGAGTAGTTATAATACAAATATGCAAGAATATATTCTATCTAATAAAAGGCTAATATGCAAATTCTCCCCTCCACATGAGTTCCACTGGGAGTTCAACCATGGCTCGGGCTGGCTGGCCAACCGCCCACGGCCCCTCCCCCCTGCCGGCCCAGCTCAATCAGCTCCGATTGGGGTGGGCCGGCTGGACCCCACCTGTGCATGAATTCATGCACCAGGCCTCTAGTGTGTGTATATATATATATATATATATATATATATATATATATATATATATTTCGTTCAGATCTTTAAAATTTAAAAAGAATTGTCACTCTGATGGTAATAATGTCATGTGACAAAAAAGATACTGTTGGTTGCCTACCATCAGTTGCTTGCATGTAAAACCTTGATTTGGGGTACTCCCCAAACCTCATTTTGACTCAGGGTCAAGTAAAAAAAAAAAAAAGTCTAAACCAATCATGGTGTATCATTTGCCTTACCAATGATTTATTTGGGGTAGCTCAGACCTCATTTCTGGCCAATGAGATATGAGGGAGCTCTGTGGAAGAGCTTCCAAAAAGGTTACTTTGCTCTAAAAGGGTGGGGAAGATAAAGTATTCACAGGAAGAAATAAGTCCCCTTGCTTCCATCAGATGTCATTATATTTGCAGGTGAGGCCACATTTCAGAAGGAAATAAACAGAGCTATAAAAGTCCTCTCATAACCAGGAGGCTGCTATGTCCCCATGCTGAAAATGGCTGACAGAAAAGTGGAAAATTGTAGGGTCTTTAGTCACGTTTGTTAGCCATTAATTTAAATATTCCAGGAGCTGCACACTCATAGGATTTTGTGTCATAAGAATAAATTCATCTGCCTTATTGTTTAAGATAATTGAGTCAGAGTTAGTGGTTACTGCTAACTGAAATCACACTGATACCTCTGAATTGGTTAGATCCCTAATTTAGAGATATGATAACTGAGGTTCATAGATTAAGGAATTTGACCAAGACCACATGGTAAATTGCATGTACATGGCATAGTTGCAATTTCACATTCCAAGGGTGATAGGACTTCCATTTAATGCTGTGTAAGTTTCGATGAGTAAAAATAGTTAACTGTTTGGGGGGGTATTAGACACTTTGGAAAACTAAGTAGATTTATTCTTCTGTCCTCCTCAAAATAGGAATGCTGTGGAAGAGGGCTTAGGGCATCAGAAAGAACACTGGGAGACTGGAGGAAAAGGAGTAGCAAGGTTTCAAGCTCACATTTTGCCTATTTTGAAATTTTGTCTAAAGCTAGCCTGAAACTTATGAAAAAAATGAAACTCTTCCTCCTCCTTTTTCCTTTTTCACATGTATTTCTACTCCCAGGACATCCACTATTGACGAGTAGTGTTGGTAATTCTGTTATATTCTCTTTAATAGCACTGTACTTTGACAAATGACTTATGTAGAACCTCTTGGTGATAAGGAAAATGACTCATTTAAACTAATGGGAAAAGATAAACTCACAAAAGAATGACTGGGCAAATGTCATGGAACAGAAAGGTAGAGAGCACTCCTTGACTGAACAGGGTTTCAAGCCAGGAGTTAGAAATCTATCAGGAACTTGTGTATGCCATTACGTAGGAGTTTGAGGAGACTGGGCTCTTTTCTAATTTATCTACCTCTCAGTGCAGATGCGCTTTTCTCTACTCCTCATGCACAGGGTCAAAAGATGCCCCACCCCACTCCCACCAACCCACCAGCGCCAATTTAGTATGACCTTACAGCAAATGCTCTGTTAGAATGGACCCATTCTCCCACAGCTTAATCCTTAATCCTGAATTCCTAAGAGGGAGAATAGGTCTGGCCAAGCTGAACTTCTGGATTGGTTTCACTGAGACATGCTTACTTTTGTTCAATCAACTGTTGCCATAGGTAACAGCCACCTTGAACCATCATAGTCACTTCCATGGTAAGAAACAGGTCTCAGAGAAGTTGCTGTAGCTGGGAAGTACCCTCAAATGAAGTCTAACCAGTATATAAAAATTAATTTTATTTTGTTATTTAATGATTTCAAAGTTTCTAATAGCCAGTTTGTAAATAAAAATTTCAACACAATTCAGTGGTCATAAGTGGCAAACCCCCTTTTAGTTGTGAAGAATTAAAAAACCAGGCATCCCTAGTGATAATAATTTAGTGTGGATAATGGCATGTATGTGACAAAAACCTCAGAGGCCATAATTGTTAGTGAATCTCACCATTTTTCAAAGGGCAATGATATGCGTAATTTATAATTACCCATGGCACTTAGTATATACATTACAAATACAAAATATTTATATATTTGTACATAGTCAAGGAGAATGCAAAAATAAATATATTTTATATGGAAAATATATTAAAAACTAAATTCTTACATAGTTTGATTGCATTTAAGTAACTAATTCAGCAACATGCCTTCAGACTATAGATGTAATGTTAAAATTTCAGATAAACAATTGACATACAATACTGTAATAACATCAGAAAAAACATATTTTAAAATGGTGAAAATGAGTAATGTTAAAGCTGGGCCACATTACAAATGACACCAAGCATGCAAAATATATAATTTAAGTCACAAAACACCCATATGTGAAATAAATTGAAATTAAATGTTAATGAAAGTTAAGGAAGTACAGGTATAAAAACTGTTAAGAATTATATAGGTTATAAACTTTTATCATTAGATTTTTGTAAGCTGAAATTCATGTTCTCTATGTGTCAACACCAGTATAAATTTTGTTTATCAAAAATATTTTTCAAGTGTCACAAATTTTAGGAGCACAATGACTCAGATAATAAATCCTGACATGGTATGTGAATCTATGAGAATATATATTCAATGCGTGAAAATATATTAGGAAAAAACCTAGCTAATGTGAAATTCATTTTGTAAATTGAAATTGGCAATAATATAGTCTTTATGAGATTTCCAGGGAATTTGAAAAGAAATTCTATATTGAGTAGATCTTTTTAAAAAATAATGACTTAACATTTCAAAGTAAAATGACAGGAAACGTCAGAATTAAAACACATGTATTCATGTACTGTGCGCAGAGGGGATACCTGGGATGAGAGTTGTTTCGGCATAAAAATGAAAATAAAAATCATACCATCCATTTAGAAAAATCAGAACTGCACAAACATTTACCCAGGACGGCAAAGACAAATGCCCACTTTTTTCAGAAGCTAGGGCAATTTTATTCCTTTGTTAGTTTCCATTTTCACTAATCCTTGCCCAACCTGGGTTGAGTGAATATGCCAAAATACTATGCAAAAATCTGTTCTTTGTTTCAGCTTAATTGGGAACCAGAAATACAGAACATTGAAGGGGTTCTTCACTGAACATTGTAAGCATTGTAGGCATGAAACATTTGGAGTATTCTGGTCAGATGTTAGATAAGAATATGAAATGCCCTTAAATCTCCAAGTCTTTTGGCCAAGTTCACCATGATTCTAACTGAAGAGGGACATTTTAAACCTTAAACTAGGGGCCCAGTGCACGAATTCATGCACCTTGAAAGGGACTGTGGGCTGCGAGGCTGCTGTGGGCACAGGGTTGGGTCCTTGTGGGCACAGGGTTGGGTCTTGATCCCTCCTGCTGCAGCCCCCTGTCCCCTGTCTGCTGGCAGCCCTGCTCCTGCCACTGCTCCCATGCACTAACAGTGCTGGCCCCGCCTGCACCCACTGACAACGCAGAGTGATTGGGGCTGGCGCCATCAGCAGGTGCAAGTGGCAGCTGCTGTCCCAATCGCACCTCAGGAGCAGGGGGAGGTGGAGAAGCCCTCAGGGGAAATTGGGGCTGGCAGTCACAGCTCGCACCTGCTGACGGTGCTGCGTGATTGGGATCACCACCAGGCGCTGGCAACAGGTGAGAGTGGCGGCTCCGGCACTGGCTGTGGGTTTGAGCGGGGCAGTTGCTGGCAGCGGGTGTGAGGGGCAGCTGCTGGCCCTGATCGCCCCTCAGGAACAGGGGGAGGTGGAGAAGCCCTGAGGGGCGATCGGGGCCAGCAGCTACCGCTTGCATCTGCTGACAGTGCCGAGTGGTCAGGGGTGGCTCTGGCACCAGCAGCAGGTGCAAGTGCCCGGTGGGACCGTGGCATGTGGGAGCAAAGAATTTTCAGCAACCACCAAAGGCTTGCCCCAATGACAGCAACTGGTGGCCCGCTTTGGTCTGGCACCCCCGCTTACCTGCTCCACCATCCTGCCACAGCTGATACCTGCCATGTTCCATGCTCTGCCACCTGCTGCCAATGCCCGCCATGTTCCACACACGCCTCCTGGTGGTCAGTGCATGTCATAGCGACCAGTTGTTTGGTTGTTCCACCATTCAGTCTATTTGCACAGTAAGGGTTTTATATATAGACTAGAGGCCCGGTGCACAAAAATTTGTGCACTCGGGGGGGAGGGGGGGGGTCACTCAGCCCGGCCTGTGCCCTCTCGCAGTCTGGGACCCCTTGGGAGATAACGACCTGCTGGCTTAGGCCTGCTCCCGGGTGGCAGAGGGCAGGCCCAATCCCTAGGTGCAGCCCCTGGTTGGGCTCAGAGCAGGGCCGATTGGGGAGTTGAGGCGCCGCCCCCTGTCATGCACAGAGCAGGGCAGATTGGGAGGTTGCGATGCCACCCTCAATCACCCTCAGGGTAGGGTCGATTGGGGGGTTGGGGCACCACCCCCTGTCACACTCAAGGCAGGGTCGATGGGGAGGTTGTGGCGCCACCCCCTGTCACGCACAGAGCAGGGCCGATCAGGGGGTTGGGGAGCTCCCCCCCCCCCCATCACGCACAGAGCAGGGCCCATCAGGGGGTTGAGGAGCTCCCCCCTGTCACTCACAGAGTAGGGCCAATAGGGGAGTTGGCACACTGCCCCCTGTCACACACAGAGCAGGGCGGATCAGGGGGTTGGGGTGCTGCCCTCTATCACCCACAGAGCAGGGCCAATCAGGGGGTTGGGGCACCTTCCCCTGTCAGGAACAGAGCAGGGCAGATAGGGAGGTTGTGGCCCCGCCCCCTGTCACACACAGAGCCACAGGGCGATCAGGGGGTTTGGGCGCTGCCCCCTGTCATGCTGATCCCAGTGCCGGGAGGCATATTACCCTTTTACTATATAGAATAGAGGCCTGGTACACGGGCGGGGGCCAGCTGGTTTGCCCTGAAGGGTGTCCTGGATCAGGGTGGGGGTCCCCACTGGGGTGCCTGGCCAGCCTGGATGAGGGGATGATGGCTGTTTGCAGCTGGTCACACACCCTTCAGGGTGGGGGTCCCCACTGGGGTGCCTGGCCAGTCTGGGTGAGGGGCTGAGGGCTGTTTTCAGGCTGGGACTGAAGCTCCCAACTGCTCCTTTCTTTCTTTTTTTTTTTTTTTTATTCTGGGCCAGCTTTAGCTCTGAGGCTCCAGCTCTTAGGCCTCCGCTCCTGAAAGCAGGTATCTGGTTTGTTTCGGTTCTCGAAACTCTGTATCAACTCCAGCTCTGAGATCCCAGCGGGCTGAAAGCTGGTTTCTGGGGTGTTGTTTAGCATCTATATTTGTTACAATGTTTGAAACTGCAGGCTCAGAGGCCGGCAAGGCAGGCAGGGAACATTGGAGTCCTCCGTCACTGAAGCAAGCAAGCCTCATGTTAGTTTCAAGCTGCCTGGCTGCCGGCCGCCATCTTGGCTGACAGTTAATTTGCATATTGCCCTGATTAGCCAATGGGAAGGGTAGCGGTCGTACACCAATTACCATGTTTCTCTTTATTAGTGTAGATGAGTCTGAGTCTGCTGTGATCACACCAGAGAACTTCTTCTGGAAAGCCTAGCCCTCCACACAGGAGCTAGAGCACACTGGTTTCTGGGATACCACCTCCAAGGCTGAACCTATTATATCTTCAACCAGTTATACATAGTCATCAAGAAAGTAAAGGCAGAGATCCCGAATGGGTGCTGCCAGAAACCCTCAGCCACTTCTGGCACCCAAAGGCCAATTAAGTGCATTCTGTCTGTCATGCTTACAATTTTAGGACAAGGAACAATGTATAAACTCCTCCAGTCACCCAATTCTTCAATATTTGGTTCATACTTATTTTTCCTTTTCCTGTTTTTCTACTCTAATTTACCTACTTTTCTCTTGTCAGTTTCTTCGTTTTGTTCTTTGGAATTTGAATTCAGTTGCAAATTGGCTCTTTCTCACAGTCACTCTATGGTGGTGGTGTCTCTAGCCTGGGTCTGTTTGTGGGTTTACAATAATCTTCTTATCAAAGTATAATCTATATTTTATATAAGTCCCAGATTGTAAGTGTATAGCTCCATGAGCTATAAATACTTTGGTCACCTCTCCAATCAAGATATAGAACATTGCCATCATTCCAGAAAGTTCCCACAAGGACCTTTCCAGACAATTGCTCACCCTTTCCTCTAAGCAACCATTTTAAAATTTTTATCAATATAGATTAGTTTTACCTGATTTAGTATTTTATATAAATGTAACCATGTGGCGTGGATTACTTCACCTGATTTCTTTAACTCAGCATACAACTTTTGAGATTTGTTTATGTCATTGTTTGTATCCGTAGTTAATTCTTTTTAATTCTTGAATAGTATTCCATTGTGGGGATGTACTACCTAACATTTAAGTTGTTTTAGTTTTTTGCTTTTAGGATTGTGAGAGGGATGTCTGACTGCTGGTGTGGGATCGGGCCTAAACCAGCAGTTGGATATCCCCCGAGGGGTCCCAGGTTGGAGAGGGTGCAGGCCAAGCTGAGGGACACCCCACTGTGCACAGATTTTGTGCACTGGGCCTCTAGTATGAAATAAGATTCTTTCTCATTCTCTCTCCTTTTTATTCTTTTTTTTACCACAGACTACAATGTTCTAGAGCAGGGGTGGGCAAACTTTTTGACTCGAGGGCCACAATGGGTTCTTAAACTGGACCAGAGGGCCGGAACAAAAGCATGGATGGAGTGTTTGTGAGAACTAATATAAATTCAAAGAAAACATCATTACATAAAAGGGTACGGTCTTTTTTTTTTTTTAGTTTTATTCATTTCAAACTGGCCGAATCCGGCCCGCGGGCCGTAGTTTGCCCACGGCTGTTCTAGAGCCATTCAGGTGTTTTTCCTTCATTGCCCTCCTTCTCATTCTAGAACAACCTTTAAACAACCTATAAAAAACAAGTTTAGGACAATATTACTCTATTTTTTCCCTTAACAAAAACACATCCTACATTCCTGAAATACCTTTCATGCAGAGTTTTTACCCTTTTCCCTTTTTATTTTTAGTAGTTGTATCCCCAAAGTTAGTTTTCCAAAATGCAGATGAAATCATATTACTACCTAACATTCAATAATGGCAACATACTGGATAATATTCAATCCTATTCAGGGAAGGTCCTCTTTGACTAAGATTTTGCCAAACTCTCTATAGTTGCCTGTTATTATACCCTCTTCATACCTCTGCTTTCTAAGGGTTATTCCTTGAATAGACTGTTCTTTCCACACATCCAAATCTTTGCACATGGTAGTTCTGCTCACTGAAATTTCCCCTCCACCTCTGACCATAAGCAAATTCTACGCCTCTTTTTAAAGTCAGTTCACTTGTTACCTCCATTATGAAGATTTTCCAAATGTTTTTAATTCACACTTTACACTTCTTTCTCATGGCATACATTGCAGCTTATGCCTACCTTCCTTCCAGCAATTGTCACATGGTATTATTTTGTCAATTCTCATATTTGTTTCATTGTAATACAAATTTCTTGAGGTCAGGAATATTATCTTTTATGCATCTCCATCAACTATTACAGTGCCTTGCAAAAACATGGTTGCCCAATAAACAGTTGTTTTTGAATGAGTGAATAATTGAATAAATGAAGTTTTTGAGCACTCTTCAGGTTAAGCAAATTCAGGAGGCTTATATATGATAGTGCTTTAAAGTACAGCAATTTTATATAAGCCTCTTTATTTTATACTGAGCCTTATGAAAACCAGTGACAGGAGTAGAACAGATATTACTTCCATTTCATATTCAATAGATGAGAAAATAGCCATAGAAAGGGTCAGAGAGCTGGCTAGTAACAGAGATGGGGGTAGAACTGTGTTGCCTAAAATAACAACACATATTCCATAGTTTTCTGATTTTTGTTATGTTCTTTTTAGACCTTGTACACTTTCCTTAACACACACACACACACACACACACTCACTCACTCTCTGTCTCTGTCTCTGACTCTGTCTCTCTCTGCCCCTCAGCCCCTCCCTCCTGTCCACCTCCACCCTCTAGGGGAGAAGAAGTCATGCTTGATAGGTTTTTAGAGCCCCACCTTTCCACACCGAGTGAGCTGTGAGAGGCAGCCCTCTGACTTGAGGAGTGCAGACCAAATGACAGGCTAACCTGCCCTAAGTGAGCCTGGGAGGCAAGTGTGAACCTACACATCAACCAGACTGTGATATTCACCTCCAGTTTACCTGTGTCAAGAAAGAGACCATGGGAACCACCTTCTCACTTTCAGTCACATATCTTCTTGACTCAGCTAGTCAAGCACCCCTCCCAGAATAAAGGATGTTGTCCTGAAGGCTAGTTTTCATTGTTATTGTTTTTCTGGGTTTTTTTTGTTGTTGTTTTGTTTTGTTTTGTTTTGTTTTAGGTTTGTTTCATGTTTTCTTACCCATTGTCACTACAACTCTAGTCCAGCCATATAAGGCAGTCAGAGTAAAAAGTTTAAAGCCAGCATAAATCAAGCGGAAGTGATCATAAGTGAATACTTCAAATTAAAGAAGAAAATACCTAAAATTAAAACCTTAAAGGGTAAATGTATGTTACTAAAAGAAAAGATAACTCAAAAGTAAAAAGGCAATATCATGCTCAAAACTCAGTCACAAAGTTCATTACCACGCATGTCTATGTTATGATTATAAAGAGTTATTGTTAAACAATCAGCATAAACATGAATTTGTGTGTTTTATTTCTGACTTGGAAGTTTCTGTAACTCTTTTATGTACTTAACACACAGTGTCTATTAATATCGAAGACATAGCTATTCCCTGGTGTTTGTGGGTACTTGGGTTTCTCAATACAGAAACATAGAGAATTTATAGCATAGTTTGAAAAGGAAACAAGCAAGCTGTAGTAATACTTTCAAAATTTAGTATATGTGCTTATATTTTTCTGCAGGTGGGAACAAAGACTAAAACATAGGAAGTTCTTTTCTGATAAATTGTACTTTTCTATCCTGGGAACTTCACAGTAAAATAATTTTTAAAATTTATTGCATGAAATTTAAATGCTTCCTTTTTTATTTGAAAATCTAGGTGTGCTTTTTTTGTGATTTTCGTGACAAAAACCAAAGCTTTCTGTACTTCTTATATCAGTAAATTACTGTTCTAGGTTATCTAAAACAAAACCATGTCAACTGCTAACAGTTTTGAAACAAAGAATAGAGATGGAAACTACTGTTTCTTTGGATTTACCCTGTGTCTCCCAACCCTATGAAAAAGAAAAGAAGCCAGGAGGTGACAATTTTATTATCTGATAGCAGCCCAACTGTTTATATAGACTGCAATCATATTAATTCTTAATTCAAGTTCACATTATTTTTAATGTCAGTTTAATGGAAGGGGCAGCAGTTCTTGCTATGTAACTTATGAAAGATAATAAATGCAATAAAAGCTGGCTTTGTTTTTTTTAGGCTTCAAAAAACCAACCAAATTTACACAGAGAATGTGATATACAGCGATGACACAAGCTCTACTCCTGTTATCAGAAAATAACACAATTGAATTGCACTGGGCCAGCTCAAGTTGTCATATCATGTTGCTATTGTTTCTTATAAAATAAATAGCTTTGTTTATCATTGGCCAGTGTGACATGGCAGTGCAAAATCATATTCCATGCTGTGGCAGCAGAGAAGGGAGCAGGTGCCACCACTCAGCTAAACCTGCAAAGTCCTTCGGAATTCCCTTGGAATTTTTATTAAAGCCCACGTCCTTTGCACATTCCTCACTGGCCACTCTACATCTTCTGCGGCCAAATTCACAAAGATCTTCACTGATAAACCCTCAAAGTGCCCACATCCAAAGAAACAAAGGTCTTTCTTAAGAAATGCTTGAATACAAATTGATTTCACCAGGGGCAACCCAACTGCATTGTGTTGTCTACACTTACATACTAGTATAACCAATTAAACTGCTCTTCCAGCACAGTTAAAATGTAGCTTTTAAAAGTTCCTTTATATATAACATACAGTGCAGAAATCTTGCAATGCACCATTCATAATAATAATTACGTTTACCTGTCTCTCTACCTCCTCTTGATTTTTCTCATTTTATCCCCAGCATCTTGTGGCTTTTCCTTTGTTAGTTGCATTACAGAACTTTACAGTGAGGGCACAATAATGAAAAAAAAAACTAATGGGAAAATTTATAATTAAGCAGTCTAGGGAACATGTCTGCATGAAGCAATGGAGGCAATTTACAACATTGGTCATACTTATAGGAAAAGCTTTTGTTGTACTAAGGCACATTTTTATGCTGATAGACTATTGGACCTAGAGTGCACTCATAATGGTTTTCCCACAATTTAACTATATTCTATGCCCTGGAGTGAGGATAGAAGTGAAAAATCAAAACCCAAGTACATTTATAATGGGAATACTTTTTTCCCACTGAGAAGTGGAAAAATTCATGTACTCCTTTTTGAACACTAAATAAATGGTCATTTTACTTCTTTATTATGTGTGTGTGTGTGTGTGTGTGTGTGTGTGTGTGTGTGTGTATGGCGAGAGAGAGAGAGAGAGAGAGAGAGAGAGAGAGAGGCCCAGTGCATGAAATTTGTGCATGGAGAGGGGGTTCCCTCAGCCCAGCCTGCATCCACTCCAATCGGAGACCCCTCGGGGGATGTCTGACCGTGGTCGGACACCCCTCTCACAATCTGGGACCGCTGGCTCCTAACCACTCACCTGCCTGCCTGATCGCCCCTAACTGCCCTACCCTGCCGACCTGATCTCATCCCCAACTGCCCTCCCCTGCCAGCCTGGTTGCCCCCAACTGCCCCCCCCGCTAGTCTGATCTTGCCCCCAACTGCCCTTCCCTGCTGTCCTGATTGCCCCTAACTGCCTCTGCCTGCCTGATCACCCCTAACTGCCCTCCTCTGCAGGCCAATTTGGTTCTGATAGGTCAGTTTCTATGCCAGTCAGCATCAAAAGCTCCGCCTCCTAAGCAGCCATTGGCTCCTCACAGTTGACCCAGATTTGGTTCTGATAGGCCAGTTTCTATGCCAGTCAGCATCAAAAGCTCTGCCTCCTAAGCAGCCATTGGCTCCTCACAGGTGACCCAGATTTGGTCCTGATTGGTCAGTTTCTATGCCAGTCAGTGTCTCTGGGCTTTCTCAATGGGGCCTGATTAGAAAGATGGGGCTGATCAGCAGCCCCTGTGGAGGCCTGGAGAGAAACGGAGGCTCCACTGTTGGCCAGGCCAGGAGAGAAAGAGAGGCAAGTTCTGATCAAAGGCTGCCACAGAGGCTACAGATCAGACCCTGCCTCTCTCTCTGCAGGCCTCTCTCTGTGACTGATCCACAGCCCCCTAGGGAGTCAGTGCTGGGTCTGGGTGCCCAAAGTGGCCCAGTCAGTGCTGGGTCACCATGGCAACCCAGCACTGACTTCTAGTCTGGTCAGCCTTCCATCCTTATGACCCTGGCTCTTTATTATATAGATCTGTGTGTGTGTGTGTGTGTGTGTGTGTGTGTGTGTGTGTAGTTCACATATATACATGTAATATATACACATATGTATTTTACATATATACACTACTGTATAAATGGCGTGTATATATAAATATATACAGATAGTACTTTGGGAGAGACTATAAAACAAGATGCCATAACTATAGGGTTCATATTCTTGGAATACTCTTCCCTACATGAATCTCAAGGGATCTTTAAAAGGTTAATTTCTAAAACATGCCCACTGATCACTTTTCACTTTCCCTATTTTAGAGATTTGTGACCAATGATAGGGTAAAGAAAAATATAAGCATATAAATAAAAGAGTAAGGGTGGTACAAAGTCCATTTCCTCTTCTTGAAAAAAGCATCCCAGTTTTTTTCCTAGTCTTCATGGGACTATGAAGCCAACGAATGAGCCCGTGAACCAAGCTAGGTCATTCAAAGCAGTCTCTTCTTGGAATTAGAATTTTGAGCAGAATGTCACCAGAATAGAAAATAGCTGGATTTTATTCATCTGGAAAAGTTTTATTCAAGCCACTATTTGGGCATTTCTAATGCCACGGAATCCCTACCTCACAGAGGGCTCATTATATTTTCAACTAGCTTTTACTGTTGAAAGGTTCATCATTAATGTTAAACCTAATCTTGTAACTTCCACCCTTTGGTTGGTCTAAAATCTGTCACGTATGGCTATACAACATTATCTAATTCATCTTCCATGACAGCATATTAATTATTTAAAGATACTATCATAATCTCCCTTGTCTTCTCCTTGCCAAGCATTCCACTTTATTCAAATGTTTCTTACAGATGTGGTTTCTGGACCCTTTATCATATGGATTCAGCTCCTTAGGACACCACCTGATTTTCAATATCCTTTTTAAGAAAAGGAGCCTAAAGCATGTGGCCAGTGTCAAATATGCAGATACCTTTTCCTTTCTTAACCTATAACCTGGGCTTCTGTTAATCATTCTAAAGCTGCTTGAGTTGTTTTGAAATTCATATTACATATACAGTCTCCCACTCTGTTTGCCATAAATTGAACTCTTCTCATATCTTTTTTTTTCTGTATGAATCCTAAATCAGATCTCCTTAGTTCTTAAATTTGCAATTAATCTTTTCAACCTTCATTCAAAATGCAACATTCATTTATGTAAGAAACAAAATGCTCTGCACAAACCAGGTGCCTAACAAATGTCTGTACCTCCCTTTCACATGCATCTCTTATCACGGAAGTAATGTTATGTTTACCATGCGATTCTGTGAGAGTGGGGCCTGTGCATTATATTCTCATCACTTAGCAAAGTGACTAACATACACTAGTTGCTCAAGAACACCTGTTCTTTCCATAATTCTTTGACTGCATTGCCATACTGCTGAAAACAAGTCGATTTAGAGAAATAGTTTGGTTGCATCATCAGTCAATTTATTCAAAACAGTTAACCGAGTGACTTGTGACAATGTTTGATTGAAATAATCTCCCTAATAAAGGTCAGTACCATTAAAAACCCAAAGTTCATGGCAGATTTCCACCATATGTCCTATTTAACCTAAGAATGTAACCTTTGTGCCAAGCAACTAACAATTCCATAGCCTGACAAGCATTGTTTTTGCTGCGTGAAGTGGCTGTTCACATGCTTAGTCTCCACAATATTGCCTTGTAATTAGTAGGTTCACAATTCTGATGGCCACTGCTACCACAGGTAAGCTTCAAAGGAGAAATACTTTATTTTCTTAGTCTTACCGCTCATGACAATTTTGATTTGAGCATCTATAATTTGTAAGGCATATAATCCATTTCCATTTCTTTAAATAAAGGAAAATTTAAAGGCATCTCCAGAAAAAATAACTTTAAGAGAATAAATGTAGCAAAAATAAACCATAGATACTATTGGTAGAAATAAGCTTCTCACCAACCTAAAATTTCTAATTAAAATTAGGCTGTCACAATTTTATATCCTACACCAACTTGAACCACATTATTTCATAAAATAAACTTGAAATATCAAATAATTTTAGAATTTGGGAAGCTTTTGATCTTTTTTAAAAAATTCTCATTCTTATGGAAGAATAAGCAGACAACCCTCCTATTTTTTAATAGCATAACGCCAGGTGCTTCTTGGAAACAGGGCACAATAGAGAGAGGGACTGTTTATGAGTCAGAGAAACATGCGCTACTGTCAACCTGAATAAGAACCATCAGATATTTCTGGTGATGAAAACCTGTCAGTGAGGTGACCCAGGCCACATTCCATTCCTTTTATTTTCAGAGATGAGATGGATTTGAAAACCATAACCTGGCTTCTTGATGCAAGGACTCGCCACATGAGATAATCTCCAGCACATTACTATTGGCAAGCAGATCTTTCACCCTTTTGTCTCCATGCATTACAGAAAATGTTAAATCAGTTTGGTGTCCACGTAAGCTTTTGATCCTAGGAACAGCCTAGGGTATCATCATTATCTTCCTGAGGACCATGTATAGGCCTTCAGTAGGTAGTACTAATTTAATTTCTCTACTAAAGGAAAAAGTAGCTGATTTTCTAGATCAATATTTGATTGAATATGTTTGAAATGTTAGCAGATAAAGGACCCTTTTCTGGTCCAAAGACTTTTTGAACCACAGAGGTATGGCGTTCTAGCTCCCCTGGGATTTGAGTGGAAGGAGGTCTCAAAGATCTGTAAGAATCCTTCCTGCCTTTCCTTGTGTTCTTCCAGCAAGACTCTCTAAAGGTTGAGATGAGAAAAAGATAAGATCAAGAACTGGAATGTCTTTATATCCATTTTAAAAAAATCTTTCCTGGGGCTTCTCTTAACTAAAAATAATCGTTTATAACACTAGTTTACAAAAACCTCTTATAATAGGATGGTAGAAAGAAAGCCCATCTGATCAGCTTTAAGGAGCTGATTTTGACAAATAAATTGAGACCTCAGATTCTATCACTCTTACCACTAATTAAACAAGAGTACCCAGGTATCATCAAAAGGGAAATGAATAGAAATGAAAATGCTGAGGTGTTAGACACAGATTAGAACTTGAGTTGTCTGGTTGGATTGATAAATAGAGTTTTTCACAAATATACTGGTTTTGTAAAGACATTCACAAAGGAAAAAATGAAGATGGGGCGGAAATCCATCCTTACAATATTTATCTGTACAAATGAAAAATCTGGTTCAGAAGTATATGTCACTATAATCCTGATTTTTCCAAGTTAAAGTTTTATATAAATTAGCAACTCTTCCCCAAATATAACAGCCTACTCATGACTGAAAAGTATTAGAGTAAACAATGCTAGCAATAACTGTTTACTAAGTCTGCATATGAAATTTAAAGAAAATTAAAAAGAATATTTTTTCTTAAATTTGTCCTTTGCTGCAGACATGAACATGCATTCCCTAACTACAAAGAGGAAAGGATACTCAAATTCCTTCAACTTTATTTCCTATCCGTGAACTTTTGCTTGACTGATGGAGAAATTTACTTTCCCCTATCTACTGATTTGAACACACAAGTTCATTTTATAAAGGAGAATGACCACTATATGCAAAGTCAACTGCAACTCCTTGAAAGTGCAGATTCCAGAAATGCAATGGACATATTTTCCACAGATCAAACCCAATTAACTCTCCTATTGAGATGAAAGAATTACAGTCATTTAGTTTTTTTCTTTTTCCATGACAATTCCTCATAGTTTCAATCTCTATTAGTAAAATCATCTAGTCAAGTAGTAATATTTGCAATATAAATTGAACAACTATTCAGAGCAAATCGACTATAAGAAATATATCATATTTCTTTACTTAAAGTGGGAAATAATTAGCCTGTGAAAAGGGACTTCGTTTTCTATGCTTTATTTTATAACACCTTGCTCATTGCTAATATGGAATAGGTGTGCAATAAACACTGTCAAATATGTAGATAAATTTAATTTCCAAGTTCTGCTTTTAAGAAAGAGTTATAATTGGAATGAAATAAACCAAATTTCTTTGTGAATTACATAATATTAATGTCATAAGCGATTGTAATAAAATATTTCTTCATAGTGCTTACACGTCAATTGAACATAACATATAGGCCACTGCTATATGCATAGGGATCTTTAATGCAAACTCAGATTGCCCTGAATCTTTGATTTAGAATCCTTGTTTCAGGGTCTTCTTGAAACCAAACCTCTCTCGTCAACTAGGCAGCTCTGATTGTTAGTCCTTGAGAGAGTTCCTATTTTTTTTTCATGGCCTAAAAAGAAAAGAAAAATGCAGTGAGACAGGTTGTTATATGTGAAAATGTAGAGTGACTCCAGCAGGAGATGTAAAGTATTTCATGTACTTTTCCTTAATGTTATTAATAAAAAAGTGACTCTACATTTCCCCAAAACTTTGTTTTATGAAGTTCGATTTACATATCTCTTATAACAGAAGTCCTTTCATGTGTGAAGACTTAAAATTTTAAAGTTCTTGATAATTTTCTTAAATGAAATGATGGGCACGAGGATAATATATTTCACCAGTACATGCAAAACCTAATTTGAAACTCCTGTCAAATATGTGTATTGATATGAATCGAGGAAATGTTTTCCAAAGAACCTGAGTAGCTATTGCATAGATTTTCAAGTTTGTCAGCTTACTAATCATTTTTGTCTGTCTACTTTTGCCAATGACTTTGAGACAGCTGACTTTTACAAATGAAATTAACGTATGTCTGGAGGCACTGTGATGCACTTAGTATAGCTACCATTTGTTTTGATTATGTGATTAGCATGTTCTTACTTACTCATACCATAACAAATAGGATATGGTTAATTACATGGCTTTTAATGACAATAAAATAATGCACAAAAATTGCCATTTTTTTCCTTTAGCTGCTACAGTTACCTATATAACACGCTTTTTGATGAGGAGGATTGGATGCTCTTAAAATAGAATAAAGTTGAACCACAGTGGAGAGTATGAATTAACTCCTAACATTTGTATGTAGTAAAAAAATAAATACAACACACACTGAAAATTTTGAAAAAACTCTGATACATAAAGTGTTCTATATTTTTACATATGAAATATTCTGAAGAATTTTAAATAGTTTGAAACAGTCATCCTTCTTTTGATATTCATATTCTGAATGACTACACTAGTCTTTAAACTAGCTTAGATAATAATCCTGAACATGCACGTGTGCACGCGCGCGTGCGCGCACACACACACAGACACACACACAAATGCTATGACTCAATATTCTGTGTACAAGTCACACACACACACACACACACAAATGCTATGACTCAATATTCTGTGTACAAGTCACACACACACACACACACACACACACACACACACACAAATGCTATGACTCCATATTCTGTGTACAAGTTAAGGTCTGAATCTGAGGGATGGTAATTCCCCACTTACTAAAATAAGAAATTCCCAGAAGCACAGGGAATAAGTATATGGTTCAGTGACAGCAAAAAAGAAAAAACATGGGACCCATGTAGTCAGACTGGCTCAGATTGTGCCAAGGGGGTTACGTCCTGTGTACTGGGTTTCCTACCTTTATCAAAAAACAACAACACTGCAAACGGAGTCCCATCATGTAGACAAAACAGTTACCGCTAGTGCAGGACACAGCCATGTTTCTGGAATCAGACAAAGGGGGTTGGTCATCTGAGAACTGTCTACCCTCAACTTGGGGATGAGGCTTCTGGCTACGATCATGCAGGATGGCACCATCTCCATCACTGGATGGCGACTCAGGGCAGGCTTTCAGGCCAAAAGTACCAGGGGTACTAAAGGTAGGTGATAAAAGTAAATACAGAGATAATACTTACTAACATTGTCTCAGGAAGTCTACCAGACATGTGTAACACTTTACACTTTATGCCAAGGCACTAACACTGCTACCCATAGCATAATGCTGGATGAGTTCTGCAGAAGCTACACGCTGGGGGATGTTTTAGATGACCTTTATAAATAGAAGCTATGAAGCTGCCCATGGAGGCAGGGAATATGAATTATGTAGTCCTTGGTAGTTTTCTGGGTCTATGTTATAGACTAATCATGGTATATTGAACAGAGCATGAGGTAGAGGCCCTGCTTTGCAGACTTTGCTGTTGCCAATAACTGCATTGCTTTGGGAAAGCCAAAAACCAGCGTAAGTCTCCATTCCCTCATTTATGAAATAAAAAGAGAAATTATTCAGGTGATCTTTAAGATCACAAAAAATTCCAAGGTTTATATATTTCTGGTAGATTTCATGAGACAATGAGGATTACCTCTATTTTTTTTTCTTGCCCCACCTGATTTCAGTAGCCCTGTTACTATTCATTAACGTATATAAGCTGATTTTCCTAAACCACATGTCTTTTAAAGGTTAGCGACTCTTCCACCATTTCCACAACATCCTTAAGGAAGCTGATCATATCAAACAGTAGCTCTGAAAGAGTAGTAACTAAGCACCCAGCAGTGATGTTGGATATGCAATAGTCTCCAAAGGGATAAAAGTAAGCCCGGCAAAATCTTTGTTGTGTACCTGCCTCCAATACATTTGCGAAGGAGCCTTAATGAAAAATGAGAGTGATGCTCCCATCACACATTTTTGGATTACCGTGCAGCAACATCAATTGGAAACCTAATGAAACAGAGACCACCTACAGAGGAGGGATATTGTGTTCCTCTGTCTGCCTGCATCTAATTTCCCAGCTAAGTGTATGGAACAAGCTGCCTGTTTGTTTGAGCCCCTGGTACTGGCTGACCATACATTTAACATTGATAATTGGCATTGCCAATTTCCACTCTTTCCCGTGTTGAATTATGTCCTAGCACTTCACAATTATGTGATGATGGTAACAGAAAATAGGCACAGTACCATCTCAAAATTCCAGCACTGTATCCTCTCACAATGATGACATGTCGGAATGAGATTCGGTCCCAAATAAATTAACTGGTCATTCTCTGTTTAACATTTTTTTTTCAGCGACTAAGGGAACATGCTATGTGTTCATCAAATAGAACTTCTCCCAAGCAGAGGAATAACAATAAGAAACCTAGTAGGTGAGTTCCCACAAAGCGTATCAGAGAGGACATAAAGAGAAAAGCTGATGATGTTCCAAATGTAAGTGTTCTATTCTTTGTTTTTGCACCTGTTCAAACTGGCATCTGGTATTAGGCTTCGAACTAGGGAAATGTTACTACTTTCTGTCGAGCTGGCTGGGAAAAACAAAAGGAAGAGAATATAGTGTAAAATATTAGTTCCTCCTCGTGTTTCAAAATGAAGTTACTGCATTTTCCTTGTCAGGCTCCCTACCTGTGCTTATCATCGACTGCAGTTTCTTCTTCTTCTTTTTTTTAAATTTGACTTCTAGAAGCCATCTGGCATTCAGTCTAATTCCCACATTACAGTTCTCCATAAGTCAGGCTGCCGACTGCCTGTCAAGTTATAGGATTAAGTTTAAGGTTTTCTTAATTCATCGTGAGGTTCTTCATGGATTTGATCTATTATGTCTTCCTGAGCTTGTCCAGTTGTAGATTTCTGCATGTGATTGATGTTTAGCAGGTGTTAGTGTGCAAGAGTTTTCTAAATATCAACTTCACAATTCAAGGGAGGTTTGGGAAGATAGTAGAGCTCAAAATTGTATTGTTCCACAACTGGCAAATGGCCTCCCCGCTGAAATTCAATGTTGCACAGCTATTTATTAAGTTAAAAAGATGGATATTTCAATATATGGACAAAGTAGAGGCTCAAATTCCATCATCAACTCACCAGTTGTGCCTGTGTATTCTGTGGCTCTCAGGATACAATATATCATTTAACAGGTAGGGCAACTAGGTGAGTTTAAAAATACAGATTTATCCTTTGTTGTGAATTACCATGAAACTGAATGTTATTTTGCAGTGTCCTACTTTTAAGTTGATTCCTTTGTGTGATTTTTGTTTTCCTGGTGTAAAGCTTAAGTGCCTGATGAAAACCTAGGTATTGTTAAGGAGAGGTGAAAAAGGGTCTCCTTAAAAGAGTGTACCTAATAAAGCATTTAAAAATGCATTATTTTACATCCGGAAGATGCATAATATTGAAGAGAACATGAATGAAGGAATAATGTTCATTAAATATTAAATATCTAGATAAGTGACAGCTGTTAGAAATTTTTTATTTTTTATGTTAAATGCACTGTAATAAGATTTCTAGATTGGAATATGGTGACTACCATACTTCTCATGACCATGGGCCATTTGTCTTATCTTTGTGTAAATGACACAAAACTTAATGTTTATTAAACCCACAAAATCTTTAGTTTCACATTGGTCTTTAAGCCACTCTTTGTTTTATAATTTTACCTCACCTCAATTTCAACTACAGGAAGGAAATTGTTACACACACATTATAGATGAATTATCCAAAATACAGGGAGATTAAGGTACTGTGCCTGTGGTCATGCTGAGAGTTAATCAAAATTAAAATGCACAGCTCTGAGTTCCCAGGCCACCTCTCAGCCCCTGGAGCAATGCCACTTTGCACTATAAATTGTCCCTATAATTTTAAAAATTTATAATGTACTCATCAATTTGCATATCTGAGTATGAATTACAAACATTAAAATTGGCTACAACTCCTCATCACCCAATTACTAACAAGAAGCACCTAAAAGGTCAAAGTCATGAAAGACCAAAGTAAATAGATAGGTGTGCACCTTTTGCTAAACACCTTGCATACAATTCAACATGTATTCATTATTTTTTGACACTAGAAGATAGTTCAAACCTTGGTTTATTCATAGTAATTGACTTTGAATTATTAGGAGAAATTATAATAACATTTCAAAAATAATTTTAATATGATTCAGTCATGATGATATCAACTTGAGATTCAAAGTGTTAGGGGAAGGTATTTATATACATACAAGGCAATAATAAGATAAAATGTAGTTTTGAATTAGAAATTGGTACATTATTTATAATTTTTTTCAAATTGCACACTTATTTTTAAAGTCAGTAATATATAGAAAGGGTCATATAGCATTATAACAAATATTAAGCAATGACTAAATACATTCTAGTTTTGGAATTTCTTTATTTCTATGAACCTTTCTTTTATAATAAGAAGTTTTCTGTATTTCTTTTTTTACTTTTAAACTGTTGTTCTCATATTTTGTCCTATTATGGTTCTATTGTTTGGTTTCTAGCAGTCAGTCTCAATGGAACAATTAACCATATAGATTGATAAGAATACTAACTCAAGAAAATTGTCAAAAGAACAAGGAAAATCCAGGATCTTTTTAAAAAGGCTGGTGGTCTCATGAAAACTGTAATTAAAGTATGTGTGATTCTGCTTCTGTGTCTGTTACACAAATCCACCAGTCTCAAATTAAAGAAAATTTGGGCCCCTACAGTGGATTACAATGGGAAAGCGCTTTTATTCTCTAGTCAGTGATAACAAAGCCTAAGTCCTCAGGGAGGGACTTTTCCCCTATATTTTTTGTACCACCTTCCTTTTAAATGCTGCTAAGGTTGAAATTAGTGTTGTTCCTCAAAGTACATAAGATTAATCATCAGTATTTGAACACAGTTTGGGGGCTAATTACATAAAAATTGATATTAAAAGAATACCACCAGATTGATTGAGTTTTACAGTTCGCATTTAGTTTTAAAATTACGTGAATTGAAAGGCAGTGGTAAGAAACAATAAAAATCCATTCAAAGCTGCTAAAGCAAATTAAGGTTTACTAGTCCTTTGAAAGACAAATGAGTCAAGTGATGCAATGCAGAGAAAGCGGTAAAAATGACTGAAATTAACCATAGAATCCAAATGTCAACTGTAACTGCAAACTTATTCTCTAGAGCATTTGAGATCTTACTTCCCAGCAATTGTCATTGGTTTTAGCTCAAATAAACTCTTATAACAGTTCTCTACAGGTTTAGATATTTCCTATCAACACTCTGAAAGGTGGAGAGAAGAAAGCAGGCTGGCTAGCGACGTGGAGACCAAAGGAACGACACAGTGACGAGTTCCCTGGGTTTTATTTATGACTAGTATATTTCAGACTGATGCTGAAAAAATGCCAGAAAACACCAATGGGTGTAGACCATAAAGCCCAGCAAAAGCCTGTTCTGTCTTACCAACAGAACAGAAAAAATAGCCTCACTGGACAGAAATCTTTAGACAATGACTGCCCTGCTCCAACAAACACCACAGGGAAAATGTAAGCTCCTCATTCCTCACCCCTCCAGGAAAGGCCAAGTGGGGAGCCTCAACTTCTACCTTTGCCTAGTTGTCAAAGGCACCCAATCCACCCTCCTGAAATCAACAGGGCAAGATGAGTAAAAAGTATACTTATATGAAGAACACACTAAGCAAAATAGAATTAGCTTTATTAAACACACACAAAAAAATAAAGCTTAAGACTACAAAAAATTAAATCAATGACATAGAGGCTAAACTTGAGAAATGTTCCCAAGACACATAAATGACTATATAAAGAGAGAAAATATGAATTAGAATCTAAAGAGTTTAAAACATCATAGCAAACAGATCAGAAACAATAAGCAAAGACAGAACAGAAAAAAAAAAAATCAAGATCTAAGAGAACCAAAACTCGAGTTGACAAGGCTAAACATAAAGCTAGTAAAAATTAGGAACAGGGATTAATCCCTACACACAGCTTTGTAAAACCTTAAATTGATTGATTGATTCCAGAACTTGTAAACAATCAGCACAAACATGCACACATGTGTATACATGGATGCCCATGTGTATTTGCTTTGAAAATAATTAAAATTGGATTTCCTTTGCAGAAATAATTATCAGAGCACAGTTGGGGTAGTTTCTATAGAACTTTTAGAGGAAAAGGCAATATTCCAATAATTTTATAATCAGTTATGTTATTATTCATGTGCAATGGCAACTAGAAGACATTCTCAGATACCAAAAGCCACAGAAAATATGTCAGCCAGGTATAATTTCTGAAAGGTTACTAAAAGATTCAACTGGAAAATGAATCAACAGTAGATTGTATCAGATAGAAATGAGAAATGAGATCCAAAATCAGAGAAAAGTATAACCATACATGGAGAAAAGTAATTGGGAAATGTTTATATTATTACAATGGTTAAAAAGTAGAATTTTTAAAAATCTGAAAAATGAAACTTTTTTTTTTAATGATGGTACCCATGACTCCAGATTAAATTAGCAAAAACTAGTGAAAAGAAAGAGTTTTAGAATAGAATGCCAAAACATGAAGTTTCTTGTTTTTCCCTAAAAAAGTCAGCATTCATTATTTTAATTAAGCTAATAAAATAAATATAAATTTAGCCCTAGCTGGTTTGGCTCAGTAGATAGAGTGTCGACCTGCTGACTGAAGGGTCCCAAGTTTGATTCCAGTCAAGGGCACATGCCTGGGTTTCGGGCTTGATCCCCCGTGGGGGGCGTGCAGGATGCAGCCGATCAATGACTCTTTCTCATCATTGATGTTTCTATCTCTCTATTCCTCTCCCTTCCTCTCTGAAATCAATAAAAATGTATTTAAAAAATAAAATAAATATAAGTTTAGCTTTAAGGAAAATAGTATATTTTAAAACAAGATGTTTCCTTTACAGATCATTAAAATATACAATCCTATAGAATAAAACCCTAATATGCAAATTGACTGAACGGCAGAATGACCGGTTGCTATGATGCATGCTGACCACCAGGGGGCAGACGCTCAATGCAGGAGCTGCTCCCTGGAGGTCAGTGCACTCCCACAGGGGGAGTGCTGCTCAGCCAGAAGCCGGGCTCACAGCTGGAGAGCGCAGTGGATGGCGGTAGCCTCTCCTGCCTCCTCGCAGCGCTAAGGACCCCTCGGGGGATGAACGCCTGCCGGGTTAGGCCCACTCCCTGGGAACAGGCCTAATGCAAGAGGCAGACATCCCTCGAGGGGTCCTGGACTGCAAGAGGGTGCAAGCCGGGCTGAGGCTCTCCGCCCCCCCAAGTGCGTGAATGTCATGCACCGGGCTTCTAGTAGAATACAGAATACAGCACACATCACAAAGGAGCCTGTGCCAATAAACAACAACTGAAAAATAAAAAGTAAGGAAACAAAGAAATTGAAAAAACTACTAAGAGTTATGTAAGTTTGGTTAATACCAGCTGCTATAAAAGTTTCACAAATTGTAGTGCTTTTACACAATAAAAGTCTGGTTTTTGCTTACAAAATATGTACTGTGCACACTGATGGAGGAGGAGGTGAGGCTTGCTGTATCAGGTTATTCAGGGAATTAGGTGAGAGGGCTCTGCCATCTATAGTTTTAAATATTACCACTGGCATTGACATCCATCCAGAACAGTGGGAGAAGAGTGAGGGTAGAGAGGGCACACTCACTTTGCTCACACTTGTGGCACACTAGTGGCACATAGATTCAGCCCCTTAGGAGAGGAGCACACATCTTCAGTGAACAGCCAGCCATCTCCACCATAGCCATAGACGTAAATGGTTTCATTTAACTAAAAATCAAAGATTCCCAGGTTGGATTAAAAAAATTGTCTGATTATAAAATATATGGTTTAAACAAAACAATACAGATAGGTGGAACAAAAGTAGAAGGGACTTACATAAAACAAATTCAAGCAAATAGAAATGAAGGTGGCAGTGTTAATTTCAAAGTAGGATTTACAACAATCACTTAAAAGACAAAATATTATTTTATTCCATTTTCCCTATAAAAGAGAAATAAATGACCCCCTTTCAGATGAGGGTGTAGTTGGGCCCTCTTTTCCTGACCGGATTCTTTCTGCTTCTTGGCTGAGCAAGCACAGGCTACTCCTCCCTGGTATCTTGTGAATACCTCGTTGGTGCCATCCCACGCTCCTGAAGCTACTCAAACTGTCTGTCCTCATATTTTCTCTCACTACGTGTACCCACATCTCATTTCAGGCTATTTAGTCTACTGTATCCACCCTCCATTTCCCATCATGCCTGGCTTCCTCTTTGACTCGCTGGCACTGAGCCCCATTTTGTTCTAGGAGCCTTGGCATCTACCAGAGCTTTTGGCAATGTTATTCTTTCCTCGTCAGGTGATCTTCCTGGTCTTCAGCTGCTGATTTCTTTCTTTCTGTGGGGCCTGTGTCCCCACAGTTGGATTTTGACCTACCCAAGGACGGTCATCACATGGGAACTGATATTAAGTGCAGAATAACAGAGCCCGAATGACAAAATACATGAGGACAAAACTGTGACAGAACCAAAAAGAAATGAATAGAAGCACCATTATGCTTAGATATTTTAACATAGTGCTATCACTCTGGGACAGGGCAACTTGGCTAAAATAAATAAGATTTTAAAGAATAAAAATAAAAATTAATAGCTTAGAAATCTAATAGATTGAAAATTATACCACCCATACGTAATATATATATATATATATATATATATATATATATATATATATATTTAAATATGTTCTATTGATTTTTTTTACAGAGAGGAAGGGAGAGAGATAGAGAGTCAGAAACATCGATGAGAGAGAAACATCGATCAGCCGCCTCCTGCACATCCCCCACTGGGGATGTGCCCGCAACCCAGGCACATGCCCCTGACCGGAATCGAACCCGGGACCCTTCAGTCCACAGCCCTACGCTCTATCCACTGAGCCAAACCGGTTTCGGCCACCCACACGTAATATAATGTAGAATTCTTGGATCCCCTGGAATAATACAGAGGCAAGAGTATTTTTTTAAATTCTTAGGGAAAAAAGGTGTTTTTAAATACTGCACATGAAAACAATTCTATACTAATTAAAACAGTAAAGTTCTAGTGTAAAAAGAAATAGCTAGATCAATGGAACAGGAACAAAGACTCTAAATAGAGTATATTATGTATAACAAATTAACATATCATAAGGGCTTTACAATTCAGTGGGGAAGAAAAGGCTTACCAATGGCTAGTTTGGGATAATTGGTTGGCAATTTAGGAATAGGATCGATCAATTTTGACTTGCTTTTATGCCATATACCAGTGTTTTTCTATTTAATTCTCAAAAACTGAGTACATTCTCTCAAATATAAGACCAGGGATAAAGGAAAGCAGGAGAGAGAGAGATGGGACTTAAATTTCCATGTAAGATTTTTGTTTGAAGAAAGTTTGGTTTTTTGGCTTTTTTTTTTTTTAACCTAAAGAAATTAAAATGTTTGAAATTTTTCCATACATCGAACTACATTTAGAGGAATAAAATATTATTGAAAATAAAATACCATCTAAGGGAACACATAATTCACTTGTAGTAAAAATGTGAAATAAGTAGAATTCTCCTAAAGTAGATGCTATAGAAAACATAGAGAAAACTGAGAAATGAATAGATAACTTAAAACTTTACATTAAAATAAACCAAAGTAAAAAGTGATAAGGAGATATCTGTGTCATATATAAATATGTTAATGTGTTAATTCCTTACTTTTATATAAATGAATTATAAATTCTATGATTTCAATTTTAGAAAAAAGCAAATTATGTGGGTACCTATGTCCAAAAGGGAAACATAAATATCAAAACAATAAAGGGGATGTGGATGAGGAATTCCAACCAATTCTGGCAAAAGGGAAGGTGAGTTGAGGTGTGGAGGTGACTGTGAGGCAGAGGGGGCGGGGTCTGCAATGTGTTGAGTGGGTTGATTGATCTGTCCTGCTGAGCCCCACAGTGGAGCTCTAAAGCATCAGGAAGTGAGACATGGGGCTGCAAATAGGTTCAAAGGCACACAGAATTTACTCACTGCTGTGTCCACCCCATCTCGCTCCCTCCTTCTTACACATGCACACGCACATACATGCAGAAGCCCCAGAAGTTAAGCATTTATTGCCCAACTTAAAAAAGAAAACAAAATCACAGTCTCCTCTTCCAAAGAAAACAAGCCTCTTCTTTGGGGAGAATACAGGAGTGTGATACAGCTGCCCCATAGCAAAGCCTTTTTCTTTGCTTTAGGGCCTCTCAGCATGGTGCTGGCTTCCACCCCACTCACCCCAAACCAAGCATGCCAGTGGATAAAGTCTGCCATCTATATGAAGCACATAGTCATTTATTTTTCTTATTACATTCTTAAGCACAAATAAATAAAATAGATCATCACTTGGCATGGAGCAAAGCCTGGAATATGAAAGAGAATGATAACAAAGTATAAACAGAAATGACCATCAAAGAATACAGACTGCAGGCACAGAAAAAAAATTAAGAAAAATAATCTGTGATGTCTCATGAATATTTTATAAAGCACTGTATTTATGAAGTATAAACAGGATGCTATTAAAAGATGAATGTCAGAGAGAAACTAAGATGGCGGCATAGGGAAACATCGAAACTGCTGCCTCCTACAACAACTTCAAAACACAATAAAAAGACAGAACAGACATCATCCAGAACTTACAGGAAGGCTGGCGGAGTGGAAATTCTACAACTAGAAGGAAAGAGAAAAGCACACTGAGGGTCAGGAGCTGCGGAAGTAAAGTGCAAAGGTACGGAGGCTCGAGAGTGCGCGGAAAGGGGCTGGTACCTGAGGACGCGGCTGTCTTTTTGAATCGGGAGGGAGTCACAAGCTCCCGAATGCTCTGAACTCCTGTTCCAGGAAGTCTCTGGGGACCCAGGACTCATACGGGGAGAAACTGGACTGTCTGGCAACGGGCAGAACTCGGAACTCGAGGGCGGCTTTCCCTCAGAGGTGCTTGCAGCAATTAAATTATTAGGACACTGAGACGCACGCCGCCCCTTAGGGCAGGGCTGAGAATCTTCCATAGTTCCTTGCTCCGCCCTTTGATTCCCTGAGACCCCGCCCCACCCAGGCTGCAGCAGAGGCTTTTGCATATGAATGCCCTGGCCCTTTGCAACCTGAAAATTACCTAACAAACTGCAGCTGGGCCACAGACCCAGAACTTCCAAGAGAAGGCCCAAGGCCTCACAGCAGCTTGCATTGCTTCACAGCTCAGCCTCATCAGGGCACCTCCAAACTCCAAAAAAGGAAGGGGAATCTGCAGTTCTCTTCATAGCTCCTGCTGGGTAACCTCCAAGAGCCAGTGTACCCAGTGGTCAGAGGGGGACCATCCAGATTACAACTCCTCAGATCCATAAGGGACACACCCAGGGGGCAGACTCAGTGAGCACCAAAGCCCCACTGAAGCAAGTCTTGCCCCAGAAGGGTGTCTTCAGCACAGAAGTTCTCCCACTGCAGACACAGCCGATTCTCACTGCCAACTGGCCTGGAGGTCAATTCCTCCCAGTGATCCTACAACAATCAAGGCATAACTACAACAAGACTGTGCACAAAGCCCACAAGGGGGTTCACCAAGAGTGTCCACCTCAGGTAACTGGGGAGGCTGAGCCACTGGGCCCTACAGCACACCTAGCACACAAAACCACTCTACCAACACAGGGAAGCATAAAAAATGCGAAGACAAAGAAACAGGTCACAAATGACAGAAATGGAGGAAAGCAAACAACTGGATATAGAGTTCAAAACCACGCTTATAAGGTTTTTCAAGAATTTTATGGAAACCGCCGATAAATTTAGTGAGACCCTCAAGAAATCTAGTGAGACCCTCGAGGATATGAAAAAGGACCAACTAGAAATTAAGCATACACTGACTGAAATAAAGAATAATATACAGAGATCCAACAGCAGACAAGAGGATCCCAAGAATCAAGTCAAAGATTTGAAATACAAAGAAACAAAAAATACCCAACCGAAAAAGAAAAAAGATTCCAAAAATATGAAGATAGTGTAAGGAGCCTCTGGGACAACTTCAAGCGTACCAACATCAGAATTATAGGGATACCAGAAGAAGAGAGAGGGCAAGATATTGAAAACCTATTTGAAGAAATAATGACAGAAAACTTCCCCCACCTGGTGAAAGAAATAGACTTACCAAGTCCAGGAAGCACAGAGAACCCCAAACAAAAGGAACCCAAAGAGGACCACACCAAGACACATCATAATTAAAATGCCAAGAGCAAAAGACAAAGAGAGAATCTTAAAAGCAGCAAGAGAAAGAAAGTCAGTTACCTACAAGGGAGTACCCATACGACTGTCAGCTGATTTCTCAACAGAAACCATGCAGGTCAGAAGAGACTGGCAAGAAATATTCAAAGTGATGAATAGCAAGAACCTACAACCAAGATTACTTTATCCAGCAAAGCTATCATTCAGAATAGAAGGTCAGATAAAGAGCTTCACAGATAAGAAAAAGCTAAAGGAGTTCATTACCACCAACCAGCATTATATGAAATGCTGAAAGGTATTCTTTAAGAAGAGGAAGAAGAAAAAGGAATTCTTACCATTTGCCACAGCATGGATGGAACTGGAGAGCGGATAAATACCACATGATCTCACTCATTTGTGGAATATAATGAACAACATAAACTGATGAACAAGGACTGATCCAGAGACGGAGAGGCATTGATTGGACTGTCGGGACTTGGAGGGAAGGTAGGGGAGGGTGGGGGTAAGGGGGAAAGATCAACCAAAGGACTTACATGCAGGCATATAGGCCTAACCGATGGACACGGACAACGGGGGGGGGGGGGGGTGAGGGCATGAGCGGGGGCGGGGGGGTGTAAGGGGTAACGTGGGGATAAGGACACATATGTAATATCTTAATCAATAAAAAATATATTTAAAAAAAGATGAGTGTCAATTAGAAAATAAGAAAAACTAGTGGAAATTAAAATATAATAGCTAAACACAGAAATAACAAACATAGGGGAAAATGAACAGCAGCACAAGTATGCATATTATGCAAATTAATGCAAAAATGCCCTGCTTTGTTTCACTATTAAATTAACAAAAGCAACAGAAAACTTAATAAAAATACTTAATGCTGATGTTGAAAAAGGAAAACAAAGTTGGAGCTATCACAATATCTGATATCAAACTATACTACAAGGCCATTGTAATCAAAACAGCCTGGTATTGGCATAAGTACAAGCAAATAGATCAATAGAACAGAATAGAGAGCACAGAAATAAACCCATGCCTTTATGGTCAATTAATATTTGACAAAGAAGAGAAGAGTATACAATGGAGTCAAGACAGTTTCTTCAAAAAATGGTGTTGGGAAAATTGGACAAGTATATGCAAAAAAATAAAATAATGAAACTAGACCACCAACTTATACCATACACAAGAATAAACTCAAAATGAATAAAAGACTAAAATGTAAGTTGCAAAATCATACAAATCCTAGAAGAAAACATAGGCAGTAAAGTCTCAGACATCTCACGTAGCAATATTTTTCCTGATATATCTCCTAGGGTCTCAAACCACATACTTTAATTTTTTGGTGAAGTAGGAGGCAAGCTCATTTAGGTAAGGAAATTGAAGAATATGGTGAGATGTTGAAATGTCACTGAACCCAAAAGGGAGCTGAGAGGGTATAATTTTAGGATTGTGGGACAGCATTGAGGTTCCCACAATAAATGTGCAATAGTGCCAGTCAGGATGGTCCTGAGGTTTTTCTCTAGTTGTTCCCAGCATCCCAAGGGTAGCAGAGAAAGTGGTCTGTCAGTTTGGCCAGGATGAGATGCTGCCAAGTGGATGTGCTGGAGGAATAGTGGTTGAAGAGCTTGGAGAGAAAATAGTTGATGTAACGAACCATGTAGTTTAGGCAGGGGTGGAAGGGTGTTAATAAATTAGGGAAAATTTATCAGTCAAGAGATTTTTATCAAATAGAGATTAGGTATAGTAAGAGTGGGCCTTTACCTACAATCAGTTTATATTACCATTAGTATAAGAAAAAAAACTAATTTGTAGAGGTTTTTTTTTTAAGGTCTCAAGAATCTAAAGTTGTTTGTATTACAAAAAACAAACAAACCCTTTTTACCCTGAAAGAAAAAAGTTTTCAGGGGGGAGGGATGATTATCTATCATTTTGTTTATACTAGTGTTAGCATTTGCTAGCTCAAATCTAATAAAGCCCTCTCCATGAATGCATCATTAATAAAATCTTCAGAATGGCTTCTCTCAACATTTTCTTTTTGATTTTTCATGATTTAATTAGAAGCATCTTTTAAAAGGCTGGTTTTACTATGGTAGTATCACATCTGCATTTTCAGCAGTATGCAGTTTAATCACAATGGGTTATAAAGTGAAGCTTCCAGTACTTATTGTATTATCTAGTAGAACCCACACATTTTGCGTTTTTAGTGCCCCTGAGTCATCATCTTATATTTGTTCATCAACATTTTAACTGCCCCTCTTTTAAAAAATGTAATTTGATAGTTAATTTTCTAAACTTGTTATTCTTTTATTTCTTTTCAAAGTAATAACATTTCATGTCTTTGTTATTCTTCATCCTGTACCTGAACTCTGTTCTCTCACAAGTCATTTTGCTCTTTTTACCTCATTTTAAAAATATATTTTTATTGATTTCAGAGAGGTAGGTAGAGGGAGAGATAGAAACATCAATGATGAGAGAGAATCACTGACTGGCTGCTTCCTGCATGCCCCCCCCCCCCCCCCCCACACACACACACACTGGAGACCAAGCCTATAACCTGGGCATGTGCCCTTGACTATAATCGAACCCAGGACCCTTTAATCCACTGAGCCAAACCAGCTAAGGACTTTTTACCTTATTTTTTTCAATTTTTGTATAGAGACTTGATAAACTTCTAAGAATTAAATTTCATGATCATCAGTAAAAATGAATTAGCAATTTTATGCCACATCATTAGACAGTTTTAGAATACACATAAACACTATGGTGACAATTTTGCCATGGGTAGTGTGAGATTAAAGATACAGTATATTCAGGGTGTCCTTCAAAAATGTATGCACACTTTAATAGCTGATAGCTCAATTTTGAAAATGAAATGCATTTTAATAAACACTGCCTTTATAATTATTCCAAGTATATGTATACATTTTGGGGAATACCCTATATATGTGACCTGTTGGTTATTTTGAAAGCAGAAAAATGTTTCTTTCATTATTGAAGGAATGGTTTCTTTTCCAATAAAGAATAATTCTCAGATTTTTTTAACTCTCAAAAGAATGGTAAACACAATTTGTAGGTTAAGTGCTGGCTTGAGAGTTTTCCATTCATTGTTGCTTGTCTGGAACAGAATCAAACATGTATAAAACGGGTCACAAACCTCTTGGTAAAGAACTAAGGTCGTTTCCTGCTCACCCACCCCACTCTGATTCCTTGATCCAGGCTCTCTCTCCCTCTCTTAACTTTTAGAGAAAAAGAGGAAGCAAGTTATTCAGATGAGCATGTTGTTAATTACTGTAAGGTTCCTTGAAAGCCGGAGCCTACTCTCAGCATCCTCCACCACACCTAGCACAGTACCTTAATCATTGCCTGCATTATACAGAGGAATAGCTTAGAGCTTGGGTTCTGGAGTCCAGCTGCCTTGATTTTAGTCCTGGTCCCGTGTTCCTAGATATGTAACTTTGGGCAAATTTCTGGACCATCCTTTATTATGAAACATAGTAATAGCAGTAGTAGTATTTCACTAGGTTGTATGAATTAAATACTACATTTAAGCTCATAGACCTCTTTTCGATCCATAGTAAGAATGTAATCATTGTTGGTCACTAATATTATTATTACTCTGCTTCATTTTGCTGGAAAGTTCAATTTCTTTTCTTTTAAAAACTTTTGCCCAAGTAATTATCCTGTTATTTAGTGTTATGATAGGAGTGGTGGGGGTGGTATGGAGCCAGAGGTGTACACCAACCCAGGCTGGGAATATGCCTGGTGAGAAGCCCCAGCAGATAACAGTAGTATCACCTTACTGGAGAATACCATGCCTTGCCCATCGCTAGCTCTTAAAACCTCCCATCCTCATCTTAGTCGGTGTTTGCAGACTCACAAATTGAGTGTATTTGACCCCACAAGATGTGGCCTCAGGGATTGAAATACTTAGCACTCGAGTATTTCATGCAAGATGTGGCCTCAGGGATTGAAATACTTAGCACTCGAGTATTTTGATGCAAGAGTTTGAAGATACATTGCAATCAGATGGGCAAGATAAGAAATGCTGGAATAAAATCTCAGTGCTGCTGCAGCATATCCCAATTGTAAACAAATTGATACATCATTCCAATAGTTCAGTAAGGAAGAAGACCTTTCAAAGAGAGATTTATCCTAGACAGGACAGCTAATCAGTAATCACCTTCTATTCGATAGTACCCATAAACCATACCAAAGAGACCCAAGTATCCTATTTTAAAGGCTTCCAGATAATAAAATTCTATAACATTCCTTGATAAAACCTCCTAGTGATTATAATGTTAATTATTATTATATTCTTGGGTAAAATCAGAAACTTGAGCTCTCTTGCTCCTATATTTCAGTTTCTGCACATTTTTTCACCCTCAACAGCTCCTCTAATTTCTTCTTTCAACTTCTTAGTTCCCTTCTCTTATTCTACCCTTTTTCTGAACTATATCTGGTAAACATGTGAAACTTCTTTTCATTAAAATAATGCAACAATGATAAGGTTCAAAGAATAATTCATTTTAAGAACTATTTTTATTTTAAGGTGAGGAAAAACCTTAAAGAAATACAAATTAAACTTTGGAATTATGGAAACAACTAATGATGTACAGTTGGTTTTTTGTTGTTGTTGTTGCTGTTTGTTTTGCTGTTCCTTTAACTATACCCACCCTGGATGGTTATGACTGGCAGCCAAAACTACTTTTGGGGTGTTTAATTAATAAGATCATTATTTGTATACTCCTTATCACTGTATATGTGCTGTCCGAGTTTGAGTGCTGAGAACTCCATGCTCTGATAGTTTCTGAGATATAGGGGAGCAGAATAAAATTGTCCACAATGGTTTTAAAAGCCAATTGTTACTCTCTGTCCATGGCAGAATAATAATAGTACTTGTCACCACTTAAATAGTGCCTTTCATCCTCAGACATTGAGGCACTCCAATATTGTTACTTCCCATTATTTGAGCGAATTTCCTTTGGAAGACAGGGCAAACTGAGAATCACATAATACATGGTTAGCTATGCTAATTTTGTTTTCTTTAACAAATGTAAAATAAATAGTCTACTAGAAAGCCAGATAGCTTGGAGATAAACCTCTCTAAGGTGGGTTATTCTAAACAGATGTTTTGTTTTATATCAATGTTATTTTTTTTAAAAATTATTCAACTATTACTCATTTTTTAAAAAATTTTGCTTCTATATTGTCTGAGAAACAGAAATAAGCAAATTGCTTGCATACAGAAAAATGGTTTTAATGAACAGTAAAAGTACAGATTTTTAAAGCTTTGATGCCTTCTAACTTTTATGAGTAAATTTTGTGGAAAACTGTAAATAGAGCACAATTATTTGAAAAATAGAATCCTTTGTTATTAGTCATTTAACTGTCATGGTTATACAAAGCACCCTGCTGTATAGACAAAGGACTGAAAAAAAAGTTACCTGGAGAGAGTTTTTGCTATTGAAAGAATAAAAACTAAAGCAATGGGGTGAATTTTTGGTTCACAGATGCAAATATTGAATGCTAAATCTGGTTGAGGGAAAATCAGTTTAGCCTGATAACCGGATTAGTCAGAACAAAAATAGAGAAAATTAAGAACTAAAGAGCAGAAAATTAAGGTGGAATACAATTTAAAGAGCAAGTAAATGATGTAAGCTTTCATTTTCTTCCCCCCACAGTGTCCAGCTAATTAAAATTACAATCAAAATGAAAGAGACTAAACTTGTAAATATCTTTAGCTAATGATGTCTTTTTAATCATCTTCACATTCAAAGTCTTCTTTCATTCATTTAGGTCTTTACAATAAAATGAAATTGTTTTTCCCTGTAAAAACCCTTCTTTTAATTTTCCTTATCTGCTTCATTTTATATTATATATTCTGTAGTGGTTTTTTCTTTGCCTCTCTCTATGCCAGTTTTTTTTCAGCTTTTCCTTTTACTTTGAACATACTTTACAGGAGGCAGGATTTGTATAGCTGTCATGTTGTATTATTTTATTTTACAATTTAACTGCCCATCCAAATACAACTCTTCTAGGCTCCCTCACACACCAAGGGCATAATTATTCATTATCTAATATGCACCTTATAAAATTACACTTTTAAATATTAAGTGGATTCAATTTTCTTACTAGAAATATTTCTCCATTTCCTTTCCCATCAGGAATGATTTTTAAGTTCCCAAGCGAAATCACTGCTAAAGATGCTGCTGATAGATGGACATTTTGCTATACATCTGGGTTTACAAATGTAATATGCTTCAAACCCTTCTGGAATTTGTAGGAAGTGGAAAGGTGCTAAGAAACATGAGGCCCAAAATGGTGGAGCCCTTTATTTAAGTACTCAGGCTCAATACACATCAATTGGGCACCACTATTCATACACCTTGTTGAGAACTTGTTCTTGAACCTAGAGGTCAGGTCTGGGCTTCACATCGCACCCCATCTCTCTCTTGATTAGTTCCTGCTCTAGTTACTTAGGTGGCTATTTTATTTTCTGGCTTGCTAGCGTACAAATGTAAGTTAAACCTTGGCAATAAAAGTGTGGGTAGCAGCATTCCCGTAGCCTGGGAGCCAGTCGAAAATACAGAATCTCAGGCAACAAATCAGACATTCTGAATCAGATGTATTTCATCTTAACAAAACCCCTAGGAAATGTATGTGCACATTAAAAGTTGAGAAGTACTATTTAAAGCAATCACCTCTAAGCATTCTAGATATATGACTACTTCTTTTGGCCCCTTTGCATTCCTTCAAGTCCCACCGATGAGTGGAGAATATACTGGTATAATGTCTATGGTAGGAAAGGAAGGGATTGGCTTTCATGCCTGGTCAGCATCGGACCTAGCCTAGGATGTCATTTCCCATGACCTGGGTCCATTCATGATAAGCTGGCTACAATGCCTAAAGCATGTAGCCTGACTTAGGTGGTGATGATGGTGTACCCACTATGGCCAACTTGTCACTATCAATGCCTGCCTCTTAGATAAGAGACCAGCTTGATCCAACCTCACTCAGGACCAAGCACAAGGTCAGTGTGGGCATGTATTTGGAGGTAGGGGCGGTGTACTTCTACTTTCTACAGCCAAGAGTGGATGCTCCCAGCAGGCATAGGTACCATTTAATCTACTATATATATCCAGCACTGCCAGAAACATTTTGGTTCTGCTGATAAGAGAGGAATCTAATACAATCTCCTAAGAACTCTTCTACATTCATTCACTCCATAAATATGACTGCTACGAACTGGTTTTCCTCCTACCTCTCTGATGACTTATTTTCATTATCTTTTGATGGCCTCTTTTTCTCTATCCAGCCTTGAAATGTTTGAGTGTCTCAAGACAACCTCTTCTTTTCCTACTCAATTGTCTAGACTCCATTCTCTGTTAATAGCTTCAATTACCATCTAAATGCAAACTACTCCCATTTATATCTCCAACCCAGATCTTCCCTCCATGCTTTAAATCTATATAGCTAGTGCCCATTTTTCATATCATTTGGATGTCTCACAGGCATCACAATTTCTCTATATTCAATAATGAACTCATAATTTTCTAATCACTAACCAGTTCTTTCTGTGTTCATGAGCCTAGTAAATAACTCAACTATGCTTTCAGTTATGCCCATCTATCTCATAGCCAATTAATCATCAAGCCTTAGTGATTCCAATTTCTATCTTTAGAATCCTTTGGTTCTTCCAGTCTGCATCACCATCAGCCCTGTCCAATTACCATCATAGCTTATCCAGGCTACTTGAATAGCCTCTCAAAGGTCTTTTGCTATCTCCTGGAATATATGAAAATATAACTTAAAAGATGGCCCTGGGACAGCTCATTTCAGATAACCCCTAGAAACATCCAGTGACCTAGTTAAAGTTAGTAAAAGCAGTTATCTTACTAGTCTCTTAACTAATCCCTATCTTCACCCTGACACTTCTATGATCAACACCACAGCCACTAAGATTTTATATATCAAGCATGTTATATACTATACTCAGGGTGGTCCCTCCCTTCAACCAACTTCTAATCATGTCTGATAATCTTAGTCTCTGGCTTAAATTACCACAAACTCTTTCTATTACCTTTATGATAAAATTAAAATTCCTTACATTGACTTCAAGGCATTATAAGAATAGTCTTCACACACATCATTTTACTCTTTACACTCCAATTCTTTATAATTTCAATTTTTTGAACATACCATGCACCTTCCTACCTCAGACTGGCATCACCCCTGTATGTATTGTCTTCCTTTTTTTTTTCCTAATCAGCTCCTATCTACCCTTCAAATCTTGGATTAATCAGTTCCTATGAGAGTTTATACCTCATACTTTAAACTAGGTCAAATCTAGGTTATATGCTTTCTTATAAATTTCTGCATCTCCTCTGTAATAGATATTATAATTGTACTATGCTATCTCTACCCCTCCAGTTAGATGTAAACTCCATATTGGCAAAGACTATACTGGTTCTTGTTCACTACTTTTCTCAATAAATATTTCTGAATAAAGAAATAAGGTACTGAAGGAATGAATAAGTAGAGTATGGCAGGTGCTGGGGATGCAGAAGAATCTGACAGGATAAGACTGCTTTGACCTCTAGCATCCCACTGATCACCAAACTTTATTTGGCTGATGTGGCCAAATGGCCTTCTCCCCAACTGCTTCATGTGAGCCCCACCTAACGCTATGAGCTTCATTGGATTCTGGCATCAGGTGTATATAAAAGTGCATGTGGCCAGGACTGCCGGGAGCCGGTCCATGCTTGCTGTTTCAAGGGACCTGGCATATATGGCATACTGTTCTTAATATGTTTGCTCACCTTCTTGGCACTATGTGTTTTAACCAAGGTCTCTGAGAAAGGTTGTTTCCCCAGGTAGGGATTTTCCCCTGAAGTTAGGGAGGGAATAAAGCCTCTTAACTAGTGCCAGGTGGGTAATTAATCACTTTAACTACGAGCAATCATGCTTAAGCTACATAATCTTTACTCCCTGGAATGGAGATAAGAAACGCCCTAACCTTTGTAATAGAGATTGATAGGATTGAATCAACTGGTATAAATACAGATGTAATAAGACAGTAAGTCAGAACTTAGAATACAGAGCTTAGAACACAGAACCAGGAGGCACAGAACCTACACAGAACCTACAGACAGAAGAACTTCGCTGGAGAGAACATGGCAAAAGATCCTGGACTGAACCTGAATACAGAAATTGGCAAGAGAACCTAACTAGAACCTGGTGACTGAACCTGGCTGGAGAACCTGGACAGAACCTGGCTGGAGAACCTAGCGAGGGAACATGGCTACAGAACCTGGCTGGAGAACCTGGAGAACCTGGCTGGAGAAACTAGCAAGACAACATGGATACAGAACCTGGCTGGAGATCCTAAGCAGAACTTCGCTGGAGATCCAGACCAGAACTTGGCTGGAGATCCTGGCTGGAGATCCTGGCTAGGCTGCTGATCAACTGAACACTGTCTCCGTGTCCTTCCTTCTTCGCCGACTCCGTCTACACCTTTGGGGACCCCTGGACCTGCTGGGGTTGGACCCCGGCATCTGGCGCCCAAACAGGGACCCCTATGTAAGCGCCCCACTCTCGGGATGGATAGGACTCCACCGTAGGAAGAGGGTGGATAGTCTTCGCTGACTCCGTAGTAGAGTTATTTAGTACTTTATTTGTTAGTACCGTAGACCCAGTTGCCAATGTTCTCTAAGAATATTTCCTGATTAATTATATCTGACTGGAGAGCAACTAAGATGGCGGCATAGGTAAACACCGGGAAATTATTGCCTCACACAACAATTGAAAATTACCCCAAAGGACTGAGCAAACATCATCCAGAACAACAGGAAGGCTGGCTGAGTGTAAATTCCACAACTAGAAGGAAAGAAAAGCACGCTGAGAGCCAGAGGCGCTGCGGAGGTGAAGTGCAGAGGTACGGCGGCGCGCGCGTGCGCGCTCGAGGAAAGGGGGTGGCGCCTGAGGACGCGGCGGTCTTTTTGAATCACAAACTCCCGACGGCTCTGAACTCCGGTTCCGGGAAGTCTCTGGAGACCTAGGTCTCACACGGGGAGAAGCTGGTCTGTCCGGCAGCGAGCGAACTTGAGGGCGGCTTTCCCTCAGAGGTGCTTGCAGCCGTTACCAGAACACTGAGACGCGCGACTCTGGGCGGAGAATCGGCCATGGCCGCTTTCTCCGCCCTCTGACTCCCTGAGACCCCGCCCCACCCAGGCTGCCGCAGAGGCTTTTGCATGTGAATGTACCTAACTGCAGCGGAACCAGGCAGACCTGGAACTTCCAAGAGAAGGCCCAAGGCCCCGCAGCGGCTTGCATTGCTTCACAGCTGAGCCTCTTCGTGGCTCCTGCTGTGTGGCCTCAGGCAGAGGCTGAATTAGCACCTCCTTAGATCCAGGAGCCACTGTACCCAGTGGTCAGAGGGGGTCCATCCAGACTGCAACTCCTCAGATCCATAAGGGACGCACTCAGGGAGCAGACTCAGTGAGCACCAAAGCCCCACTGAAGCAAGTCTTGCCCCAGAAGGGTGTCTTCAGCACAGAAGTTCTCCCACTTTAGACACAGCTGATTCTCACAGCCAATTGGCCTGGAGGTCAATTCCTCCCAGTGATTCTACAACAACCAAGGCACCAAGAGTGCACCAAGAGTGTCCACCCCAGGTAACTGGGGAGGCTGAGCTACTGGGCCCTACAGGACACCTGGCGCACAGGGCCACTCTATCAACACAGGGAAGCTGCCAAAATGCGGAGACAAAGAAACAGGTCACAAATGGCAGAAATGGAGGAAAGCAAACGATTGGATATAGAGTTTAAGGCCACGGTTATAAGGTATTTCAAGAATTTTATGGAAACCGCCGATAAATTTAATGAATCCCTCAATAAGTATAGGGAGACCATGGAGGACATGAAAAAGGACCAACTAGAAATTAAGCATACACTGACTGAAATAAAGAATAATTTACAGAGATCCAGCAGCAGAAAAGAGGATCCCAAGAATCAAGTCAAAGATTTGAAATACAAAGAAACAAAAAATACCCAACCGAAAAAGAAAAAAGAAAAGAGATTCCAAAAATATGAAGATAGTGTAAGGAACCTCTGGGACAACTTTAAGCGTACCAACATCAGAATTATAGGGGTACCAGAAGGAGAGAGAGGGCAAGATATTGAAAACCTTTTTGAAGAAATAATGACAGAAAACTTCCCCTACCTGGTGAAAGAAATGGACTTACAAGTCCAGGAAGCGCAGAGAACCCCAAACAAAAGGAATCCAAGGAGGACCACACCAAGACACATCATAATTAAAATGCCAAGAGCAAAAGATAAAGAGAGAATCTTAAAAGCAGCAAGAGAAAGACAGTCAGTTACCTACAAGGGAGTACCCATACGACTGTCAGCTGATTTCTCAACAGAAACCATGCAGGCCAGAAGAGACTGGCAAGAAATATTCAAAGTGATGAATAGCAAGAACCTGCAACCAAGATTACTTTATCCAGCAAAGCTATCATTCAGAATAGAAGGTCAGATAAAGAGCTTCACGGATAAGAAAAAGCTAAAGGAGTTCATCACCACCAAACCAGCATTATATGAAATGCTGAAAGGTATTCTTTAAGAAGAGGAAGAAGAAAAAGGAACTCTTACCATTTGCCACAGCATGGATGGAACTTGAGAGCGGATAAATACCACAGGATATCACTCATTTGTGGAATATAATGAACAACATAAGCTGATGAACAAGGACTGATCCAGAGACGGAGAGGCATTGATTGGACTGTCGGGACTTGGAGGGAAGGTAGGGGAGGGTGGGGGTAAGGGGGAAAGATCAACCAAAGGACTTACATGCAAGCATATAGGCCTAACCAATGGACATGGACAACGGGGGGGTGAGGGCATGAGCGGGGGTGGGGGGGGTGGGGGGTAGAGGGTAACGTGGGGACAAGGACACATATGTAATATCTTAATCAATAAAAAATATATTAAAAAAAAAATTATATCTGACTGATTATTGCCTTTTGCTCCAACTCATCACCCATTAGTTGGGATGGTCAAATTAAGGAATGTCCTGAGCCTGAATAAGTCCTAAGTAATGAAGTCATAAAGTCCTCAGCAGTGGTCAGCTTCATCTAGCATTCTTCCCCATGAGTGATGGCCTGGGTTGAGTTAGTAAACACTATCCTTACCTGATCTACCAAATTAACTTTCATTTAAAAAATTCACATTTGTGGATCTGGATCTGGAGGCAGTTTCATCCTATAGAACAATTTCAAATTCAGCTACAGTTTGGGGTAGAGTGGGAATGTGGTTTTCTCCTATCACCACAGGGCTATAGGTTCTGCTGAAAATGGATGCTTGTGTGAGCCATTCTTTTGCATACATTTCCCAAATATTTTCAAGGTCTCAATATATAATTTATAGGAAAATATGATATTCATGCTTATCATTTATAAATGTATATCATTTGTAAAATTTGTCACTTATTTCTGTCAGTTCATTTTCAGATTATATAGCTTAGTTATTTATCTTTTCATTAGTAACTTTATGACTAAAACATGATGGAAACTGATAAAATTAAGGCAAAATTTGTATATGTGATAGTTTATTCAATAAATACTTGAATTTCTGTTATGTTCAAGGGACTAGTTAGTCTAAGTGCTGTAGATCTGGCAGAAAATGAAACAAAAAAATATCCTGTTCCATGGAGTCTATCTATATACACTTTTGGGGTGGGAGGAGATAGACAATAAGCAAAATAAGTTAAATTTATAGTTGTTAGAAGATAATAAGCCTAAAGGAAAAAATAAATTTGGCTAAGGAATAAAAGATGTGGTAGTGGTAGCCTATAATTTTAAGTAGAGTTGACTTAGAGTTCTTACTAACAAAGTAATAATAACATTTGGGCAAAGACTTGAACCTGGGATGAGAAGAAGCAGCTATCTGGGAAACAGGCAGAGGAATACCAATACAAAGCCTTGAAACAGGAGCATGCGTTCAAGAAATAGCAAGACTAGTGTGGCTGGAGCAGTGAGCAAGAATAGTAAGTAGGGAATGGGATCAGAGAAGAAAAGGAGGTGGCAGGGGAAATCCTGTAAGACCTTGTAAACTATTATGAGGATTTTGGCTTTTACTTGATTGAAATGGGGAACTATTAGAGGGATTTGAGCAGCATGGTGACATGATGTGATTTTCATTTAAAAAGGATCTTAGAGGCTTCTGTGTTGGTAATAGAGAGGCAAGGGTGGAAGCAGGGATCAGTTAGGAGACTAGTTAGAAGACTATATTTTGCTAGCTGTCTAACTAAGCTTTTACCTGTCTCCAATAATAATCCTAAAAGAGCTAGCTATGTGTGTTAAGGTTATAAATTTTGTTTTATATTTTTATATAGCAATGGGCCTTGTGGAGATGTATTAAATAAAAATTAAGTCAATATAAAAAAAAACCGGACACATATGTAATACCCTTTGTAATTCTTTAAGCAATAAAAAAAAAAATTTAAGTCAATATAAATACTCTTTCCTTCATAAAAGTGGTAGAGTGTTCTTGTGGAACCTGAGAAATGTTAATAGCAGTTCCCTGTCTGATAGAGATAGGGCACTGCTGGTAAGAATTGTGTTTTGTAGAGTGTAAAAAGGCTCTCACTTTTTCTTATCATATACTTCAGATAAGCTGGAAACCTGTGATATTCATTCATAAATTTATTAAACAGTAATTACTTTAATCCCTAATATAATACAACATAGTTAATATGCAGTTAATTGGTGATATAGGGACTAGAAAGAAATATATGTTCCTAGCTTTAAGGAACTTATTTATAATATAGTTAATTTCATGAGACACAATTGTAATGGATTAAGAATAATTTTTATATAGGGAATCAGACTTATTACCCACCATATAATAGCATACCATATATTTATGATATGATATCATCTGGCCCCTAAAACTTTATTTATTTATTTATTTATTTTTAATATATTTTTATTGATTTCAGAGAGGAAGGAAGTGGGAGAGAGAAACATCACTGATGAGAGAGAATCACTGATCAGCCGCCTCCTGTACACCTCCCACTGGGGATTGAGCCCACAACCCCGGGCATGTGCCCTTGACCAAAATCAAACCTGGGACCCTTTGGTCCGCAGGCCGACGCTCTATCCACTGAGCCAAACCAGCCAGGGCTCCCTAAAACTTTATACTTAAAAGTTACCATAATCAGATTGTTTCAATAAATAATTTCACCAACCTAGCTGGTTTGGTTCAGTGGATAGAACATTGGTTTACAGATTAAAGGGTCCCAGGTTTGATTCTGGTGAAGGGCATGTACCTTGGCTGCAGGCTTGATCTCCCGCCCTGGTCAGGGTGCATGCAGGAGACAACCAATTGATGTGTCTCTCTCATATTGATGTTTCTCTCTCTCTGTTTCTCTCCCTCCCTTCTACTCTTTCTAAAATATCAATGGAAAAATATCCTTTAGTTAGCATTAACAAAAACAAACAAACATACTTTCACCAATTTTATGCTAAATTCTTACATGCAGTAACAGAAACTGAACTTTAGTATAGATATAGATTGCTCTTACAAAATAAAAGACCTATCAATTAAAGAGTGCTTATTGTATAAGGTAAGATTAAAAATGTTTTTCGGAATATTTTCTTAAAAGTTAAATAAAAAATGAACAGGGTGTATACTAATAACATAAAGTACCAACCTGAAGCAAATAATCCTGCATTTCCAGACTGAAAACTTAAGACCTAAAATACCTAAAAATTTAATATAAAAGTCAATTTTAATAGAAGCCAAATAATAAAAAATATATATAGCTTTGATCAGTGGTCCATGTTTATAGTGCTTTGTTAACCTCATTTTAGAAGTTGTTATGATAAAAAATTTATAATAAACACCAAACTGTGTCATAAAAATTAATGCATGTGCCCATGTTTCACATATAGGGTATCCCCAAAATATGTACATACACTCTTGGAGTAATTATAAAGGCAGTGTTTATTAAAATACACTTCATTTCCAAAATTGAGCTATCAGCTGTTAAAGTGTGTATACATTTTTTTGGGATACCCTGTATTATATATGCATGTGAGTATGTGTGTGTGTATGAACGATCTCTCTTAACCTGAGTCTCATAATTGTTGTTCTGGTGCTTTCTCTCACTCATTTATGAACTCAAAGAACAAAGGGATCAGAAGAATTGTCTCTTTTATCCAATCTTCTTGGAGAATTCCCTCTATACAACCCAGCACATTATATTACATAATTAAAAAACTGGTATTCTAGATTAGATTTAAATGATCTTATTTGGACCTGGTTAAATGGCCCACTTTCTTAAGTGCCAGGTCATTTTCAGATCCATATGTGTTTCTGTTGCACAAGTCTTTTAAAATGTAAGGCTCAGAATCTTTGACACACCCCATAAGATATACAAGCCTAAAGCAAATAATATGTTATTTTGAGGGTTGTTTAAAAAAATAGAGTTTATCAAATCCTGACAAAATATTTTATGAATGGAGTAAACAAAGTATTTTTTGGCCCAGTGCAGCAGCGGCGGCAGCGGAGTGGGGCGCGTGCCCTAGCTCGGGGAGGCCGCCATGCTGCAGTGCACCGGCCCCATGGCCGGGCCTGCTCCGAGCGGATGCCGCTCCTCCAGAGCTGGGCCACTCCACCGGCCGCACCCCGTTTGCTGGGCCTGTGCCGCCCAGACGCGCTGGAGTCCCAGTCTGCCCGCAGGCCAGCTGCGGGGGCTGTGCGGGAGGGCCATCCTGCCTTGTGGTGAGTTCGAGCAGCAGCAGCAGGAGCCGGACAAGGACTGCGCCCTCCATCTTGCCTTGGGGCCTCCATCTTGGGACAGAGCCACGTGCGCCCTCCATCTTGCCTTGGGTCCTCCATTTTGGGACGGTACCATGTGCTTCCTCACGGGAAGAAGCCGCTACTAGCCACACCCAGGATTTCTCTGGACTAACCAATAATAATCAAGGGAAGTGCACGCCATCACTATGACCGACTTGCGACTGGCCAATCGGCGGGGCCCACAGTCCCCTTTCCTGCCCTCACTCCACCCCCCTTTAAAACCCCCTGTCCCATCAGGCGTCTCTCTCTCTCGGCCACTGGAGCTTACCATTGCATCGGTGAGTGTGGCAGGGGAGCCAAACCTAGGTTTGAAATAAATGACTCTTTGCTTTTGCATCGGACTGACTGGCTCCCTGGGGGTCTTGGGAACTTTGAATTCTGGGCACAACAATTGCAAAGCAGCATTTGTCAAAATAAAATCTTTTTGAAACCCAAGGGTTCAATTTATAAGAGGACCCCATGAAAAATGCTAGTACTAAATTAACTAACATTGTTGGTATTAAGAAAAATAAAATAATTTATGGTGCAAGAACTATCTCATCAGTACATATATTAATTTACATTCTCTTTTTTAGTAATAATTTTAGTATTTCTTCTGTAATTTTCAATGATGGAGGAAATCTCCTGTAAAAAAAAAATGATTACTATTACTCCTTCTCTAGTATAATCTTAATTTATATTTTTCATGCTCCCTTACTGAATTTTAAGTCTTCTAAAGGTGTATTTTTTTGGTGCCAATATTTCTGGGTTTTAAAGCTTACTATTTTTGCCTCCTGGCAAAATGCCTTTGCAGAATGATTCAGTTCATATTTTCAAAAGACAGGTATACAAAATTAAAATGCAATTGTTTACCTTTCATCTCCAATAAAAATATGAAATTTAGATTTAGCAGTATAATCTTGGATTTGACAAATTAGAACCTACCCATATGATTAAAATAAAAGTAAAACATCTTTCACATATCTTTTGTATTAACAGCACACTGACTGATAAATCTACCATATCAGGGTAAAAAAGAAAAGATAGAGTTTTTGCTAGCATTTTTTTTTTTTTTTTAGTTTGGGTAGGGAGACAGAACAAATGCATATGAAACAAGCAAAAATGCGTTCAGAGAAACATCAACAAATACAAATCACTATAATGCTGAGTCTTCATATAGCACAAAATCAAGGTGTTGATTAAAGGTAGATTAAAATTAAGGTGTAATTAGGATGATTAAAATCACTTTTCTTTTCCGGCATTTTACTTTTTATTGTTTTTATTTTATTTATTTTTATTTATTTTTATTGCTTAAAGTATTACAAAGGGTATTACATGTGTCCTTTTTTTCCCCCCCGCCCTTGACAATCCCCTGGCCTCCCCTACCTCCCAGTGTCTTATGTCCATTGGTTATGCTTATATGCATGCATACAAGTCCTTCGGTTGATCTCTTACCCCCCTCCATCCTGCCCCCCAACCCTCCCCGGCCTTCCCACTGCAGTTTGACAATCTGTTTGAGGCAGCTCTGCCTCTGTATCTATTATTGTTCAAAAGTTTATAATGGTCTCTATTATCCATGAATGAGTGAGATCATGTGGTATTTTTCCTTCACTGACTGGCTTATTTCACTTAGCATAATGCTCTCCAGTTCCATCCATGCCGTTGCAAATGATCACTTTTGGAGCAAGGACTTGAAAAAGTAAAAATATATGAATTGTCAGCTGAGGGCAGAGCTTTCTAGTGGGAAGAGTAGGGCAAAGACATGGAAAGGAGCAAATAATAGATGGGTCAAAAGAAAATTCTAATGGCCAGAGCAGAGACTGGATGCAAGATACGCCACTTTTGACCTTTTCACTCCTTTAATCTTACAATCCCATTTCTTTCAGTCTATCACCAATCACTTCTTTGCCCATTCTGCATTGTCCCATGGTATCCCACCTCAATCACTCTGACCAGAACGCTCAGTGCCTTATATCCTGTCTTGCTTCACTATCCTCCTCCCGGCATGGTAAGTTCCAGAAATCAGAGGAACAGGCACAGAGGTCTGCCTGTGCAGTAGTCGCTAGCAAATTGAACAACTGTAGCTAAAGCAGAATATCTTTCTAATGTGACTCACAATCCTGCTCTCAAGCACTGGTTCCTCTATGTCTTTTCATCATAATCTTAACTTTCATGTTAAACTATTTCTCTGTCATTTTTAAAAAATTACCAATGTTGCAAAACAGAATTTCCTCAGGTAGAATAATAGTTCCCATTCTCCCTATCCAACTCCCCTGAAAGCTGTACTTCTCTCTACAGCCATTGGTAAATCCCCAAATTTGCATCAATCTAATATTTCTGTTCTTAAGTCCAGAATGTTGAAGAAAAACTCAGTCTAGTTCATATTGTAGCTATAAATTCATCATCTCTGGTTTCATCTGGGCTTTTAGAGTCATTTGACAAAAATTCTACAATGCCTGTCTTTTGCTATGTCCTCTCCATGTTCTGTTCTCTCCCTTCTAATTATCCTCCTCATGCCTCCTACCCCATCACCACCCTATTGATGAGATCATTGATCAAATGCCATGCCAGAAGGCCATCCTGTCTACCTGAGTATTAATGACTCTATTCTCCATTTTGGGCCTTCTGCTGAGTATTTGCTTGAGGTACAAAAATTTACAGGTTCTGGGATTACTGTAAGAGATCTATTCCATACATACACCCATTCCATAAACTTGCTTTTTACCAATCCTTTGATCTCGGTCCTTCCAAATTCTAGGTAATTCATACTATTAGCTCCTGCCCAGGGATCAGTACATATATCCTGACCTCAGGACAGATCATCTTCTATGAAAAGTATCTAACATGTAAAGCACACTAAAGCAATTTCTATTCTCCATTACCCTAAGAGCCAGCAATCATATTCATCTAGTAGAGGCATTTAGTGTGGAGCCATCCTTAAGCCAGGATGCCTCACTTCCTCCACTACCTAAATCAGGATATAAAATTGACTTTTACATCCTCAGTCAATTATTCATAAAAAACTTTCCCTAGACAGTGGTCAGCAAACTGCGGCTCGCGAGCCACATGCGGCTCTTTGGCCCCTTGAGTGGCTCTTCCACAAAATACCACGTGCGGGCGCACATGTACAGTGTGATTGAAACTTCGTGGCCCATGCGCAGAAGTTGGTATTTTGTGGAAGAGCCACACTCAAGGGGCCAAAGAGCCGCATGTGGCTCATGAGCCACAGTTTGCCGACCACTGCCCTAGGATATGGATGTGGGTTGAAATGAGTATGGCAGTTTGCAGAAGGCATAGGAATGGAGATCATGTCCAGTTATTAAATTACTGGACACCACAAACTTTATGGATGGAATTAGATTATAACATACTTCATTACGAGTAGCATGAGCCAAATGGAATCCCATGGTCTCCTCAGAGCTAATTATCAAGTCAGGAACGTTTTCACACAATGTTAACTATTGAAGAAGGCATGGCCTTTGTCCAAACTTGAGGATCCTTCTCTGTCTACCTCCTACCTGGAGTTAGAAGTGTCTATTCAGTATTTGCCGACTATGGACCTGTTGATATTTACTTGCACTGCAACAGTGGACCAGGTGCTAAGTTTTCTTTTGTTATGGGCCACAACTATGGATGGGTATAATTTGAATAATCCTGCTAATGGCCAGAGTAAGACATACAAATAAGCTGCGTTTAATGTTTATTTTTTATTTTTTTTAAAATATATTTTATTGATTTTTTACAGAGAGGAAGGGAGAGAAATAGAGAGTTAGAAACATCGATGAGAGAGAAACATCGATCAGCTGCCTCCTGCACATCTCCTACTGGGGATGTGCCCGCAACCCAGGTACATGCCCTTGACCGGAATCGAACCCGGGACCTTTCAGTCCGCAGGCCGACGCTCTATCCACTGAGCCAAACCGGTTTCGGCAGCTGCATTTAATGTTTAGATAGCCATTTTGAAAGGAGTAGCCTGGAATGCCACAGATCCTCAAACACCCGGCTCTTTTCTGTCATGTAAGAGGTCTTTAGTTTTACAGAAGTTCACAGGCATACATGTGACTTACAGAAGCATCCAGGATTATTTCTACTTTCTGATCTTCATGTCCTATCAGCATGATGTTTTGTGGATATTGGATCAAAGTGGTAACATGCTCGAGGTTCCAGAAAACTAGCTGCTACATAGAGTTAGAGAGCTGACATATCCGAGGCATGACAATAAACATTTGTTGGTGCTTCTATCAATGAAGGTAAACTGCTGGTGATGCCTACACCAAGTGGATAAAAATGTTTTGGCAGGATCAATAACTGCACCATAAGTATTGAAAGATACATTAATTTATTCTAGTAAGGAGGAAAAAAACTAGACTAGTAGCCACCACTGGACCCTCAACTGATTTTGTTTCCAGTGATCCAAAGTCATTCTCCAAGACCTTTGAGATTGCAGAAGCCAAACCATCCTGTTAATTAATCACCAAATCTACAACTTTCAGGAAGCAACCTCCAGGATTGTAATGCTCTTCTTCATTCCTTATTTTGTCAGAAAAGGAGAGTGCCAAACAGCCTTTGCTTGGAACTTGCTAAAATACCAGCCTTTACTTATGATGTAAGAAATTGTGTGGGATTCTGCCATTTTCCTATCATATCCATTCTAAGAATTGACTCAGGATCTGAGAAAATGATGCCAAGTAAGTTTTGGGAGTCCCACTTGGGCTACCATTTTAAAAACTCAGGTCAGAACTCCATTTAAAACCTGGGCTCCATAATGATCCCCAATTCTGCCAAACTGATTATAATTGGATTACAAGGCCCCAGGAATCAGTGACCACTTGGGGCAATAACCAATATTTCCAGAGTTGAAGTATTTCCCTTTCCTCAGTGCACAACTATTCAGGTTAACGACTGCCAGCCCCATTAGGAAGGACAAAGCAGAGATTCACAGTATGCCTGGGTACTGTTACTCACGGGAACCAGCCTCCCCTGCACAGGGTCGGTGAACCCAAAGTTCTCTAGCACCTTGGCTCCAGTGAGGCCTCTGTTCATCAGACCTAGAATAGCTTTGGTTAAATAAATCAAGACACACCTTAATTGGCTGTCTGTCTATTTCATTCCCGGGGACCCCATGATTAATTAACCACAGTCAGAGATTTCTGCTACTGAGGCCATTCCCTGATCCCTGAGTGTAGCATCTGGCTACTAAAACAATACCCACTTTGCTTCAGACTGTTAACAGTCATCACCTGGGCCAGGCCTCAGCTGGCTTCTCACATCCCCACTGAGATCAGGAATACCATTTTTATTGTATCTCCTTCCAAAAGCATTCCAAGCCGAGGAGGTGGGGAGTGGAGTCGGGGAAGAGCCAGCAAAGCACTTTTAAATATTTGGGTATTTCCCTTTTCACTCTATTTTTACTGGCAAGGGAGATGAGTTTTCAGGGCCCAGCCAGGATATAGAGGTGAGACACCTGATCCATTTAATTACTTTTTTTTTTATCTCCCAACGTCTTTAAATTCTTTCCTCTACATTATGCCACGGACTTTCTGGCCTTTTACTTTACCCAGAGAGACCAACAGTGGGTGTGTTTACTTTAGTAAACCCAGAAAAACTGTTGAAACTACAGGCAACTGCTTGAGCTACCATACATAATGCAGTATGTCTTATTAATAAACTGAATATAATGAATGCAGTTCAGAAAAAGATCTTAGATTTCCAACACTGGCTGCATATTAAAATAATATGAAGAGGTGTGTGTTTTTTTTGTTTGTTTGTTTTTAATATGATGCTTATCACACCGTCCACTCCCAGACATTTAAATCAGAAGAAGCTCTGGGGTTAAGCCAAGCATCTTTATTTTCTTAAAACTGCTCAAGTGAATTTGATCCACAGTGAGGTTCATGGACCAGTGCTGTAGAAGTTCTCATTCACTCCTGAGGTTTCGATTACCACCTGTATACTGATAATGTATGTTTTTAAATCCTTCTAGGATCTGTCTTCTAAGTTTCAGCCCTCAAAACAGTGTATCTATCTTTGACCTTCCCCCACTTTTTCAAGAATCTGGAGCTTACACAATATAAAAGGAATTATCAAATATACACTTACCATGTACCAGGAACACTGCTAAAGTCAAACAAAATTTTAAAAAATCAATATTGGTCTCTATCTTCTTTGTGTAGACATTTGATTGCCTGTTGTGAGGTTTCTTAACTTTAGTATATTGAGATTTTGTGCTAGAATATCCTTTGTCGTGGGGGAGGGGGGGCTGTCTTGTGGACTGTTTAGTAGTATCCTACTACTCCAGTGATGGCGAACCTATGACACGTTCACTTCTGACACACGAACTCATTTTTGTTGTTGATTTTTCTTTGTTAAATGGCATTTAAATATACAAAATAAATATAAAAAATGTAAGTCTTTGTTTTACTATGGTTGCAAATATCAAAAAATTTCTATATGTGACACGGCACCAGAGTTAAGTTAGGGTTTTTCAAAATGCTGACACACCGAGCTCAAAAGGTTCGCCATCACTGTACTACTCGCTCCTCATTGTGACAACCAAAAATATCTTTAGATATGGCCAAATATTCCTTGGGCATCAAAACTGCCATGGTTGAGAACCACTGTTCTGAGGTCATCCCTGTATGTACAGTTCACACTAATTTTAATATGTTACTGGTACATATTAAATATATTAATTTTCTCTTTCTTGTTCTTAGTCTGGGATGTTTATCAGTCTTGTACCATTATCAAAACTTCACCACCCAGAAATCTCTCTTTCCCAGGGCCACTGCATATGCTTGCACAACTGGTTTGTTCAGTATTCAAAGTTTCATATTGCTCCTGAGTGTTAATGTTTCCTAAGTCTCTTTTAAAAGTGAACAGTCCTTTTGCCTCCTGTTGTCACCTCCCCCCCCACCCCCACCCCATCTATTTATCAACTAGACAAATAAATAGGTTCATTTGTCCTGTGGTATACTTAACATTCTGGATTTGCCTGATTGTCCTCCTGATGCCATTTAGTTTGTTCCTGTGTTACCAGGAAACTGGAAGTTACGTCCAAAAGCTTCATTAGATTTATGTCAAGTATTTTTGGTGGTGTACTTCTTATTGCCAAACATCTGTTGACAATGTGTGGCTATCTAGCTTTTAACTAAAGAGGTGTCAGATGGTGATAGCCTGATCCCACCATTATTAAGTTGATAATTTTTCATTATGTCAATACTTATATCATGATAATCTTTCATATTATAGTTTAAGAATCTATTGGTGCTTATTGCCTAAGTCAATTATTTCTTTAGAAATTATAAAATGGCCATATTTTGGAGGTCCATTTTGACACAAACAATTTGGATGTCAATTAGGCATCTGAAGTGGAAATAACTTGTAGTAGTAGGTATGCAAGTCTGGAGAGTGGGGTGAGAAAGATACATTTAGAAGTCATCGGTATGGGGTGGATTTTAATATTCATAGACTACGTAGAATTACTGAGAGGGGAGGGTATACTGAGAAGAGGGACCAGTAATAAGCACTGAGGTAGCCCAACTGTTACAACTGGATGAAGAGGAGATGTCAAAAAAGGGCTGAGAGCTCAGCTGAGGTGGCTCAGCAGTTGAGCATCGACCTATGAACCAGGAGGTCACGGTTTGATTCCCAGTCAGGGCACATGTCCAGGTTGTGGGCTCGATCCCCAGTGTGGGGTGGGGTTGGGTGCAGGAGGCAGCTGATCAATGATTTTCTCTCATTATGATGTTTCTATCTCTCTCTCCCTCCCCCTCTCTGAAATCAATAAAAAACATATTTTTTAAAAAGAGGGCAGAGAGGCAAGATCTCCACTTCCTTAATATCATTTCTCATAACTATTTCTTTAGCATCTTCTCTGGATTATGGTAATCATCTCCTAATTGATCTTACCAGTACTCTAGTCATGCTCTACAGAGCTCTCTGAGAAGTTTTTCTAAAAGTTAAGTCTATCAGATCAGTTCCCAGATTTACAAAAGCATCATTAATAACTCTACAAAAACCCAAATATCTACTGTCACCATATGACACACTTTCTGATGTTTCTTTCCTATCTGCTCACCTTCACATCTTGCCCTTCCCCATCCCTCACCTGAAATATTTGCTTTTACTTTGTTCACAGGACTAATTGATATTTAATTTAGTAAATAGTTAATGAGCACTTACAATGTACCAGAAAATATACTAAGCAATTAGGGAAAGGGATAATTTTCAGCAGGTAAAAAAGGTTCTCAAAAAGAGGTAGCATCTGAGGACTTTGAAAAAAGGCTAGAGATTTCATGGGGGAAAAACGTTAGTGTGCACTATAATCACCTGGAGTGGCTTGTTAAAACACAGATGGTGGGGTCCCACTCCCAGAGTTTGGGATTTTCTAGGTCTGAGATAGAGGGGTGAAAATGTGAAGTTCTATAAGGTTCCCAGGGGATGCTGATGCTCTTGGTTGCAGAATCACATTTTGAGAAGCACTGTTTTAGTGCAATTAACATCTAACTGCGGCAGCATTCTTATTTATCCCTAATCACTCAGAATATTGTGACACATTTGTCAAACTTTAAGGCTCTCTGAGAAGTCTGATTCCCTTTGGAGGGCAACAGAGATGGGAGGGGGTATATGTATCTTATTCATCTTTGCACAGCTTTGGCATATCACAGTGATGTTCTGCAAATACCAGGGCTCAAAAATGTGCTGCATTGATTGGATTAACAAATAACCATGCAGTAATTCTCAATAAGTCCCTTACTTAACCAATCCTTAGTAAAAGGGCATAGATGATTACCATTCCTAAGTTAGAAAAATGTAGACAAAGTGTTAAAAAACAAACAAACCCAACTTTGGTTCACCGAGAGCATCAGTCATCTTTCCTCGTGTTTTCCTTAGATATTGGTGAGTGCAGTGTATCAGAACTCAGTCTGGTGTTGACTTCAGTCTGGATCAGTACATAGGTATTTACGTGTCTCTCAAATGCAAGAACACGGATTTAACCTGTGAAGCCACAGAACTGCAATATATTGCATATGCTATATTAAATGGACTGGAATGCATTGCCTTGCATAATATTATTCCGTAGAGAAGGCTATACCTATTATTCTGTATGCCGAGGGCATCCAGGAGGCCCTGTGGAGCTGGCAGGCCACCGGGAGACTGCTGATGGTGGAAAGGGGAGGTGAGGCGGCTCCGGGTAAGCCATGGTGTACTATGGGAGTTATTGGGAGGAATGCACCTCCGAAGTTGTAGCAGCATTTCAAGAACACCAAACGAAGCCACCGGACGGGCTCCTGCAACCATCAGGGCTGGAAGGATCCTGTTCACTGAGCCCTGTGAAGCTGAGCTCCATCTCCCCTCCGCCTCCTGTTGGGGCCAATGCGGTCTCCTAAGGAGCCCCCTCTATCGCGGCTGCGCTCACGCCCAGGTGGTCCCGCTCGCAGGAGACTTTCATTTCCGCCCGTGGAATCCTCGAGCCCTTTCCCGCCAACGGCCCGGTTTCCGCCTCCCGCCGCCCTGACGCCGGCGGGACTGCGCATGTGCAGTGCCCGGCCGCCGACTAGCCCCCTGAGGCGCCGCGGACGGCGAGCCATGGAGGCGGCGGAAGCGAGCCTGTTGCGCCAGTTCCCGTTGCTTCTGCCCCAGAACCGAGCGAAAACCGTGTATGAAGGATTCATTACTGCTCAGGTACTGCCCGGTGTTGCTCTCTCGCTAGGAGAGCTTCCCTCTCGGGGCGCAGTGCCGCCCCTGGGAGTCTGACCCGAGGGGGTGAGGAGCCCTGACTTACGGGGATGGACAGGGACGGCACGTAACGACTCCCCGGACACTAGAGGTTGGAGAACCGCCGCCGTCGCTGGAAGCCGGGGCCAGGGTCCCCGCGCCGAACCGGGCGTCTGGAGACCCGCGCGCGGGACCTGAGCGGGTGAGGGGGCGTGGCCTGAGCGGGCTGGGGGGCGGGGCGGGACAGATAGCCACGCCCCTCGGCCCTCCCCTCTCTGAGTTGCCGCCTCCCTGAGTCAGTGGCTGCCCCACATTCATTCAAACTCCTCTCTGTTTTTGGAATTTGTGTGCCTACCTCTCTTCTCGCGCCACCCGCACCCACGGAGGTTGGCGTCCGTTCACGGGCATCCCTGCTCATCATCATACTGGTGTTTCCTGTAGAAAGAACATTTTGGAGGAAAACCTTGTTTTCGGCCCTCTTGTCACGTCGCGTGCCCCCGACCCTCTAGGTGTGATGTTTTGTAGGGGATTTTGACCACAGAATTAATTGTGCTGGCAGATTCCCAAATTGCCTCTCTGGTGGAGTTAGGACATGTAGTGACACACGTGTAGGGCTTTGAAGTTTGCAGAGCGCTTTCCAAGCACGCTATCTCGGTGTTAGCCTCAGCCCTTGGAGGCAGACGTTTAGGAAAAATAATTATTCCTGTTTCTTAGTTGAATAAGTCAAGGCGTGGGAAAATGGAGAGGATTAGTTCCTTTTCCATGATCGCAACAGAACGCCTTAAACTCAGGCTGATTCCACGCCTGGGTTTTCCCCCTAGGCATTTGCACCCGGATCTCTTAGGTTAGAATGAGTGTAGACTTTTGTTCCCTGACCATTATGCCCAACATCATGCCCCCTCCCCAGCACATGTATTTTTTGAGGATGGGGATATATCCTAGGAATTACCATATGTTTTGAAGACTACTTATAACATAAACTCTTAAAAATATTGAGAGAGTTATCAAAATCACTTGCTAAATGAAACTTTTGCCTATCCCTAAGAGTGGCAGGTGCCGAACAGTTTGAGATTAAGTTGCAGAGGTAATGCCCCTTTATTCCTAAATACTTTGGGTATATTTCATGAGACCAGTGACACACACATACGTAACCACAATACAATTCTCAAAATCAAGATATGTGACCATGCTATAATAACCATTATCTAATCCCGAGTCCGTTTTCAACTTTTTTTTTTAAATGTTGCAATTACATTATTTTAGCTCCCTACCATCTGATGATGTGAGATCTCATATTTAGCTGTCTCTAACATGAAAGAGTTTATTAGTCTTTCTTTGGTTTTCATGAACTTGCCATTTCTTAAGAGGACAGGTTAGTTATTAGGTAGAATGCCCCTCAATTTGGGTTTCACAGATGTTTCCAAGTTCAGATTATGCAATTTGGCAGAAATGCCCCAGAAAGAATGTTGTGTCCTTTTCAAGGTATTTATATCAGTGGGTCTGGTTATTGATAATGTTACCTCTGATCTGTTTAAGGTGGCATCTTCCAGTTATTCCTTTGCAATTAATAAGTCCTTTTAGGGAGCTGAAACATTAAACTTTCACCACACACACCCCAGTTGTAGCATTATTGACTCTTGTTTGAGTCAGTTAATACTGTGATCGTTGCCAAATGATTTTTTAGCTCTATCATTTCTTTATTAACTGGCATTCTATGATAAGGAATAGCTTTCCCTTCTTTACAATTTATTTATATCATAATGGTCTCATGGATTTTAAAAATAATTTATTTAATGGGTTATCATCATTGCATCCCTTATTTTTATGTTTTTATTGTCCCAGATTTGGCCAGTGAAAGCACACTGTTATTGATATACATTTTTAAATTAAAGCTTTGAATTTTCCTCTCATCACTGTTAAAATTACCCTGTGGATGCTGACATGTAGTGATATATCATCATTTTTCAGAACTTTTGTAATTTTAAATTTTAGTTCTCTTGCTTAATAGAAGATTTTACATAATTTATCATGAAAGGTCTTTTTTTAATTTTGTTAACTAATTTCTAGTTTTATTGCATTGTAATTAGATCATATTGTTTGTAAAAAGTTTGTGGAACTTATTGATCCTCTGTATGTGAGAGAGAGAAATTCGTGATTGATTAAAAGAAGATGTTTTCTCTATTATCAGATTATACCCTTCCTTTTGAGTGAGCTTTGATAGTTTGTTTCCTTCAAGGACTTTGTTCATTCATCTAGGTTTTAAAATTTATTGGCTTAAAAGTTACTTATAATATTCCATTTTATCATTTTAATGTCTTTAGGCTCTGTAATGATGCTCTTTTTATTGGTTATCTTATGCTGCATAACTAATTAGTTCAAACCTTAGTGGCTTAAAATAACATATTTATTATTTCAGGATTCTTTGGATCAGAATCTTGGAAGTGACTTAGTCAGTGTTTCTGTGTCAGTGTTTCTTACGCAGAAGATGTTGGCCAGGATGTCAGTTATCTAAAGGCTGGACTAGAGCTGAAAGATTTGCTTCCAAGAGTGCTCATTCACGTAGCCCTTGGCTGGAGGCCTCAGTTTTTTACTGCTCTCTGTTAGGAAGGCCTCAGTTCCTCACCACATGCGCCTCTGCAGTGCTGCTTGACTGTAATGACGCATGGCAGCTAGCTTCCCCTGGCTAACTAGTGAGTGATGGGACAGAGAGATCAAGCAGAAAGCTGCACAGTGCCTTTTCTCCCCTAGCTGCTGATGTTAACACATATTCACTCAGCTTTATTTTGTTTGTTAGAAGCAAGTCACAAATGCAGCCCATAGTAAAGGAGAGAATTGAGGCACCAACACTTAATGGTGGAAGTGTCAAAGAAATTATGGTCATATTTTATAGATACCTCCAATCCCAATACTGATAATGGTATTTTACATGTTTCTTCTGATGCATTGGGATGGAGGCTTATACATTTTATTGAAATGATCTCTTCAAGAACCTACTTTTGGTATCATTGATTTTTTCACTATTTCTGAAGTACCAGTCAAGGTTATTGTAGGATACTCTACTGGGATTTCTCATTATTAGACTGAGGTTATGGGTTTTTGAGACGAACATCACAGTGTAAGTACCATCTCATCACGTCATATTAAGGGTACAGATTACCAATGTGATATATTACCATTGATATTGACCTTGATCATTTGGCTGAAGTGGCATTTGTTTGTTTTATCTACTAGAAAGTTACTATTCTGCCCCCCCACCCCCCTCCACACACGCACACACAGTCCATACTATACTCTTCCTTCCCCCATACTGTACTGTTTGAGAGGAAGTCACTATGAGCAGCTCCCATTAAGGAGTGGGGAGTTATGCTCCCTTTTAAGGTAGAGTGTGTACATAATTTATTTGATTCTTCTGCATGAGAGATTAGCTTAACTCTCCCATTTACTAATTCACTTATTGATAACAGTATGGATTCATTAAACTTATTTTATACTTCCGGTTGTAATCCATTCTTATTTTCTTTGTTGTTCAAATTGACAGCTTTGGCACTGTCAATTATTCTTCAAAGAGATTTTTGAAAAATAAGAAAAGTCTTTATGTTTACTTGTATATTAACTATTTCTGGCACTCTGTTGTATACCAGATTTCCATCTGATTTCACTTACTATCTTCCTGAGTTCCTTTCTTTAATATTTCAAGTAGTGCATGTATGCTGATGATTAATTCTTTTAGCTGTTTCATGTCTAAAAAATTGTTTCTTTGGATTTTTTGAAAGATACTTTCATTGGGTATACGATTCTAGGTTGACTTTTTTCTTTTAGTGCTTTAAATATGTCACTTCACTTTCTTGTATTATTTTCGATGAGAACTCTTTTTTCTTATCTTTGTTAGTAGTATGTTATTTTTCCTTTGGCTGCTTTTAAGGTTTTTCTTTTTATCTTGGTGTAGTTTTATTTATGCTTTCCCTCCACAGCGTTTGTGCACTTTATTTTTTGTTTGTCTGTTTTAGATCTATGAGGCTGTTTTTTTTTTCATTTAATTTGGAAAAACTTCAGCCATTATTTCTTCAAAAATTTTTTTGTTTCCTCCTCTCTCTTACCTGTATTGGGGACTTCAAATACATGCATGATAGGCCAATTTAAGTTGTTGCATAATTCATTAATGGTCTGCTTTTAAAAACAAACAAAAACAATCTGTTTTTTGTTTGTTTGCTTGTTTGTTTTTGGATGTTCTGTTTCTGTGTTTCAGGTACACTAATATCATTTTTTGCAAGGTTTAATCTGTTAATACATCTAGCATATTTATCATCTTAGACATTGTATATGCATTTTTTTATCTTTTAAATATAGGTCTTTATATCTCTTCCATGTGTATTTAGCATACTCATGCTTTCCTTAACCTTCTTGAATATCTGTACTATTGTAATAACTTTAAGAATTTTAAAGCAGTTCTATCATCTGTCATTTTTGTATTTCTCTTGATTTTTCTTTTTATTATGAATCTTATTTTCCTGCTTCTCTGCTACATGGTATATTTTGATTGAATGCCAGACATTGTGCATTCTACCTGTGGTGTGCTAGATATTATTTATTCTCTTAAATATTCTTGATATTTGTTCTAAGAAGCAGTTAAGTTACTTGGAAATGGTTTGAACTTTTCAAGGTTTGCTTTTATGCTTTGTTAGGCAGAAAAAGAACAGACTTTGGCTCTATCTTGAGGCAACACTTGTATTTGTTGGCTTTAATAGTACAAGTTGCCCTGACTGGTTTGGCTCAGTGGATAGAGCATAGGCCTGTGGACTGAAAGGTCCCAGGTTCAATTCCAGTCAAGGGCATGTACCTTGGTTGCGGGCACATCCCCAGTGGGAGGTGTGCAGGAGGCAGCTGATCGATGTTTCTCTCCCATCGATGTTTCTGGCTCTCTGGCTCTCTCCCTTCCTCTCTGTAAAAAATAAATAAAATATATTAAAAAAAAATAGTACAAGGTTTTCCACTTCGATGGGAACAAGCTCAACCTTGTGTGAGCTCCAAGATTGTTTTGCATGCTCCATTCTCATGGTTGCCCAGTTTTGGGTGGTTTTCTCACATCCATGCAGCAATCACTATTTAGCTAAAGACTCCTTTGGAAGAATCCTCTGAAGTTCTCGTTTACTCTGTAGTTCTTTCTTCCCCATGTATTTCCTTGTTGGTGCTGTACATTATGAATCCTACGTACCTTTACCTCCCCTAATTCACCCCTGTCTTTTTAAGTCAGGGAGAATGTTGGGCTCTGTTTCGTTCTTCATCCTTGCCCTGCAGCCTGAAAAGTCTCCAGGCCATATGGCTGACTCTTTATAGAGATTTTCTCATTTGTTTCCCTTCTTTCAAGGATCACTGTCCTACAATGCCTATTGTTTGATCTCTGACAAATCATTTTTTCATACATATTTTATCCAACATTTTAGTTAATGTGGGAAGGTAAATCCTGTCTTTTTATTTATTTATTTATTTATTTTTTATAATGGGTAGAAGCCTTCCCCTGATCTCTGGGTTGCCTCCTGCCCCTGAGGGCTCCCAGACTGTGAGAGGGGGCAGGCTGGGCTGAGGGACTCCCCCCCCCTCCAGTGCATGAATTTTCATGTCCTGGGCCTCTAGTAGTTTATAAAATTCTTAGTTCAGAAATACACTATTCTGTCAGTGAAGCAAAGCACAGTTTATTTAATGGATGATGTTTTTGGTAGTGCTAAGGGGAGGAGTTGAGTGTTTCTATTTTTTTACATAAGATCCTAAGTTTGCCACACTTACTTGTTTTTTCCTCCTAGCACCCAGTTTCCAAAGTATTTCCTTCCCTGCTTTTTTACCGTCTTCTATTCCTACATTTCTTTTCTAAGACGAACCCCTTGCCTTTTGTGTTCATGTTTAGTCCCTTACCTGTAGTCAGTGTTCTACCATACTTTGATCTACCAGATTATTGTTACTAGTATTTGTTTCAAGTTAGCTAACCCAAATCTAACTCAATACATTAGCACAAAAGGGATATGAGTGATTCTAATTATGCTTCATTAAAAGGATCATTTAAAAGTAAATGAATAGAATATAATCATCTTAACTAAAACCAGTAGGAGGGCATTTGTACTCTACCAAATCTCCCACCCTAAATGTCTTTCTGCTTCCTCACACCAACATCCAACAATATTTTAGAGGAATATAAACCTGCCAGAGGCCTGGTGCATGACATTCGTGCACTGGGGGGGGGGGGGGGGTGAGGGGATCCCTCAGCCCGGCCTGCGCCCTCTCGCAGTGTGGGCCCCTTGGGAACAGGCCTAAGCCAGCAGTCGGACATCCCCTGAGGGGTCCTTAGCGCTGCCGCAGAGGCAGGAGAGGCTCCTGCCACCGCTGCTGCGCTCACCAGCAGTGAGCCTGGCTTCTGGCTAAGCGGCGCTCCCCCTGTGGGCACCCACTGACCACCAGGGGGCAGCTCCTGCGTTGAGCGTCTGCCCCCTGGTCGTCAGTGCGCATCATAGTGACCAGTTGTTCGGTCGATTTGCATATTAGGGTTTTATTATATAGGATTATTTTTGTACTTGGTCCAGTCCCCTCTTCTCTCTTCCATGCATTTTTTTCTGAACCTCCTAGCTGTCCAAAAGGAGTTGCTGTTGGAGTTCCAGATTGGAAATAACTGAAAGTGATCTATATATTTTTTTCTTCAGGTAATTTGAAATTTAGTGTTCTCTGTCTTTTGTTGTTGTTGTTCTTAATATTGATCTATATAGTGTTTTGGGGGAGGATGTGTGGAGAGGTTGGCATTTAGGCAACTATCATTACTTTTGTTTCCTCTAAGCCTGGAAAAATCTGCTTTTTGAGAGGAATTAAGAAAAAAAAAGCTAATTTGGATATTTTCTTTAATCAGAAACGTATGATGGCATGTGACATGGCATTTGACCTTTTAAAATGGCTGGATTTTGCAAATAAGGGACTTTGGGATTTTATTCTTTCAGATAACAGAGCAGTAGAGAAGTTTTACTATTTTTCATGTAAATTTTGAATTCCAGATTGTTCTTACACCTATGTGTGGGATGTCTATAAAGTTAGGTTAAAGTTACTACATAATACCTTTTAGTGCTTTAATGAAATAGTGAATTATTGTTACTTGACCTTTTGAAAAGGTCAGTAGTACATTTTGTTTCATTTTTTGAAACGACATTTAAATGTAATGAAAGTCAGAACTGTAATATTACCATGAAAGTAAAGGTTATGGGGTACATTTAATTGTGTTCCTCTATTTTTGAAACTGCTTTGAGGGAGACTGTGCTAAAATTCTTGTGGTAATTGTTTTTCAAGAATTTTATTACTCTTTTTCATTTTATAGTGTTGGAGTAAAAGATTATAATTCTGTTTGTCCTTTTCTGCCTACCTTTGCTCAGATTTCATGTGCATTATCCTATTTAAGTTACAAAGTTTAAGCTGCTTACTCATCCACTTTCTCAAGAAAGTAAAACTGAATAAAATTCTGAGAACAGTCCCTTTTTCCTTAGAAAGAAAGACTCTTGAGTAAAATTTTATATATTCAAATGTATAGTTAGTGAATATGTAAGTTGAAAGAAGTAATGTATTATGTTAGCAATTTTATTAACTATCTGCAAATGTGGGAGAATTGAATACATTCTGATTTATGAAAATATTTCTCTGATGTTTGTATATTTAGATTATTTAACTAAATATATTTTTATTTTATAAAATATAGAATATTGGAAATATGATGCCTATAATGTATTACATATTCTTATTTTACTTATTAACATTATGACTTCTTTTATATTCAAAGCAATTTGAAGGAATTTTCTTTTTCATACATTTATTTCCCAAGAAATAACATTTAAAAATCTTTGTCTACATTAACAATTTCTTATAACTCTTATGTTTATGTGAGGGACTGTCTCTTTGGAAACAACTTTAGTGGTTTGATTTCCCAATAATTACAAAGTTTTGGCCAATTAATTTTCCTCAAATGCAATATTATGTTGCTTATATTTTAACAGGTATAAACATATGGATGAAGTTTATACCATTTAGAAAATAAAGGAAGCATTGCCTTTTCTATATGATTCTAAAATTAAGTGAAACTCGTAACATTAAATGAAAGGTGAAAATTTGAACCTTTTCAATATTTTCCACAGGGAAGAGACTTCCATCTTAAAATATTGTTGCCTGAAGATTTGCAGCTGAAGAATGCAAGGTGATATATTTTGTTCTATATTTGCATCTTTATGGAATGGTTAGTCAATTAATCTGCTATAAACTGATTTCAGTCATTAGAGTTTTGCCTAAAATGCTTATTAGTCATTTCTGACTTTCCCAGATCATTGTGCATTTATAAATTATTTTCCCTGGTGCTGAAGTACTTTTCAAAGGTGACACATTAATTCTCTAATTTTCTTTTTTATTTAAAGCAGTAAACAGCAACTGTGTAAATTTCACTAACAAGTATTGAACTGAAGTGTAAAGGTAGAATACAAAAGAAGTAGAGTTAGTACAGACAGCCTGTCAAGGAATGTCAAGAGATGAGACTAGAAATTTAGGTAGCACCCCAAATCTCATTTCTGCTCCTAAATATCTCCTAAATATGCCTCCTAAATATCCGGAGGCATTTACAAGTAGAATTGATGGATTTTGTGATTGATTAGAAGTGGGAAATAAGAGGGAAAGAGGAATGGAGGATGCTTTCCAAGTTCCTGACTTGGATCACTAAGCTAGAGAAGAGGGAATTGATGGAGAAATTGTTTTAAGACATATCAGGTGTGAGATATCATGAGAGGCTATTCAGTAGGTAGTAGTGTATTGGTGTGTTAATTCCAGTGTGAGACTTGGAATGGAGATGCATGTGGAATTCACAGTCGGCATGGGGTTTGGGGCTCTGAGTATGGATAGACTTCAGCGCTGCATGTGGGGGGTGAAAAGAGAAAGCCAGTGAGGGTTTACCACATTTAAAGGACTGGTAAATATAGAGGACCTTGGAGGAAGACTAAGGATTGACCAGAAAAGTAAGGGGAAAACTGAAGCCAAACAAAGAGAGACAGGAAGGGGTGGTTAATAGTGCTGAGTGTTGCAAGGGGATCATTTAGAAATGATTAGGTTTTATGTAGACACTAGACAGGTGTATTAGGTTTTAGAGTGGATGATGAGTGGGTGGAAAGGAAATGTAAACAGTATAAACTATTTTGAAGAAAATGAGTGGCCAATGCTGGGAAAACTTAGGCCTCCTACTTCTAGGTAAGTTAAATCTCTTCCTAGAAGAGTTACCTAACAATGTTGAGAGCACAGCTGAGATGATCCAGTAGATAGATGAACATTAACTATCACTAACGTGATTAAAAGGCTGTATCCTTGACTTACAAGTTTAATTCGTTCCGTGACGGAGCTCGTAACTCAAATTACTCGTATGTCAAATCAAGAAGTGAACGAGTGAGACATGTGATGCTGGGCTGATGTTGTGGCGTTCACTGTGACATTCGCTGCGCCAGCTAGCGGTGGGGTATCTGAAGCTGGCTCGTAACCCGAATTTTAGCTCGCAACTCAAAACAAAAATCGGCCGAGAGACGGCTCGTATCTCGAAAAACTCGTTAGTTGGGACACTCGTAAGTCAAGGTCCCACTGTAGTTATATTACTCTGGAATTTGAAGAAGATTATATTGCTACATAAACTTTCTCAAATGTAAGTTCTGTATGTTAAGATCTAAACTGTTGGTTCTATTTAACCTACCTCGGAGCAGAATCTGGTTCAATAGATAACATTGCTATGTTTAAAAAAAGATGTACTGTTTGCCTGTCATTTATTGATTGCAATTATTTATATTTTGAAATAAAATTAGTACTGTAAGTTTGAAGACTTTGAACTTTATAAGTGGTAAAAATTTTATTAACTCTTCAGAATTATGTTTGTCTTTCTTTTCTATGCTCATGCCTGTTTGTGTTAGCATACATGTAAGTTTTTTCCTATTCTGAACAAATAACACATTATTTTATTCCATTAAATTTTAGATTACTATGTAGTTGGAAGCTGAGGACAATACTTTGTGGATACCACCAAATAATACAACAAGTAAGTCCTTTAAAAGGTTTATGTTTTAAGCAAGGGTAAGAAATTACTAAGTTTACTCTTTTTTAAAGACTTACTGTGCAGAATGTTGTAACAAACTGGTTGCTAAATTTTGTAGGTTTCATCTATATGAAATATTTTAAGGATCTCTACATTATGTAAAGTGTTTTTTCTGTCTCAGAATCCTTAGCACATCTCTGGGCAGCATTTATGTTCAAGATTTCCATCCTTGAGACTTCAGGGTCTTCAAATGCATTCACCCTTCTCCATATCCATCACTTTTTGAGTGATTTTTTTCTGCTAAGACTGAATAGTGGTGTTATAAAGAAATTCCAGGAACCATTTAGGAGTTGTAGGATATATGTGACAAAAATGGGATTGTAGTTCTAGATTAGTAACAGAAAAGGTGTGGAAATCACTTAGGATCATGTATGTGGACATAATAGGAGTAGCTGTAAAGGCCACATTAGTGAAATATAGGCAGGATTAATTTAGTTATTCTTTTTTAAATTATTGTATAGTAGTAATGTAAGTTTGTACCTTTTGATCACCTTCACCCATTTTGCCCACCCTATGTACCCTGGTTTAGTTATTCTTAATGTTTAGGTTCCTGTACCTGAAAATTCCATTAAAGAGTAAAGAAACTTTAAAACAAAATCACTGTTACTAAAGCAAATGAAATGCCTCTTGTAGAAAAATAAATTAAGTAGAAATGCATTTAATTTTATGCTTTTCCCTCTTATATTTTCTCTATCTAAAAGGCAGGTTATTATCTATGATAACTGACAATGACAGAAACTCTCACATAAAGCATTACTGAACCAAAAAGAAATAATAGGAGATAAACTATTTGATTTGTAGAATGTAGGCTGTAATTGCTGGCAGTATAATTACAGCAGTTTTTCAAGGAGATGCTTAAATCATTTCTTCTGTTGCTCCCTCTCTATCCCCTGTGACTATTTATATTATATATTGAAGTTTAAGAAGTGAACCTATTGAGATATTTAAAAAGCCTGAAAATCTTGTTAATAAAGACTAAGTATAATAATAAGATCTCTTTTTTCTTTACCAATTCACCAAAAGGGTTCCTAGAAAAAGTCCCAATTACTTAATCTCCTTTCTGCCCTCCATTTGGTTATGTAGAACCCAATATTAGTTGAGTCTTTGTTTTATTCCAAGTCCAGATGAATATCAATATTCTTCCTTTGTATCATTTTTTTAATTGAGTTCAGAGAGGAAGGAAGAGGGGGGAGAGAGAGAGAGAGAGAGAGAGAGAGAGAGAGAGAGAGAGAGAGACATCAATGATGAGAGAGAATTATTGATCGGCTGCCTCCTACATGCCCCCTACTAGGGATTGAGTGTGCAACCCAGGCATGTGCCCTTGACCGGCATCGAAACTGGGACCCTTCAGTTCACAGGCCGACGCTCTATCCGCTAAGCCAAACTGGGTAGGGCTCTTTGTATCATTTTTAACTAGTAAATATGGATCAGGGGGTCAGCAGTCTTTTTCAGTGAAGGACCAGATAGTAAATTTTTCAGGTTTTGTGGACGGTAAGTTCTCTGTTACAGCCACTCAACTATGCCCTTTTAGCGCCAAAGCAGCCATGACAAGAGGTAAAGGAATGGCTTAGCTGCATTTCAGTACGGATTTATTTACGAAAGCATGCATTGGCTGGATTTAGCCTTGGACTGTAGTTTGTAGACTGTGGATATAACTTATTACTCATTTCTACTAAATTGGGGGTGGGGGTGGGGGGTAGGGAAGAAAGGAAAGATATTGTATAGAAGAAGGGAAAATCAAAGATTTGTTCTAAAACCTGAACCCACTCAAAGTTATGTTAAAATGTGAATCTTATGTCTCATACATTGCTAAAATATCTTAGATTATTATTTTTGTCTCGAAAGAGAGTGAACAAATTCATATGTTGACTTTGTCTAGAACTGTGTGACTGTAGTGCTGTGCATCACAAAAAGTAGCAAAAATACGATATTTTGAATTCAAGCAGAGAAATGATAAAGAACTTTAAGAAAACAATTTTAAATTATTTTTTTGCTTTCTTTTATTGTATAGTTATTTTATTTTAAGAATGATTTCTAAGAAATGGAATAGTGATTCTTAAATACTCATTCTACTTTTGAAGTTTTACTTTTACTTTTGCCATTTTGTTATATTAGTTTTATCTTATTGAAAGATTGACTCCTTTTGAATTAATATGGGTTAATTGTGAAAGGATAAAAATAATAATTATAGGTAATCTTTAAAGTCAATAAAAACAAAAATAGACAGTATTATAATTTAATTAATTGCTCTAACTAGATTTTTTTAGTTGTATAGATTTGCATGATTTTTATATTTTATGTGCTTATTTCCACTTCACTCCCTTAAAAAATAATGATGTGGTTTGCTAGATTTGTTAAACTTGACAGTAATCAGTGTTGAAGGAAGAGAAGAGTGTGTGAGGTTTTAGGTGACATTCTACTCAGTTCAGTATATCTCACCAGAGTAGATTTTAAGCTCTGATTTACTCTTTCAAAATGAAATTTGTAGGAATAGTAAGAATGTTGACTAATACTTCAATTCTTATACTTTTATGATGTAAATATAATTAATATTTATTCACATAAACATGTATTTTAGTTTCAGTGAATGGGATATTCATTGTACAAGTGAAATTAATTGGAAATGTAATTTTGATCTAGAGAATGAAGCACTCCCCTGATCTAATGAGCTTTATGATGGAGTTGAAGATGGTCTTGGTAGGTATTTGTTTTCTAACACTGCTACCATAAGTCTTGATTGCTTTTGTAATTCCTGTATCTTTTATATCTTACTGTGAAAATCTTGGTTTCTAGTATTAACATAATTATTATTTTTGGTCTATTGGTCATTTAATTTTGAAGAAATAATCATTATTCAAAACTGAAAATATTGAGTTAATCTCTGAGTCACAATATTCTCTTTAGTACATTTATTACTGTAGTTCTGAATAACATGAGATCCTATTTTTTAGCTTTCTAAAGAAATATGGACAGCATTGGTGATATTATCACACACTTATGACAGTGTATCTAAAAATGGAAGAATTATTACTTTATTTGTTGAGGTGTGTTGTTAGTAATAGGGTTCCTATAATACAATCACTGATAAAAGTATTGATACCTCAATGAAATCAGTAGGTACTGAATTTGTTCAGGAAATTTTGTAAATCTCCCATGGAGTTTCCTAGTAATAGCTGAGCATATAGTAGCTGTTCTGCATGCATTTTATAAATGAACAATTACCCATATTTTTAAAAACTATATGAGGTGTCGGTTATTTTATTCCTATTTTAGAGCCGAGTCATTAACTGCCTAAGACCTAAAAACTAGGAAATATTCAAGTTAGGATTTAAAACTCTGTGTGTAAATCCTCTGTTCTTTCTACTACATAGCTTTGCTTCCTTCTCCACGAAGAATACTTTGCTTCTCTGCTTTTGCTTTTTTCCTGTTATGGTTCTGGAATAGGAGTAACATGTCTGACCTAAGGTAGAAGGCAGAGTTTACAAATATCATAAATTTAGGATTAAAATACTGTTTTTATTATTATCCAAGTTTCTTTTTACTGTCAATATTTGTGGATAGCAATAATTAGTATTTCTGAATAAAAATAGAAATTTCAAAGGAAATACTGTATAGGTGTTACATGTATAAGTACAGGAACTGTACGTACATTTTTTTTTTTTTTTAGAAATGGATAATCTTAATACAAATATATTTTTATGGACCATCAGGCTATCATTAGATATCATTAGGTATTTAGTTTTTTAAAAAACACACAAAACAACAAAAAACAAAAACTCCTTGTTTTCTAGGAGTTTACCTTCTAATCAAATTTAGATTGATACTTTGGGCTTTACAAATCTGCTTTCACAGGGTTTTTTAATTTTATTTTTAAAATCATAAAACAGATTTAAAACTTTATTAAAGTACTTCCAGCTAATATTTCTGATTTTGAAATACTTTTTGTAAAATCTGTTTTTTTCCAGTGTTACCTTAATTTGATAGTATCTTATCCTTGTAAAAAAAAAAAAAAAGATAAGCACTAATAGACTAAACATATACTTAAAGCATTAAAATTTATACCTTTTATAAAGGTTACACTTACTAGAAACATAGTTTTTATGCTATTTCCATATGGTTTTGGTATTTTATCAGATTTCTTTTTAAATTTTACTTCTTTAGTTTTTAGATACCTTTTGATAATTCAGACCATATGAACATCTATGTAATTTATAGATATTTGTCTAGGTTCGCACCTTTGCAGTAATTGGTAATTTTTAACCTCAGCAATTCTAGTGATGTTGGTATTGCTTCTAAAACGTAATTTTAGTTTTGTTTGGAGGAACATAAACCATCTTAAAGATATCTTAGGTGAGCCTAGCAGAAAAAGGAATTGTGCTCTATCCAGATGGCAAAACACTTGAACTTGCCCAGTCTGGAGTTTTATAGAATGAAGAAAGAAATTAGCAGATAAATATTTATTGTGATAATGAACGGTTTTTGTTTGTAAGGTAATTCATAATGGTGTACAGATGTATCAATCTAGGCAATGTACTTAGAGTTCAGGCTCTTCTTCAAAAGTACATGTTACTTACTATCAAACATGTCCACAGGAGTAGGAAGAGATTAATGAAGCCTTGGGAATGAGTATTTTTTTTTTTTTAAATTTTCATCTTTGATAAGTGTAATAGAGGAGAATATTAAAGTTAAGGTTGAAGGTATAATAATTCACTTTTTTTAATCCATTCTATTTTTTTAATTGATTTAAGAAAGGAAAGGGAGAGAGAGATAGAAACATCAGTGATAAGAGAGAATCATTGATCGGCTGCCTCCTGCATGCCCCACACTGTGGGTTGAGCCTGACGCCTGGGCATGTGCCTTGACCAGGAATTGAACCATGACCTCCTGGTTCATGGGTTGACGCTCAACCACTGAGCCACACTGACCAAATAATTGACATTTTTATATGATCTTCAGTGCAGTCCTTTAACTTTTTTCATCTCTCTCTCTCTCTCTCTCTCTCTCTCTCTCTCTCTCTCTCTCTCTCTCTTTTTAATGAGAAGTGGAAAGATTCAGCTGGATTTTCTGTAAAAATAATGGACACTTTAGTTAGGCACAGAGAAGATTATGAAATTATTTTGTGTAATCATGTACTAACAATTCATCGTCTGGCATTCCACAGCTGATCCAAGTTTTTTCTTTTAAACAGGAAGTTGCTTTAAAGAATAAACAAGAAATACATGCACTACCTCCCCCTCCCCAGTTCTACTCAAGCCTTATTGAAGAAATAGGAATTCTTGGTTGGGATAAGTATGTCTATTTTAAAATATGTTTTAGAAATGTCTTTCTTTTACATATTTCAACTTAATATTTTTTCGGTTTTAGCAATTTATTTTATACCTGTTTTTAGTCAAAGTGTTTCATTGTAATTAGAGTGTCTGATCCTTATTGTGGTTATGAATTAAAGGGATGTTATCTTGAAAAAATGACCTAGAAGGTAAAATACTAAATTTGTGAAAAAAATGACATATTTTCACTGAACATATTTTTTAAATTTATTTTTTAACTTTTATTGGGGTGTAATTAATAAATATAATTATAATATATTTAAAATGTACATTGTGGTTATTTGATATACATATGCATTGTGAAAATATTCCCACAATTATGTTAATTAACACATCCATCACCTCACATATTTGCCTTTTTTATTTTTATTTTGTTTACATTTTTGTTGTCAGTTTTCTTGTTGCTATTATAGAGGGGAGAATTTTTAGAACTTCTGAATGCCATTTTGTTGATGTCACCAAATCTATTTAGGCTTATATCTACCACTATGTCTTCTATTCTCTCACCTTGCCCAAATCCTTATTCTCGTGCTCTGTTCCAAAACTGGTAAAAAGGCAAAGGGAAAAATGACTGCAAAATTTTTATTCACCTCTCTTCTATTCCCCCTTTCAAGACCTTGGTCCTTCAAGTCCTGGTTGCCTTAGCAGTTCTTTGATGCAGTCATACTTTTTTTTCCTTTTCTCTTTCATCTGGTTACTCTAGTTGTTCTCAGTGGAAGTTTTGGTCTGTAGCAAGCTTCTCCATCTTAGCCAGACATAGATGTTACCTATAATTTTAAATGTATTATTATGGTGATATTGAGGTTAATGTTAATTTATGAGATTAGGCTTTATTTGATAAGGTGTTATTCCTGAATAGGATTTGGGATGGATAGAATTTTTATAATAAAACAAGAGGCCCAGTGCACGAAATTCATGCTTTTGGGGTGGGGGTCCCTCAGCCCGGCCTGCGCCCTCTCGCAGTCTGGGAGCCCTCGGGGGATGTCTGAGTGCTGGCTTTAAGCTGGCAGTTGGACATCCTTAGCGCTGCCGCCGCTGTGCTCGCCAGCCGTGAGCCCAGCTTGTTGCCGAGCAGCGCTCCCCCTGTGGGAATGCACTGACCACCAGGGGGCAGCTCCTGCGTTGAGCATCTGCCGCCTGGTGGTCAGTGTGTGTCATAGCAACCAGTTGTTCTGCCCTTCGGTCGATTTGCATATTAGCCTTTTATTATATAGGATGTAGCATACCAATGGAAGGAAGAAGACAGAGAAGATGAGTAATGAATTAAGATGTGCTAATAGCAATTCTACTGAGGTTATGAAGGTGTGTCTTAAGGCATTGATGACATGGACCCTGCCATTTTTTGGATGTAAGGTGACAGAATAGAGAAAGATTATTTTGACTTATTTTCAGGTGCTTAATATTAAGACCTAGTTTTTAAAATAGTTAAGGATGTAGGAAGGGAGTGAAAAGGGAAGAGGTAATGGTTCTAGTTTTGTTTTTGTTATATTGATAAAGTGAATTTGAGACAGTTTTCTCTGTGAATGTGACATATTTCAGAGAACTCCAGTAAAAATTTGTTGAAGCACTGATAACTTAAATATTAAATTTTTGAATAATTCATTTTCTTTCAACTGTTATTTGTGAATGCTTGTAATGGAGGGCAGTGAGGATACATAGGCAAGACTTAAGATTGTTCATAGGACTTACATCTAGTAGAAGAGTCAGAATTTATGTAGATAATCACAGTAGTACTTAATTCTAACTGGTAAGTATTATAAAGTATAATTATAGGATTTCTTGAAAGCCATTAGTAACAAAGTTATAAAGAGAAGTAGTGCAAGTATGTAAAATACTTTATGGAATAAATGGTTTTAGAGATGAAAGGAAAGTATTGATTTTTGCTTTGTATTATACATATTGTGATGTGACAAAAAGGGATAGATCTCTAATTTAGATAATAGGTGAAAGGCAAAAATAAAGATATGAATGCCTCTACCATAACCTTCATCACAATATAAATGTTGGTCTCCACCTTAGACTAAGGTCATTGCACACAGGAACTTTCATTTATAAAGTTGCTGTTATATGCCACTGACTGTGCTAGCCACTTTATATAATTCTTATTTAATTCTCAGCATAAGTTTCAAGATATATATTTATATTCCCAATTTTGTATATATAAGTTGAGTGTATACAGCCAAGGCTGGTTGTATGTCAGTGCTCAGGCTTTGTGTGTGTGAATGATATTCCCTGGAGTGGTGCTGTGGGTCAGCTCTCATATGCAGCCTTCAGTAAAGTTTCCTCAAGTACCTTCAGTGTGTGACTATGGATAAAATTGGCCATATGCAAAATTAATGCATCCTGAGAGACAGTTTCAAAATCTCTTGGCTTAGATTTGAGAAAGGTGATAGTTTAATTATAGTGATTAGGATGCATGCTTGAATTAGGTATATAGCTGTTACCTAATCATTTGTTTCATAGCTTTACAAATAAAGACTGTTAGCAGAAGAGAATTTTTCTGCATGGATTGTGAGAGGCCAAAGAATAAGATTTGTCAATATTTGTCCAACACTGCTAAAGTAAGAAAATCTATCAGTTTTATTTTTGTCTTAATTCTTAAATCAGGTCTACTTGGCACACTGATAATACTGGGTTTCAGGACACTCAGAGCTAAAACTGAGACCTGAATTGTACTGTCCCCAAACTAGAATTGCTGCATTTTGAGGCCCTGCTTCAGCAGCTAGCTAGCTTTTTCATTTAAAATACTAGAAGCCTGGTGTACGGATTCATGCACTGGTGGGGTCCTTCAGCCTGGCCTGGGGGGATCAGGCTGAAACCGGCTCTCCCACATCCCCTGAGGGCTCCTGGATTGCACAAGGGTGGTTCTTGGGTGACACACCCTGGAATTGTTGTCCCTCCTCTCTGGTTCCAGGTGCGTCGCCCGAGAACCAAGAACCGCAGCTGCAAGTCACCGCAGCTCAGCAGCTCCTGTGTTGAGCATCTTCCCCCTGGTGGTCAGTGTGCATCCTAGCTACCGGTCGGAGCGTCTTCCCCCCTGGTGGCATTGCACATCATAGTTACCATTTGGACGGTCGGATGGTTGCTTAGGCTTTTATATAGATAGATATTTTGAAAATGATACACATAATGGTTTGTATGATAAACTAGTTTAAGTGGATTATGAGAATCTCAGTGATTTCTAGACCATGTTAATATATACATATTTCCTTTGCATTCTTAACAATAATCTTTTAGTTTTAGATTTGTTAATGTAATAATAAAATCTGATAATAAAAGAAAAATCTTTTTAAGTTAATGAAGACCTTGCTGTGTTTTTAAATTACATACTTGACATTTCTAATCAACTCTATAGGATCAGGCATTATAAAAAATTAAGTTAGAAATGATACAGAATTAGTAGCCGCCTTAAGTTTGATTGCTGCTGTTATAATTTCTATACATGTTTAAACTTCTTAAAAAGCACACTAAAAACAGCAAGTTGTTCAAAGGGTAAAGATGAAGATGATATGACAGTTGCGGGTGACTTTGAGTGTTATGCTGTTTCACAAAGGTGAGGGATGGAAAAAGATGTCTTGATGGGCTTTTGTTAACTTCTGCTTGTGTTGTTTTGCAGAGTAGCTCATAAAAAACAATGGGAATTAAACAGAGTCCTTGGGGTTTAGTAGGATTGTCTGTTTGGTACTATGAATGTCCTGGAGTTACAGGTGGGCTGATCTACATCTCACTTTACCTAGGATAGTCCTATTAATGACTGCCTTTTATCCTGACTCCTGTCAGTCTCAGAAGTGTCCCAGTTGGGAAGAAATTCATAGTCACCTTATTTATAGTCTATCTTATGGTTGTTTATTTGGAAATATGTTTTATTGATTTTTTACAGGGAAGAAGGGAGAGGGATAGAGAGTTAGAAACATCGATGAGAGAGAAGCATCGATCAGCTGCCGCCTGCACACACCCCCTACTGGGGATGTGCCTGCGACCAAGGTACATGCCCTTGACCGGAATCAAATCCAGGACTCTTCAGTCCCCAGGCCGACTCTCTATCCAGTGAGCCAATCCTGCTAGGGCATCTTATGGTTGTTTTAATAATCATATGGCATCATTTAATTCAGAGATTAAATGGGGAAATGATTAGATGATTTTACCCTTTTTATAGCATATTATTTATCAGAGTGAGTAGAATTCAGGTATTTGGCCTTTCAGATTTGTCTTGGGAAATCTTAGTTTTACCTAATTTGTTGTGCCGCTGAAGGATTGTTAATATATCTCAATATATATTAAGTTAGATTTTTAATTAAGCCTATTATTTTAGTAATGGATTTGATCCAGTGATGATGATATGTTCTGTAATTCTCAATGAATTTCAAAGAACTATATAACATATTGGAGTAAGTGGAATACTTGTTTATAGTAAATTAATTTCAATAACTGGACAAGGACTTTAATTCTGGCTTATCAGCTGTGTGACCTTGGTCATGTAACGTAACCTCCCTGAGCCACATTTTCTTCATTTTTCAGTTGAAACTAATAATACTTAATAATGAGTGTTGAAAAGAAACATGTTATGTGACTCGTTTAATCCCTGTGTAAAGTAGCTATAAAGTTGTTGAGACACTAGTTCACTTAGAAATGTCAGACTGTATATGAGTTTCACAGAGATTTAATTAGTGTTATGATTTAATTATAACCAGTAATAACTTTTGTTATATAATGCAAAAGAATATAGACGTTAATAAATTACCTTTATAAGAGTGTTTTTCCTCATTTATATCCAAATCATTAAATAACTGCAAATTATCTAATAGTGAAAAATTTTGTTTTTCTAAATTGGTTATGTGTTGATAGTATCTAATTTAAACAATGCACATTCAGTTATTTACAACACACATGTGAAGCATAAACATGAACCAATCTGAATAGCTTCTCCATGTTCATTTAATACATAGAGCAGTGGCACATATATAGAAGTGTGAAACTTTTACATTCCTTATAAAAAGCAATAAACTCACATGAAAAGCAGCAGTGTGAGAGTTTTAAGAAAGGTGAGGTCCTTTTGAGCTACAAATAATTTAAGAAGGTTCGTAGAGGAGGTAGGTTTTGGGATAAGCTTGGAAAAAATATAGAAAGACTTAAAAGGGAAGGATTGGTGGAGACAAGGCTGTAATGATGGAAATGTACAACTCATTTTTGGACTTTTGAGTCAATCATTTGCTCACATAAGAGAATTAATATCAGGGCCAGATTGAAGGGTCTTACTGCTAGACTAAGGATTCTTTATATGCAGTTGATGGACACTCATTGAGTATTTTTGAGCAAGGAGTTACCTAGGTAGATTACTGTAGTCATGGAAGGCAGGATAGGTTGGTGTACAGAAGAGACAGGAAGTAAAGACACCAATTAGGGAGGTTGCTTTTTGAAATGTAGGTTTGAAGTATTAATGCGTAAACTTGAGAGTAGTGGTAAAAATAGAAACTTGGATTTTTTTTTTGTGTGTGTGTGTGTGTATGTGTTTTTCTTTCGAAACTTTGATGTTTTATTAAACCATGAAGGTCTTCAGTCTACCTTTTGATGTTATTACTATGTAAATATACCTAGATATATTACTAGGCTGTTGGTCAAAATAGGTACACTATTTCAAGAGATAAAGCACATTCTTTCTGCTGCTCTCTACTGATAACATTCAGCTATTAACAAAAACAACAAAAATCTCCCTGAGCTGAAGTATTCTTTTTAAGTGTTTATAAAACTTAACTGCCAAGTTTAGTGCCATTTTACTTATTGCAAGCATACTTACAAAGAAATGCAGCAAGTGATAAATACAAAGTAAAGTGCCAAAGGCATATTTTATTTCTTTAGATTTTATATATATGTTTTATATTTTTAGTCAATTTTGAATGTGCCTAGCTAAGTAATAATACCCAAACTCCTTCTTTTAAATGTGATTTCACAACTTTAAAAAATATTGAGCATTCCAATGATGAAAGTTTTTAAAATTTATTATTTAAGTGAATTATTTACCTTATTTAAATGAGTAAAAATTATTCCATGTTGTTTAAATCAAGATACTCACCATAATAATAAAGCAGAACATTTAAAGTAGACTTTTTTAAGAATGATTTTTAAAATTACTTGTAAGAGCTTATCACTGTTCTCCCCTCTATAATATCTTTTTTATAGACCAAACACTAAGATATTCTTTCCTATTGTGAATGGATAGAAATATGTTCTTTTAGTTAGGGTACAAATTAACCTGCTGTTAACAAAGAGAACCCCAAATCCTCAGTGTTTCAAACAAGATAGAATTTTATTAATCTCCCCTTAACAGTTCAGAGGTAGGCAGATGGTCAAGAGTGAGTACAGGTGGCGCTGTCTCACAAGGTCATCCAAGAACCCAGGTTTCTTTCATTTGTTTCTAAACTATCTACTGTTGCTTAATTGTTCAGTATAGTAGCTACTAACCACATGTGGCTATTGGCATTTATATTTAAACTAAATTAAAATTTCAGTGTTTATAATAACTATATTTTAAGTTCTCTATAGCCACATGTCACAAGGAGCTGCTGTTTTGGACAGTGCAGTTGCAGAATACCTCCATTATTGCAGATTGTTTCAGTGGTCAGAGTGGCACTAAGAGAGTTGTTCTTGTCTGCATGGTCTTTGCTGGCTTATATTGCTCAGATCTAGTCTAAAGGAAGGGAGAGTGAGAGGGGCACTGGAGTGAGTTAGGCAACATTTTTTAATAAAAATAATCCAAAAGATGGACATATTAATCACTTTTGTTTGCATCCAAAATTTAGTGATTGGCTGATTCCCAAGGGCAGTTGGGAAGGATTGCTAGCTGAATGAAGTGTGCCCTGCTAATCTTGGTCTAGTTAGGGGTGCTATAGAGGCAGGGATTCTGTTACCAAAAGAAGAAAATGAGAAGTACTGGAGGTCATGTACCAGTTTAGGTCACATGTACTCAAGGTGTTAATAATCATGAGATTTCTCCCTGTTCCTGAAACAAAGTAGAAAGAAATCGACATAGGTAAAATGTTTAATTTCAAATAACTAGGCTGAGAGTAACCTAAAGTTATAAATGTTTTTACTGTTTTATTTGACTTCTTAAAGTTTAACAAAATTAATCTTACCATTTTGACTACACAGCCATATTTTGAGCATGACATTTTTTTCTAATGTTTTATCTCCGTGTCTTCAATGTTGTGGAAAGATGATAATCTTTTGTTTGTGTGACTGGAAACAAAAGACTAGAACTTTTATTTCTGTCTAAGAACATCTGGGTGAGGAGAAGCAGTGTGACATACATAAAGGACTAGTTGGTGATATAGTTGTTTCTTTTCTCTCCCTACCCTTCTTACTCTCTTTTTGGATATAGTCATCATGGTTATAAACGATTTATGGCTTATAAAGCAAAGCAGCAGCCTTTTCCCACACCGTTTTTAAACTCCAGTCTCATTCTATGAGGCAAATACTCTGAAATATTCATGCTTACAACTTCCATATTTTTCAATGATATGCCTATATTCAAAATTACTTGATTTATTAGTTTTAGGAATTACATAGTGATAACTGTAATTAAAGAGGATTTAGTTCCTATACCACCATCTCCTTTCTTTACTATTCTTTTATTCTTCTATTAGATTTAATATTCCTTAAACTTCTTTCATGTCCATTTAATTAATGATATGTATCTTTTACTCTAAAATTAGCAATTACAAATTTTAGTCCTAATCTCTCATTTCTTTCCCCATTATACTTGTCAATTTTTGTCACCTCTTGCAGTGGTTAAATACATTTACATTCATTTCTGAAGCTATAATTCTTTTAGCTTTGTCTATTGCTGGATTTTAAAAATTGTAATTAGTAAGCAGTTTGATTTTTTTTTTTTTACTGTAAATATTTTTCATTGAAAGGTTAATGGTAGAACAATTAAAATTTTAACATAGCTTCATTGTTTATAATTTAGATTAAAATTTTCCCTTTTTGGTTTCCTTTTTTTTAAAAACAAAACAAAACACACACATTCCCTTAATTTCTCCTCATATATATCATACCCTCTATTCTATAGACTGCCTTCCTTTCCTGTCTTTGCCAGCTGTCTTGCTCCCAGGTTCTTCTTTTTCTGTTTTTTAATGTGTTTGTCACCCAGTGTTCCTCAACCACTTTTTCTTTTTGTAGAATTTGTTGAAAATTTGCTTTAGTTGATGCTATTTCCTTCTTGTTCTTTTTGTAACTGTGGGTTTATCTGCATTTTAAAATTTTTTATTTATTTTTTAGTGAGTAAAGAGAGGATATAAATAAATGCATGTGCTATATCAGCATCTTGAATCTGAAGTGTTAATGTTTTCAAAGAGTTATGTGCCCATATATCTGAACTTAGAGTTATATTGATAAAATGTGTGATAAAGTCTCATATTCTATATTTTTGGGGGTAGGAGAATTTGAGATGCTTACAGATATAGCTGAAAGAAATTAATAATTAAACATTTATGTATAGTATCATTGACATTTTTGTGTAAGTAAACATTTTTTTCTGGAATAATTTTGTTTTCTAAGACCCTAGAGTTTTTATAGATTATGATAAACATTCTTCTGTTAATAAAGACTCTTATCTTTTAGTTTGTTGTTGAAGATATGTGCCTTTTTCAGATTTAGATCTATTTTTTATTATAAATAGTGTTCCACAACTTTATTGCCCAGCATTTTTGAAATTGACCCATTTTCACTATTATACCAGGCCAGTGACTAAGCAGCATACAGTGATGTTAAAAAAATGTTTCCTGGGTTAGAAGGCTAATGTCAGTGCTGAACTCTAATGGGTCTTACCATCAGTCTGGGTGATAAGTTGTGCAATACTCTTAGGCTACTTTTTATCTTTACAAGAGAATAGTATTGTAAAAATGTCAAAAAATATCCACATGCCCAGTTCACTAGTAAATATACTACTAAATTTGAACATTTTTGGCAGTAGCTTATGCTACTCAAGGGACCATAGTTTTACAGAATGATATATTTCAAAGGGTATTGGTTTCCGTTGCAGAAAATTCATGCATTTAGAGCAACTTAAAGCCAAAACAACTGTGCTTGTGCTATATGTTTAAAATATTAGTCATCTTGAATGCATGCCCAGGTTAAGTGTCAGAAGCTATAATCTCAGAAAAAGAAAATTTATTGCTAGGAGATCAGGCTATACCTGTGCTCATGCAGCATTTTCCTTAGAGGATCAATTTGAGTATGAACTAATATTGGCTATTGGCCAGATTTTTGTATAGTAACATTATTGATAATAAAGGAAAAGTTCATCATGGAGAAAACAAATAAAGGAAGCATAAGAGTCTCATACTGTATAAAACTACAGAAATGGATCAGAGACTTTGACAGGAAGTTTAATGTGTACATAAGTAGAGGCTGACAGGAACATGCTGTGTGTGCCAAAGGTTCCAGTGATGGAAAACCGAAACATAGTGCTCACTGACCACAGCATGAGCCTTGACACACATTGTAAATAATCCAGAGATCTATGACTACATTAAGCACTAGGCTGGTGTATTAACGGCAGTAAATCTATATAGCAGCATAAAGGGTTGGCATGCAGAAATCCCTCTGATTAATTTTGTAATGGATTAATAGGAATATAGCAAATATTTTCATTTCAAATCCTACCATTCTCCCCCTCTCCCCCCAGTCCTGTCCTCCCCAGTGTGATCACTTTTTATTCTCTTCTCACCAGCCTTGTATATGCGGATTCTTGCTTCAGTACCATCAAGTTAAAAGCTGAGGATGCTTCTGGTAGAGAGCATCTAATCACTCTCAAGTTGAAGGCAAAGGTATGTGCTTCATTAAACTGTTATTGTGGTCAGGAAATGCTTCGTGAAATGACCTCTATGAATGTTTTCAGTCTAATGAAGTGCCAGCTGCTTCTAAAAAATGTACATATGGTACTTTAAAAAATTATTTTGGAAAGCCTCAAAGAAAATTCAGCAGGTTTTCAAAAGCCTAGGTATAATTTCATGCCACTATTTTAGTTCAGATTTGGTCAAAATATAGACTTCATAAAAAAGAAATATTGGAATAAGATTCAGCAGCTTTAAAGTACCAAAATGTTATTTTTGTAACATCCGGTACAGAAAAGAGTTGGAAGTTTCCATTATCCAAAGTAACGTTCTATTGAAGGTCTTTTGTCTTCAACTCTTACTATGAATTACCTTTGTAGTTCTTATTTCTGACCCACTCCCAACCACTATACACAGACATACACATACGCATATTTTTTATTGTTTGTTTGTTTTGGCTGAAATTTTTTTTTTCTGTTATTTTAAGAATTTGCCAAGGTTATGCCTCTCTTTACAGGGCCTTTATCGGCTAGTGATCTATAACTATTCATTAATTTATTGGCACAAAATATAGCTGTTTCATCTTTGTTTTTTAGTTCTAGATTGTGAATTTTGAGAAATAAGTAGAATAAGCAAGTTCAGCATATTAATCATTTATTTAGTAATCACTAGGGAAACATAAGAATTTGAGAAAACCAGGACATCTTTTTTTTTTATTGTTCCCAGGAGTCATCAATCAACTCTATTTCAGAAGATTGCAGTGATGAAAAGATCAATTGTGTTTGTCCTTTTTAAAAATGTGCCTGGCATTTAAGCTTTCCATTGAGAGAGAATTAATATATAAAGCTGTACTGGGTGACACAGAAAAGTTGATATCTTATAGTGCCTCTATATCAGACAAGTTGAGAAATTACTCATTCCCTCTCTTTTCTCACATACAGAATGTTTAGGCATATATAATTTTAAGACTCGTGTGATAAGTGCTAAAAAATTTGAGTGGGCTAGAAATCTTATTTGTAAAATAAGTTACTGGATATTTTAGTTAAAATAAAAATAAATTATTTTCCCTTTTAATTTTTAAAGCTGGGCTTTTTTTAAAACCAGGGAGAAAACTGTCTTTATCCTTCCAAAAGTCATACAGACTGCCAGTGGCAAGAGTTCTGTCATTTCCCCCAAAGCTTTTTTGTTTCTGTTTCTTTTTTTAAGAACCTACTTTTTGCAAGCATTTCTACTTACTGGAGGGATAATGCTTTAAGTCTGCACTACTAATACCTATACCTACAAAGATGTTATTGTTAATTCTAGTTCATGATGTTATTGGTAGTATTGAGAGCGAGGATGTAGCTATTAGTCTTTTCGCTTTTTCTTACGTCTTCACAAGGTAGATAAGGTGACACTTTTAATTTTTCTCTGCAGAATATTTTCAACTGTCCGTTTTTGCAGTATCAATAGTTGTGAAGCACTATCATGGATGCCCTGACAAGAGAGAAGAGAAAGCTTTATTTGAGTTGGGAAGGAATTAGGAAGAAAAACAAATGTTTTTTTTTCCTTTTTGAAAAGACAGTAGAACTGAATGAATCTTATGTTGGATGATTTACTAGAGTCTTTAATTGCCCATTTCGTTCCATTTTCATAGAGACAGACCCAAGTTCTCTTTTAGATGTGGTCATTTCTTTTCTAGGAATATTTGGATCTGGGATTGTCAGTTAAAAGTAGCGATTAGCTGAAACTGTATTAAAAGCACATAATGCAAAATCTTAATCCAAACTAAATTTTAAAGGGTCAAGCTGATTTTTTTTTAAGAAACCTTAAAAAAGGCTTATTTTGTAAATATACAAACCTTTTCTTATATATATTGTAAAGAAATTCATTAGTTGAAGTATTTTTATTCTGGTATACATACTTCCAATTCTGCTCCTTCCCTTACTATCTCCAAAAACCCACAAAGAAAGTAGTACCAATTTGACTTATATGCTTCCCATTAAAAATAAATATATAAATAAAAAAGAACTATGATAAGGGAAATAGTTACGTTTTTTGTTTTTATAAGTGTATTTTTATGCAATACTTATAGTATATCCTGAACTGTGGGATGTAATTACTATCTTTCCTTGAGAAAAAGAAGTAGCCTAGTGCTTCTTCAGCTTTGGCCAAGATCAGAACTGTTTGAAAAACAAATCACAGATGTGTGTCAGAGGCTGGGCATTCTCTCTCTGATGGCCATTTTTATAAATCTGTAATTTGTATGTATTTACTTGGGGAGCCTCTTAGATGGTCCATAACAGAACAGTTTGGGTTAAAATTTTTCTTAGAACTATATTAGAATTTAAATATATTGGATGTGGCAAAAATATGTACTTTTATAATTTTAGAATTATTTTATAGTTACTGATTTGACTGAATTGTTTCAATTGAGATTTTTATACTATATTTTTATTTAAAATAATTGCTATACTTATTTTTCAATTAATAGTCCTTTATGTGGAGTTTTTATTGTCAATTATACTTCTAAAATGAAACTTTTGGTCGTCATTGGTGATTTTATATATACTTATTCTACTTACTGAAAACTCTGAATTTTGATAGTTATATTTTATAATATTTTTGGTTATCTATGTTGTAGTTAATACTGTAACACAAATTATTCTGAATATGAATATCTAGTCTACTACTTCATAATTCATGTTAAATTATCCATAAGTATATAAATTTGTGCTTTTTAGGTTCTGTGCAATTTTGTAAAATTTATTATATAGATAAAGTTGATGTTAAATGGGAATATAATGAACACACATGATATATGCATTTAATTTATAATAGATATACAGAAAGCCACCTACATATAGATAAGTCTAATTTATGTTTATGTTTGAATAATTATACATAAGATGTATTTTAAAGATATTACCTCAAAAACTATCCCACACTTATGTCTGTGAGATCATGTTATATTTAGCATAGCCTGCTTTTTTGTTCAATTGCTAGATTTCTATGTCAGTGTACATACATAGCATTTATTATACTGAGTCCTACTTAAATATAAGATCATATTCTCTTTTAGCATAATGAGTTATAAGTATTTAATGACTTCCAAAGTCATAGGTGCTTTACTTGGTTTATCTTCTCTAAATACAATAAATATCTCATTAACTTCATACTCTTACTCAAATTGATGGTTTAAGTTAGAGAGTTGATATTGTTCATTGTCAGCATCAGTGGGAGATAAATAGTAGTAAGCCCAAGCAAACTAAATACTCCATTTTTGACCCATGGAGGTTTCAAATGTGCATTATTAGTTTTACAGATTGTTAACATTTTAGAGGGAAAATAAATTTTATAACCCTTTTAGTTGAGTTTCGTCATTTTTACTTAAAAACAGAAGTACTGACTTGTCCAAGATCACACAAATTAGTTAGCAGAACTAGTGAAAGCTGAAGTCTGCCTGCATTTACTTTGATATAATCACATGCCTAATAAAAATTGTATACAAGTTGTTTTTCCAGTGATTACAGCAGTTATACTCTTAAATACATCATCTGCTACTTAATTGTCTGAAATAGAGCTCCCACTTTAATTTCAGCCTGACCTTTCTTAATTTTTTCCCCAAATTAGAGCGTAGTTATATTTTTATATGGTTTCCTATGTTTTTGTCTTTGTATTATCAGTTCTGCATAGCCAGATACCATTAGTCAGAGTTTAAAATAAGTTTTCTTTCCAGTCAACAGATCTTTATAACTAAATGTTAATTCATTTCAAAGCATTGTCTTCAGTGGTATTTTGTAAATACTATGGTGATAATTTTTGTCCCTTTTGCTTTATTCAGCAAAGTAGTGAAAAATAAACTGACAAAAGTGAATCTAAAACTTTTTTTTAAACATTCTGTCAAATGAGAGAAAGGAGTTTTCCTAAAACTAATTTTAGTTTTCTTTTAGTAAATTTAGATTTTTAATGGAAAGAAATGAGTATTTTTAAAATTACATGTGACTTTGAAAAATCCGGAATTGCATTGTAGAGAAATGTAGTACAATTCTCTAATAATAAAATTGATTTTAAGAATAACTATATTTTGTCTTTAACTTAGAAACCTGATTTGTCATAATGACTTTCACTTTTTGTAGAAAACTGTTGAAGGATTGATTTTCTGTTTATCAACCATGAAAATGTTTTTCTGGCTTAAAACTATTACTTTGTTTTTCCTTAATAAAGAAGGCATTTTACGCTTTTTCAAAATCTTCTTACTAAAAGTAATTGCTTAATTGTGGAAAATACATTTTATTTTATAATTAAGAATTGTTTGTATTTTTATGCATGTCTTGATTCTGATACTGCCTCTTCAAATAGTAGCAGGCTATTTGAGATTAAATTTTACACTGAAAGGAAACTAATATCAATTAGTTTGACCTCTTATTTTAAAGATAAGAAACTGAGGTACAGTGTAGTTCACCCTGCAGTCACCTTAGCAGCTCACTAAACACTGACTTCATTCATTCTTCCTTGAACAAAACTGATTGTGTTTTTATCCCCAAATCATCAAACTTTATACCTCTTGAACATAATTTAACTGCTAATCAGTTCTTGACATCTCTAATAGTAGGATCGAAGTATTTATATATAATACATTTGCATTTATAATACTATTCCTAATCAGTTTTTCTAAAATACCTTATGTGAAATTGTCACACAGAAGTAAAATTAACCTATAGTTTTGCTTCTTCATAGTACCCTGTGGAATCACCAGATTGTTTTGTGGATTTTCCTGTTTCATTTTCTGTTTCCTGGACTCCACAGGTACATTCTTATATTTATTTTAAGTAGTTAAAAAAGCATATTCTATTTATTTATAAGTGGCCATTATAGGTTATAAAGTGATTTTCTTATAGTTTTCTTTAAGCATTTGTTTATAAACAGGACTTCTAGAGTGCATCCTTTATATTTACTAGTAGTTTATGTTCATTTTCTCTCTGCGCATGCACACACACACGCACACAACACGTACACGTAAACACACCATTCAGCCTTTAGATCTTTATGCTTCAGTTTAGATAAACATGAAGCAGCTCTGTTGACAGAAATTTTGCTTTAAATTTAAAATCTAAAGCACTGTTTATAAAGCAGTGAGCAGTAAGTAGAAAATTGGGTGACATTTTTCAGACTGTTAAATCTTTTAACATTGCTGACAAAATATCAGAGAATCTTCAAAAGAGAATGAGTTATGACTAAAAATATAAGCCTTTCACTTTCAGCTCTTTTTTTTATCGTTTTTAAGTGTTTCTCCTGCATTCATCCTTGGACCTAGAAAATTTTATTTTTGTATGTGTGTCCAAACATTCATACTTTGAATAAAGAATATTGGAGATTCTTTCTCCTGCTCCTATCAATTGAATTTCTGAATACATTGATGATATCTAATAAGATAATGTGTTTAGAAGTGCATTGTAAACTGTGACATTATATAGTTATAAGGTATGATTATCAGTAGTCCATCGTCAACATTATATGTGTGGTTTCTGAAGACCTGGCAGAATAGTAGCAGTTAAGTTCAAAGAACAATCTAATGATGATGGGCATGGTCCTTCTTTCATCGGTAAATTGTGTCACACATTTCTGTTCTTATGTAAAGAAAACAAAATTCCTAGTGACATTTTACAAATATTTTTTGTTAGGAAATTTTGTTAAGTTCAAGTGAAAATTTATGCTTATTTTATATTAGAAATATGTAAAGCAATTGTATTGTACATGAAGTTTTTTGAAAAAAAAAAAAAGCGTAACAGCATTTAAGTAGTGTGAAGGTTCTACATTTGTACAAATATTTTCAAAATTATTTTTCTCATTTTTGTCTTTAAAAACAAACAAAAAAAGGCTTTCTCCTTTAAATGGAAATAGAGAAAAAAGCAAAATAAAGGAGAGGAAAAGCCATGTGATTTATTTTGGTATTCTGTTATATATCATAAATACACTAGAGGCCCAGTGCATGAAATTATGCACCAGTGGGGTCCCTTGGCCTGGCCTGCGGGATCGGGCCAAAACTGGTTCTCCAACATCCCCCAAGGAGTCCCAGGTTGTGAGAGGGCGCAGTCCAGGCCACGGGACCCTGCCAGTGCACAATTGGGGCCAGGGAGGGACATAGGAGGTTGGCCAGCCAGGAAGGGACCGCAGGAGGGCTCCAGGGCATATCCGGCCCATCTCCCTCAGTCCCGATCAGCCGTACCCCAGCAGCAAGGTAACCTACCAGTCTGAGCGTCTGCCTCCTGGTGGTCAGTGCACATCATAGAGACTGGTCGACTGTCTGCCCCCTGGTTGTCAGTGCACATCACAGTGAGCTGTTGAGCATCCTTAGCATATCATTAGCATATTATACTTTGATTGGTTGAACGAATGACGGGACACTTAGCATATTTGGCTTTTATTATATAGGATAGGAAATAGTGTGTTGAGTTTTTAAAAAAAGAATTGGAATGATATATAAATTATATACCTTTCCTTTTTCTTAATATACATTGTCTATTTGGCTCTGTAAGCTTTATCTTTGTTGACTTTTAAAAATATGTTTTTATTCATTTCAGAGTGGAAGAGAGAGAGAGAAACATCAGTGACGAGAGAGATTCATCTATTGGCTGCCTCCTGCACGCTCCCTACTGGGGATTGAGCCTGTAACCCTGGCATATGCCCTGACCAGGAATCCAAACATGACTTCTTGGTTTATGGGTAGATACTCAACCACTGAGCGACATCAGCCAGGCTTTATCTTTGTTTTATATGAGACAGTGCAATAACATTGTACCTAGATTGTATTACTCTTTCCAGATATGCTATCTCTAAATTTTACTTCAGTGTTTATCAAAACTCAAGGTTGAAGAATATGTTTTTGATGTTTCTTAGTTTTGTTTTGTTTTAGATAACTATACAGGTTTTCCCCAGATTTTAATCTGTGATAAAAGTTTGCATCTCCACAGAAAAATGCACTTATCATATTTTGCCATTTAGCAATATTAATGTGTGACTCCACTAGACTAGAAAATCTTTGAAGAAATTTTTAAAAATTTTGTATCCTACTTAACACTAGTTCAAGTGCCTTAGATATATAAGTATGAAGTGTTTATAATACTAATTTAAATTCATATTTTAGATTCAATTGGGTCATATAAATGTTCTGTTTTGTATTAGCTCCAAGAAAATAGAATTAATTAGTAGTAATGGTAATGTCAGAAATTAATTTTTAAGTTACAGAATATACTAAAATTCTTAGCAAAGTACAGAAAGAAATTTGGATACCTTATTATCCACAACTCAAATTGGACAGATGTTAATATTTTGTTACATTCGCTTCAGATATCTCTCTCCCTATTTCTGTCCTCTCTTAGGAATAAAATGTTTTTGGAACAACTAAGACTTACCCTCCCTTTCCCTTTCTCCTTTCCTCTTTCTTTCCCTCTCTTCCTTTTGAGAGGTAACCACTTCCCTGAAATGATGTGAATGCTGTCTATGCATATGTTTGCTACATTTGTTTATGCCATTTTCTCTCACATTTGCAGTTTGATTTTTTACAATGGTTTTACAATGGTTTTTACAATGGTTTACCAATGATCCATGCATGTGTAGCACATTTATTTTAAATGCTTTATATCATTCCATTATATGAGTCTACCAGTTAATTTATCTGTTGCCCTGCTGATAAGGTTGTTCGCAATTTTCTTACTAAATTTTTTGCTGCAGTGACATCCTAACACGTTTCTTTGTACACATGTGAGATTTTTAGTGCTGCTTATACCTAGTAGTGAAAATGCAGGGTTGTAGGGAAATGCACCTCTTTGAGATTACTAGATGTTGCCAATTGCCTACCCAAATTGGTTATATAAGTTTATACTCCTACCCAGTAATGCATAATAATTCCTACATTTTCAAAAACCTTCCAAATCTTAGTCTGATTTTATTCTGACCTTAGTTTTTATTAGGAATGATAAATCATTATTACTGTGCTTATAACCTGAGTCTATTTAATTTTTTCTTTTATTATAAGCATTCCTTATATATTTTATTTTGGATGCTAATTCTTATTGATTATTTTGAAATTTAAATGTCTTCTCCCTGTGGCATGTCTTTGAACTTTGTATATGTTATATTTTGTCAATCCGAAGTTTAACAGTTTCTTCCTTGTGATTTCTACTCTTTTGATCTTGAATTGAAAAATCTTGCATATCTTACACTGAAAATATATTCTGTAGTTTGTTCTAAAACTGACACGTTTTTCATATTTAGTTAAGTATTTTTCATATTTATTTACTATTTAAGTATGAGATAGGAATCTATTTACACTTGCCTATTCTATATATGTTCATTTAGGTGTGCCATCTTCATTTGCGGAGATCAGGAAGTGATTTCAATTTTTATGCATGACATTAAACTTTAGAAAATTTTCAAAATATAATATTTATCTATTCTTTAAAAGTCTAGTTGTACATCATAAGTATTTTGGTGATGTTACCAGGGGGTATGAATTCTTGGGTCTTTTAGGTATGAGAAGAGTGTTGGCGATGTGTTTTGAAAGTAAGAAGCAATATCAGACTTGTTTGCTGTTTTTGACCTTTTTTCATTGATTTGTTGGAAATAATTCTGCTTGTGGGATTATTTTTTTAAAACAAGTTTTAAACTGTTGTGGTTCTCAACCAAAATAAATGCTACTATTGTAGTCTAATAGCAAACATTTAAGAGACTGTTAGTAGGTTCCAGATAATTGATTTTAAAAAACAAACATTCCTTTTCTGCTTTTGTACATTTTTTTCTTTGGATTCAGTATTTCTGGACTTTAAACTTGGAAGATCTTTATTTTCCTTTCTTTTTGTAAAATAATAGACATGGCTTTGTGGCATCCATATTAAAAATGGGTAATTTTCCTTATGGTCCCTGTCTTCCTGCTGGGTTGATAATGTTTTGATGTATTTTTCTCTTGCTCTGATGAGAGGTCTGCTGCTGCTGCTCTGACATATTCATTTGGATGAATAATTATAACTTGCACAATGTCAAGCTGAAGATGGTAGGGTTTTGTGCGTCATGACAAGCCTAGTAGCCAGTGCAGGTGTCTCACAGCATGATCAGCAACAGCCAGTGTATTCTGGCTCAGAGGAGACATTTAGAGTAGTAAGGAATCAGCACCAAGGGCAAGGCTGCTGCTACCACTGCTGCTGTGACATGTGCCAAAGAAGCACAAAGTGCTTCTCAAAGACGAGTGACTGCACACCTCTTTTCAGATATCTACTTTGTTTATACCATTATATTTTTAAAATAGATTTTAGTATAGAATGGAAGAACATGCCATGATTTTAATCTTATCCTACTTCCCAACCTGACAAATACACTGAAATGTGTCTTTAACAATCTGCTATCTTTTGGACTTGTACATACAGGTCATGTATGTGAATATTGTTGACTAATGAGACTATAGAATTCCCTAATGTAAGATTTTAAGTGCACTAATATTAATGATTCTATAAAAAAACAAAGTTGATTTTCTCCAGATTGCTGACCAACCCAAAATGAACGTTAAAATTGCAGTTCTACCTATAAATGTGCCATTCAGTGTAGGCTTGGTGAAGTATTCTTGCCAGGGTGGTTGGAATTTTCAGATTTGGTATTATACAGTAAGCAGTGGTCTTTATATTTTTATCATGGAAATCTCATATTTTTGGAATAATGCCATGAATGCAAGAAGAGCAAAATTAATGATAAAGCCTCTGGCTGATAATCTGATGGAGAATGAAGAATTTGTAATTAAAGGAAACAGTCCTATTGCATAGCAGGGAGCATGATCCATTAGTTAGAGCAGCAGACTAGCAGTTGGATATCCTGGGTTCTGTTTACAGTTCAGCCATTGACTTAATTGTATAATTTCAAACAAGTCACATGACTGCCCTTTACCTTAGTTCATATGTAGATGGAATAATGAACTTTTCCTCTTTCACAGAGATGTTAAGAAAAATAAATTTGGTTTAAAACAAAAAGAATGTCAGAGGGGAAAAAACCCCTCACTATCCACTGTAAGAATCCTGTGGAAGTTCTCCTTTTCTGACCTAGTGGATTATCTTTCTTACTCTTTTTCTCTTTGCTGTGTTTGTTAGGTAACTCGTAGTACTGGATTTTTGTTCATTCTTATGTTGGTTTAATTAAATATACTTTTGTCTTCCTGGTAATCTGATTGTTGCCACATGATATGGATAAAAAGGCATCACAGCGATCAAAACAAAGAAATTTAATTCATTATTGAGATTATATGATACTAGAGGCCCGGTGTATGAAAATTCATGCACTGGAGGGGGGTTCCCTCAGCCTGGCCTGCCTCCTCTCACAGTCAGGGAGCCTTCAGAGGCGGGAGGCGACGCCCCATCACACCTCTGCTGCTGCCACTTCCAGCAGTGAAAGCCTTGGCCGGCCCTGGTTCCCTAAGACTCAGGCCAGCCCTGGGTGGCTGGGGGGCTGAGGGGACTGGGCACCGCCATCTCGTGGCTTTGGGCACCTCCATCTTTGAGGGCGCAGGCGTCAATTAGCATAGTCCCTCCTTATTGGCTATGGGTGCTGCCATCTTTGAGGACAGAACAGTCAATTAGCATATTCCCTCCTTATTGGCTGTGGGCTCTGCCATCTTTGCAAAAGCATGAGGGTCAATTAGCATATTCCTTCTTTATTAGATAGGATGGTAGAAAAAGTAGCAAAGTGACCTAATGGATTCAGTGACCTATTAATTGCCCTTTTTTTCAATAATGTATCATTTATTTTAAAAGTACCCTTCAATCATGAGAAAGAGAGGGAGAGAGAATAGTTTTGAAATTGTACTCATCACTTACCAAAATATTTGTTTTTCAAATATTAGTAATTCTGTGCATGTATTTTTCCAGATAATTCTTAGAATCATTTAAACTTTTAGTTACAATTGGGTTTTCACTTATCCACCAAATTAAGAACTGATATGTTCACAGTCTAGGAACTGGTTATCTCTGCATTTATTTAGGTTCCTGATATCATAGTTAGTTATATTTTGCTATATATTTCTTATACTGAAATGCTTTATCAGTAATTTACAGATTTTATTTTTATTTCTATTCCTAGTTTGCTAAGAGTTTGTTATAAATGAAAGTTGAGTTTTATCAAACATATTCTCTATATTAAGATAATAAAATTATTTTTCTTCTTTAATCTCCTAATGGGATAAATTATATAGTTTGATTTCCTAATGTTAAACCAATCTTGCATTCTTAAAATAAGTCAAATTAGTCCATGATCTAATTTTATCTGTCAGTCAATTGATCAATCAATTGGAAAGGAAAAAAGCAACAACATAGTTCTAGTATAATGAGTTTTGGGAGAGAGTGAAATTAGATGTTTATATTTAATCCACCTATCTTCCTTACCTAGTAGCTTTAACACTCTTTTTTATAGTCTTATGTGTGTAGTTTTTACTTTGTTTATTTAAATTCTGATGAACATGTTAATTTTTTTCATAGCTTTCACCAATGGCCTCTAGTTAAAGAGAAGTGGGATTCAAATTTTAAATAAGTATGCTGAATATGAACGGAGTTTCACATTTTTAACTAGAGGGAAGGGACAAAAAAAAATAAATCCTCTGGTTTATTTTCCTGCCCACTTGTGTAATTGGTAGGAGTTAGTGTGGGTAATTCGGGGTTCTTTGGACATTCATAGAACTTAAGTAAAGGAGCTGACTCACAAAGGTCTACTGGGGAAGTTCTATCCTAACTTTAGTGCTTTATTGGATAAAATTGTATTAATAGTTAACTTTTAAAGTGCGTAAACAGAAAAGCAAGAAGCAATAGTTTGCAGTAGGAAACAATTTAAATGCAGCAGACATTTTTTTTATCTACTATATAGGAAGCACTGAGCAGGATCCTAAGGATAATACCGTGAATTAGATAGGCTTCTAATACCCTAAGTTAGGTTTTCAGGAGTAACCCTCAATCTGATAAGGAGAGAGGAATTTAAAAGATAATTTCAGTAAAATATGTTGAGCAATATGAGTTGTTTTGATAAGGTGGAAGAGAGGCATATAATCTAGTCTGATGTGGTCAAGCAAGTTTTCTAATAAGATATTACTTAAGCTCAGTGAGTCTTAAGGAATGAGACATTAGGATTGGGAGGAGAGATGATACTTCAGGAAAGAACTATGTTAGTCAAAGAACAGAGGCATGAAATTGTAGGAGATAATGCATGAATTATACCTCATTTGGTACTCTGTGGACTGGAGCTTTTGCTAGAGTAAAGCCAGGTCTGCTATACTAATTCTGATGAGTTTGGGCTTTATCCTCAAAGCCTTGGGGTTATATGAAAGTATGCCAGGGTCAGAATCTTGTTTTATAATAGTATTTCTCAAAGTGTTTTTTGTTTGGTTTGATTTTGGCTATTAATAGGGTTAAGGTAAAGAAAGGACTCTATGATTTAATAAATTTATGAAATTGTAGATTTAAATTCTGTTATTTCTTGATTTAAGACTTCTGAGATTTCTTAAGATGCCAAGATGTATTATAACTTTTTTGCATGGCCTCCCCTCCTGCTCCCCTTGCCCCCTCAAAACACCTTTCTGGATTAGATTTCAATAAAACATGTTTTTTTTAATAGGTCACTCTGTTAGCATAGAGGAGGGTTCTAAGTGAGGATGGCAAGACTATAGTGAAGGAAGTTGATAAAGGCTATGTATTTCCATGCAGGAAGTAATTAGTGTTTGTTCTAGGTTAACGGTTGCTGGGTAAGAGAAAAGGAGATTGAGAAAATTTCACATGCCATATTGATAGAACTTGATGATTGATTGGGCATGAGGTCTTAAGGATTGCTCCCAGTGCTGCTGGTGTGGGTGACTAAGTTAGCTGCCAGTACTACCAAGGGAGTGCAGGAAGAAAAGGTGTAGAGACAAGTTCAGTTTGGAATTCAATGATTTTGATATGCCTACAGTATATGTAAGTAAATGTGTTTAGTGGGCAGTTGGTTATGACTAGGAATCTATATTATAATTTCAGTTGATTTCTAGGATTATCAAAGTTAGTTGAAGTTTTGTAGAAGATTTAGATGTGTTCATTGTGAGCACGTGAACTACTTTTATGGAATGGTAGCCAGCAGCATGCTGGTATTCTCTTGTAGTCTTGACCTTAACTGAAGTAAAGATTTTTGTGACCATTTATTTCCTTATTTTGTTGTTTTTAGTGTGAGTCATGAAAAATTATGTATAACCAACTTTTTTTTGTCAAGGGGAGTAGCATCTTTTTTTCAGTGTGACATAGGTGGGACAAAAGCTAAGCTAGTTGGTTTTTTTTAATTGGCTTGATTTTTAAAAATTATGTGCACCTTTATATTTTTTTAATACAAAGTAAAGAAAGTTAAAAATTAACAGCATATTAGTAATGTATTCAAATCAAACGTTGAAAGTCTTAAACAGCAATCTACAGAGTGATTTCTCTCAGAATTAAGAATTAAAAGATAAAGAAATAATAGATAATCACAAAGGTTTATCAGTTGGGTCAAGATGTCACCATCTAAGCCCCATGTTGGCATTTTTAGCATCTAACCTTATTTCTTTTTAAAAAACAATAAGGTAAAATACATATAACAAAATTTACCCTCTTAACCATTTTTTAAAGGTAACAGTTCAGTGGTATGAAATATATTCAGAATGTGCTACCATCACCACCATCTATCTCCAGAATGGTTTTCATCTTGTAAAACTGAAACTCTATACCTTTTAAAATAGTAACTCCCTTTTCCCCCTTCCACCAGCCCCTAGCAACCACCATTGTATTTTCTCACTTTATGATTTTGACTATTCTAAGTACCCCATATAAGTGGAATTATACAGTATTTGTCTTTTCTGCCTGGCTTACTTCACTTAGCATAATACCCTTGAGGTGCATACGTGCTGTAGCATAAATAAGAATTTCTTCCTTTTTAAGGCTGAAAACATTCCATTGCATATACACATCATACTTTGTTTGTTCATTCATCCATTCATGGATACTTAAGTTACTTTAATGTTTTAGTTGTTGGTGAATAATGCTGCTATGAACATGGGTGTACAAATATCTTTTTGTGTTCTTTCAATTCTTTTGGTATATTCCCAAAAGTTGAATTGCTGGGTCATATGATAATTCTTTCTGTAAATTTTTTGAAGAATTGCCATCCTTTTTTCCACATTGGCTATACCATTTTACATTCCCACAATAGTGCACAGAATTCGAGTTTCTCCATATCTTCACCAATACTTATTTTCTGTTTTGTTGTTTATACTAGCCATTCTAATGGGTATGAGGTGATCTTATTGTAGTTTTGATTTTCATTTCCCTAAGTGATGTTGAACATCTTTTTGTATACTTATTGTGTACGTTTGCAAAAATATCTACTTAGTTCATTTGCTCATTAGGTTGGTTGTTTTTTGGTTGTTGACTTTTAGGGGATCTCTATATATTCTGGATATTAATCCCTTATCAGATATATGACTGTTGATATGGACTTTATAACAAAATTTTAAAATTTTTATGAAATTAAATTTATCTATTTTTTTCTATTGTTGCCTCTCCTCTTATTGTCAGAGCCAGTTAATCCTTGCCAAATCCAATGTCATGAAGCTTTTACCATTTGTTTTCTCCTAAAATTTTTATACTTTTAGCTCTTACATTTATGTCTTTGATCCATTTTAAGTTACTTTTTTATATTGTATATGGTATAGAGGAAGGGTCTTTTGCATGTGAGTGTTCAGTTTTTCTAGTAGCATTTGTTGAAAAGATTGTCCTTTCCCCATTGAATGGTCTTGGCACCCTTGTCAAAAATCATATTTTCTCTGTGGTTATAATGGGGATTACATTTAATATCCTAAACTTATAACTCAGACTTGAATTTATACTATCTTCACTTCAAAAATATATGCAAACTCTGGTCCTTTATAGCTGTATACCCACCCTTTTCAACTGTTGGTATTACAACATTATGTGCCTCAAACAAAAAAATAAATCTTTTAATGACATTTGTCTCTTACATTATATAGAAAATAAAATGTGGAATTAAGTCTAAAAGTTACGATAATACTAGCTTTTTGACTAATTGTTTTAAAAAATGTATTAGTCTCAAGTCATGTATAAAACACAAAGTAGAGTTAAAAGTCATCCTATATAATAAAGAGGAAATATGCAAATTGACCATCACTCCAACACACAAGATGGCCACCCCCATGTGGACACAAGATGGCTGGCAGGGGAGGGCAGTTGTGGGTGATCAGGCCTGCAGGGGATGGCAGTTAGGGGTGACCGGGCTGGCAGAGGAGGGCATTTGGGGGCAACCAGGCCTGCAGGGGAGGGCAGTTGGGGGGGACCAGCCCTGCAGGGGAGAACAGTTGGGGGGAACCAGGAACGCAAGGGAGGGCAGTTGGGAGTGACCAGGCCTGCAGGGGAGGACAGTTGAGGGGGACCAGCCCTGCAGGGGAGGGAAGTTACGGGCAACCAGGCTGGCAAGGGAGGACAGTTAGGGGCGACCAGGCCGGCAGGGGAGGAAAGTTGGGGGCAATCGGGCCAGCAGGGGAGCAGTTAGGCATCGATCAGGCTGGCAGGGGAGTGGTTAGGGGGTGATCAGGCTGGCAGGCAGAAATAGGGGCAATCAGGCAGGTAGGCAGGCAGGCAAGCGGTTGGGAGCTAGCAGTCCTGGATTGTGAGAGGGATGTTTCACTGCTCTCGAGGGGTCTCAGATTGGAGAGGGTGCAGACTGGGCTGAGGGACATCCCCTCCTCCCCTCCTCCCCCCCCCCCCCCCCGCGTGCACGAATTTCATGTACTGGGCCTCTACTTGTTACAATAGTACTAGTTATTATAATTACCCATATGTTTTCCTTTACTGAGTTTTTTATTTGTTCATGGGACTTGAAGTTACTGTCTAGCATTATGGTTGTTTTTTGTTTTTTGTTTTGTTTTTTATTTCCACCTGAAAGGCTCCCTTTAGTATTTCTTGGATGGCAGAGCTAATAGTATTGAACTCTTCAGATTTTTAAAATCTAGGAATATCTTAACTTCTCTCACTAATGAAGGGCAGTTTCGTCAGATATAGGGTTCTTGGTAGACAGTATTTTTATTTTAGTACTTTGAATATATCAGTTATTGCCTATGGCCTTCAAAGTTTCTGATGAAAAATCTGCTGATAGTTTTATTGAGGATCCCTTATATTTGATGAGTAACTTCATGCTGCTTTCAAGATTCTCTTTGTTGTTTTATTTATAACTAGAGGCCTGGTGCACATGCACTGGTGGGGGGTGTGGCCTGCAGGGATAGGCCCACTGTGGGAGTGCTGCTCATTCTGGTGCTGAGCAGCAACTCCCCCAGTGGGAGCGCACTGACCACCAGTGCACTCCTGCATTGAGCGTCTGCCCCCTGGTGGTCAGTGTGCATCATAGCAGCTGGTCAATCATTCATTCTGGTTGTTCTGCCTTTCAGTCACTGGATGGATGGAGATATATATACTAGAGGCCCAGTGCACAAAAATTTGTGCACTCGGAGGGGAGGGGGGTCCCTCAGCCCGGCCTGTGCCCTCTCACAGTCTGGGACCCCTCGGGAGATAACGACCTGCTGGCTTAGGCCTGCTCCCGGGTGGCAGAGGGCAGGCCCAATCCCTAGGTGCAGCCCTTGGTCGGGCTCAGACCAGGGCCGATTGGGGAGTTGGGGCGCCGCCCCCGTCATGCACAGAGCAGGGCGATAGGGAGGTTGTGATGCCACCCTCAGTTATGCTTAGGGTAGGGCCGATTGGGGGGTTAGGGCACCGTCCCCTGTCACACTCAAGACAGGGTCGATGGGGAGGTTGCAGCACCACCCCCCTGTCACGCACAGAGCAGGGCCAATCAGGGGGTTGGGGCACTGCCCCCTGTCACTCACAGAGCAAGGCCCATCAGGGGGGTTGGGGTGCTGCCCCCTGTCACGCATAGAGCAGGGCCCATCAGGGGGTTGGGGCGCCGCCCTCTATCATCCACAGAGCAGAGCCGATCAGGGGGTTGGGGCGCCGCCACTCTCACACTCAGGGCAGGGCCGATGGGGAGGTTATGGCTCTATCCCGTCACACACACAGCAGGGCCCGTGGGGGCTGGGGGGTTGGGGCGCTGCACCCTGTCACACACAGAGCAGGGCCGATCAGGGGGTTGGGGCGCTGCACCCTGTTGCACACAGAGCCGCAGGGCGATCAGGGGGTTGGGGAGCTCCCCACTATCAGGCACAGAGCAGGGCTGATCAGGGGGTTGGGGTGCCTTCCCCTGTCACGAACAGAGCAGGGCGGATAGGGAGGTTGTAGCCCCGCCCCCTGTCACACACAGAGCCGCAGGGCGATCAGGGGGTTTGGGCGCTGCCCCCTATCACGCTGATCCCGGTGCCGGGAGGCCTCTCGGCTCCACTGATCCCGGTGCTGGGAGGCATATTACCCTTTTACTATATAAGATAGAGGCCTGGTGCATGGGTGGGGCTGGCTGGTTTGCCCTGAAGGGTATCCTGGATCAAGGTGGGGGTCCCCACTGGGGTGCCTGGCCAGCCTGGGTGAGGGGATGATGGCTGTTTGCAGCTGGTCACACCTCCTTCAGGGTGGGGGTCCCCACTGGGGTGCCTGGCCAGCCTGGGTGAGGGGATGATGGCTGTTTGCAGCTGGTCACACACCCTTCAGGGTGGGGGTCCCCACTGGGGTGCCTGGCCAGTCTGTCTGGGGGTGACTGAAGCTCCCAACCGCTCCTTTTTTTCTTTTTCTTTTTTATTCTGGGCCAGCTTTAGCTTTGAGGCTTGGCTCCAGCTCTTAGGCTTCTTCTGCTGAAAGTAGGTTTCTGGCCTTTGCTTACAATGTTGCGATCCTTCTGGCTGAAGCCTGGCAGACTAAAGCAGGTTTCTGGGTTTTGTTTAGCTTCTATATTTGTTACATACTTGCTTAGAGTTGCAGCTCAGAGGCCTGCATCGGCAGGCGGGGAACGTTGGCGTCCTCCGTCACTGAAGCAAGCAAGCCTCATGTTAGTTTCAAGCTGCCTGGCTGCCGGCCGCCATCTTGGCTGGCAGTTAATTTGCATATCTCGCTGATTAGCCAATGGGAAGGCTAGCGGTCGTACGCCAATTACCATGTTTCTCTTTTATTAGATAGGATATATATATATATATAGACTAGAGGCCCAGTGCACCAAATTTATGCCTGGGGGAGGGGTGTTTCTCAGCCCAGCCTGTACCCTCTCCAATCTGGGACCCCTCGAGGGATGTCCGACTGCCTGTTTAGGCCCAATCATCGGGCCTAAACGGGCAGTTGGACATCCCTCTCACAATCTGGGACTGCTGGCCCCCAACTGCTCGACTGCCTGCCTGCTTGATTGCCCCTAACCACTTCTGTCTGCCAGCCTGATCACCTCCTAGCCATTCCCCTGCCAGCCTGATTGATGCCTCACTGCTCCCCTGCTGGCCCGATTGCCCCTAACTGTCCTCCCCTGCAGGCCAGGTTGCCTCTAACTGCCCTCCCCTGCTGGCCCGATTGCCCCTAACTGCCCTCCCCTGCTGGCCTGGTTGCCCCCAACTGCCCTCCCCGGCAGGCCTGGTCGCCCCCAACTGCCCTCCCCTGCTGGCCATCCTTGACCACATGGGGGTGGCCATCTTGTGTGTTGGAGTGATGATCAATTTGCATATTACCTCTTTATTATATAGGATAGACTAGAGGCCTGGTGCACCAAATTTGTGCATGGGGGGATGTCCCTCAGCCCAGCCTGCACCCTCTCCAATCTGGGGCCCCTCGGGGGTTGTCCAACTAAACTGGCAGTCGGACATTTCCCTCACAATTTAGGACTGCTAGCTCCTAACTGTTCACCTGCTTCCCTGCCTGATTGCCCCTAACCACTTCTGTCTGACAGCCTGATCGCCCCCTAACTGCTTCCCTGCCAGCCTGATTGATGCCTAACTGCTCCCCTGCTGGCGTGATCACCCCCAACTGCCCTCCCCTGCCATGACCCGCCTCCTCTGCCGGGGCCCCGCCTCCTCTGCACAAGGCGGCGGAGCCACGGGACCCCCCAGGCCTCACCACACGAAACGGCCGCCGGGCCCTGCCTCCACTGTGTGTGCGGCCATTTTGTGGCAGCCGTCTTGCGGTGGCCATCTTATGATGACGTCACGCACAAGGGCGCGAGGACCATGTAGGCTTTTATTAGTATAGATATGTCTCAATTTGGGTACCCTTGTGTTCATCTGACTTAGATTTAACTGAGGACCTTGGATGTTTTATTCATGTATTTCATCAAATTTGTGCATTTTTTTCTTATCTTTTTCTTCAGATAATCTCTCTGCCACTTTTGCTCTTCTTCTTCTGGGACCCCATAATGCACATGTTGATTCCCTTTACAGTATTCCACTGGCTCCTTAGCCTTTGTTCACATTTTTTCAATCTTTTTTCTTTCTATTCCTCAGATTTGATATTTCCCATTGCCCTATAGCCAACAAATTCTTTTGTTTTCCTGCTCAGATCTTCCTTTGAATATTTTTAGTGAACTTTCCAGTTCCATTGTTGTAACTTTTTGGCTTCCTTTTAGGCTTGCTTTCTCTTTATTGTTATTTCCATTTTGTTCATACATCATTTTCCTGACATTTCGCACATCTTTACTTTTTTAAGCATACTTAAGACAATTGTCCTAAATCCTCTGTCTGTTAGATTTACTATCAAGTCCTTTTTTAAGGACAGTTTCTGTTAATTTTTTTTCCCCTTGGAATCAGGGCCATACTTTCCTGTTTCTTTTTATGCCTTGTGATTTTTTGTTGTTGAAAACTGGAAATTTTAATCTAATAATGTGGTAACTCTAGAAATCAGATTCTCTTCTTTCCTCAGAGAAGAAAGAATAAAATCCCCTCTGTTTTTGTTATTTATTTTATTGTTGTATGCTGTCTTTTTGCCAAAGATCAGCCTGAGGTTTAAACTTACGGTTTTCTCTGGCCCTTTCTGAGCCTGTACCTTGCCCTGGGCACACATAGTGACTTGCAGATTTTCCCTGTTTATACAGTTGCTTTTGAATATTCTATTATAATGTTTGCCTCCCAAAAGGAGAAAAAAAGAGGACAATGAAAAGATAAATAAAAGGGCACTGGCTATTTAAATACCCGAAAAGTCACTTCAGGTAGTGAGAGAGGCTTGCAACAATGGGGAGAGGTGCATCAATGATGGCCAACCATCTGTCTACCCTTCTGAGGTCAGAAGTAGCAATTAGTGATCAGAGCTCAGATCCCTGATGTTTGAAATACAAGGTTCTTTGTGCCCATCTTGGCTCTAACAAGCTGTGTGCAAACTGCTTCTGGAGTGTGTGCAGGACTGTCTATCATGGGTTGGGTAGTCCCTGCCAGTCTAAGAACTGAAATTAACCAAAGATACAGTCCTATAGTAGACGCCAGAGTTTTAAAATAGGTACATCAGATTGATCCTGTTAGTGCAATTGTTGCGTAGTTGGGTAGAGATATTCCTGGTGCTTCCTGCTCAACATCTACTTAGAATCTTCTCCTAATTGGCCTCATTTTACAATAATTATTATTTTTAATGATCTACAATATAGGATAGCTATGGAAAAAATAGAAAATGCTTATTTATTTTCAACATACACTTGACAGATGTTTCCTTCTTTCTTTAATCTTTTTGTGAACATTCTGTAATGGCTGCACACAAAGTGAATATGTTTCCTTTGACCTTGTGGGCAGATACCTATCTCACATGAGTTAACAATAGTGGCAAATCTTTTAAATCATAAGTGGTCAGCTATAGTTTAAATAAACTTAACTATATGAAGAGGTGAAATATTCTGTATGGATTGCTTTATAGAAAAATAGCATTTCATGAAATAGATTTAGTTATAGTGATACCTACAAAAAGAGTTGAGAACATCAATGAAGCTTGCAAATAAGATCAAATGAACAGAATAGTTATCATCTCTTTAATGATATCTGATTGGAAATATTGCAATTAATATTAAAATTAAATTTCTGAAAAAGTTTAATCTCTTGATATTTCCTTATTCTATTGAAGCCTTTTAAATCCCTCAGAGATAAAGACAAAAATTATTATTAGAAGGTTTATCTTCAAGTATTATAGGAAAGTATAAAAAAATCAGAATGGAAAGCATCTGTTGCAAGTACCAGAAAATTATGCTATTAATTTAAGTGTCATCAGAGCACAAAAGATCACATTTCAGGACTGTGAGAAAATTATTAAAATACTGGAAATAATAGTACTTAAGATGAAGATATTATACTCTAAGATCTGGTTAAGTGACTGACATTATTATATCACTTCAGGTATTATAAAAGTAACAAAATGCTTTTAAAGATAATAAGCGTTACATTTTGAGATTGGCAGTGTTCACACTTTTCTGCTTAAGTGCTTTCCTAGTTTAGCATAATTTAATAACAGTTATGGGGGAATAGCTAACATCTTAGTTCCCATATATATCTTTTCTCCCTCCTTCAATATATACACATTTGTATATATCTATATATACATATAAAAGTGATAAAAGTTTCATTATCTATGTGGTGGGTTTATGAACAGTTACTCTCCCGCTTTTGTCCTTGCTGTTAGAAATGTTTTCATTTTCTAAGGTTTTTAAAGCTAATTATTGGGAAGTCTACTGTAAAGAAGGTATTGCTATTTAAATCCATTAGTATCCAGAAATCAGAATGAGTTTTTTAAACAGCTTTGTTGAGGTGTAATTGATATACGATAAACTGAACATATTTAAAGTGTAAATAATTTGGTGAGTTTAGCACATGTTTACCTCTGTGAAATCATCCCTACAATCAAGATAATAAACATTTCCATTACACCCAAGTTTCCTCCTTTCCCTTTTTAATTTCACCGTTCTCTCCCTTTTATCTGGCCCCTAGGCAATTACTGATCTGCTTTTTACAATTTTATATAATTCTATTTCAGGGGTTTTTTCTCAGCACAATTAGAGATTTGTCTATGTTTTATTATGTAATAAGAGTTTATTCTTTTTATACTGAGTAGTAGTATTCCATTGCATGGATATATCACATATTGTCCTGCTGAAAGACATACGGGTTGTTTTCAAGATTTGGCCATTACAAATAAAAAACTATGAACATTATGTGCATATTATTATATGAATCATATACTTTCATTTCTCTTCAACAAATACCTAGGAGTAGAATGGCTGGATCATATAGGAAATATATGTTTAACTTTCTAAGAAATTGCTAAACAGTTTTCCAGAGTGGTTTTGGCATTTTACATTTCCAACAATAGTGTCTGAAGATTTCTGTTTCTCTAATCCTTCTAATAGCTGGGTAGTGGTAGCTCATTGTGATTTTATTTTATTTTTTTTTCAACTGACAACATCAGCTTTTAATAATGGAAACAAATTGCCATTCCAAAAACAATTTAGGGAAGAAAAATGTTCCCTATAAAAATAAACTTACACTCCTCAAGATTATAAATATTATAACTTTTAGCTCATTATGATTTTAATTTGTATTTCCTACTGACCATTGATGTTGAGCAAATGTTCATGTCATCCATACATCTTTTTTGATAGAGTGCACTTTTTTCTTTTTTTTTTTGCCTAAAGTCCGAAAGTAATGGGGATATGTTCCATATTTATGGGTTAAAAGACTCAATATTGTCCGTCCTGTCCAAATTAATGTATAGATATAATGCAATCCAGTCAAAACCCCAACAGATTTTTTCTAGAAACTGAAGAAATGACTCTAGAATTTATATCATATATAAAAGAGGTAATATCAAAGAGGTAATATGCAAATTAACCCTCACAAGATGGCTGCCTGTGACCAGGCTGGCAGGGGGGTTAGTGAGGGACTACCAAAGAACTGAACAAGCAGGCTGCATGGGGCAGCCAGGCTGGCAGGGGGGTTAGTGAGGGATGACCAAACGACTGAATAGCAGGCTGCGTGGGGCAACCAGGCTGGCCAGGGATCCGTGAGGGGTGACCAGGCTGGCGGGGGGGGACATTTGGGGGCAACCAGGCCAGTAGGGGGGCATTTGGGGGCGACCAGGCCGGCGGGGGGGGGGTGCAGTTGGGGACAACCAGGCTGGCGGGGGGGGGGGCAGTTGGGGGTGATTAGGCTGGCAGGGAGGGCAGTGAGGGCAACTAGGCTGGCAGAGGGGCAGTTAGGGGTGACCAGGCTGGCAGGGGGGCAGTTAGGAGCAACCAGGCCGGCAGGGAGGGGGCAGTTGGGGGCAACCTGGCCAGCAGTAGGGGGCAGTTAGGGGCGACCAGACAGGCAGGCAGGTGAGCAATTAGGAGCCAGCGGTCCAGGATTGTGAGAAGGATGTCCGACTCTCAGTTTAGGCCCAATCCTGGGATAGGGCCTAAACCAGCAGTCAGACATTCCCTGAGGGGACCCGGATTGAAGAGGGTGCAGGCTGGGCTGAGGGAACACCCCCTCCCCCCCCCCACACACACACCGCATGAATTTCGTGCACCGGGCCTCTAGTTTAAATATAAAGGAGCTAGAGTAGTCTGAAAAAGAACAAAGTTGGAGGACTAATCCCACTTAGTTTGCACTTGTACATAGTGTTTTTATACCTAGCTTCTTTGTAGAATGTAAAAAAAAAAAAAAAACGGTTTCTCACTATTTCACTAATTGGTATGAGCATGTTTTGAAAAGAGTTGTCTTAAGCATACAAAAATTCATCAGTGGGTACTGACAGTGTGGAAACCAGACCACTGATTTCTTTGACTAAACATACAGTTGCTAGCCATGGAGCTAATGAGAACTACTTCATCCATCTCCCTACTTACTTATTGGCTATGCTTCATAAGAAAATGTGACACCCTTTAAGGTTTTTGAATAGTGATACATCCTAGTCTTCTGATGATTTATTTTATGCATTAAACATAAATAAGAATAATCAATCCCGATGTTTCCTTGCTTCAGTATTGAGGTTCTTGACTCATACATGCCTTCCAACATAAAGATTGGCAAGCATGGCCAAAATAGACTGTGCTTCAGCATTATAAAACTGGGCAGGAAAAACAATAAGCCAGTTAGTATTTTTGTAAGGTCATGGATTGGTGACTTTTGAACAGACTTTCTAATGGTTCATGATCTCAAGGTTTAAATGCCAAATCTATCATACGGAATAAGACTGTTCAGAGATCTTTCCAGTTGTGTTTGCTCAGAAATTTTCTGGGAATCAATGTAGGGGTCCCAGATACAGATCTTTTCACTGAGAAGCCCATATACAGAACAGTCCAGATATTCTGATTTCAGTGCAGAGAATTTCATTAAGTGCCTTAGGTGATTCTAATATTAGATTGATCTCTTAATATTTTTATGCCTGCTATTTTCAAATCATGGAAAGATGTCTATTTTTCCCCCTCAAGATTACACTTGATCTTAGCCAAAAGGCTGAGAAGTGATTTTCCTCAGGATTAATACATTCTTTTTATTCTTCTGACCTTTGCTTTTAACACAGGAAATTGGACTCCGTATCAGGCAATAGCTCCCCTGTTAAACTTAGATCTTCTGCTCCCTGTGAATGTAATGTTACAGAGGTAGTTTTCTAACTTCTGGTATTTAGTCTGTGCCGTTTTTCTGGTCATAGCTTTATCCCATATAAATAGACACCACATAAACCAACCCGATGTGGTTCGAGTGCCCTCAGCATGGGTCCTTGCCGCAAATCCTTGGAATAAACAGCGGTTCTCAGCCTGTGGGTCACGACCCCTGAAAATACATCCTGCACATCAGATATTTACATTACGATTCATAACAGTAGCAAAATTACAGTTGTGAAGTAGCAACGAACATAATGTTATGGTTGGGGGTCACCACAACATGAGGAACTGTATTAGAGGGTCGCGGCATTAGGAAGGTTGAGAACCACTGGTACTCTTCTCACCTTGCTTTATAATTTCTAACTTTCTCAGGATCTCTCTCTTTTTTACATTTTAAGGAAAAGAGATTGTTGAGGTTGTTTTTCATCCTGTCCTCTCCTCTTCCCCATCACAGGAAGGCTTGGGTGAGAGGCTTCTACGTCATAGTCTTCGTTTCTGGGATACTTTTCTTCTCTGTGAGATAGTTTGTTGCTTTTGGGACACAAAGCCTTGTGTTTTCTTTAGTTTTTTAGATACTAATTTCTGTTACCTTTTTTCCCTCCAGGCTTATTTCTGTCTCATATCTTTGTTCCTCTAGTTCCTTTTCTTTAATCATGGCCCTATCTATGCACGTGTGCAAAGAAGGATGATACCTTCTTTTGATTAGTAAATTAATCAGTTGCAATATCTTGGGTGTTATTTTTGGATCTTCACTACATTTAATCTATCTAACTGCTTTGTTTTTCCTACTAGGAATTTATGGTTTCAAACCAATTCCAAAAATTCAAAAGTTTTGGAAGGCTGATACTTTTTCCTTTAAATAATTGAAGTTGTATAATGCATCTTTCACTTCTTCCTTACATACATTCTATATAATAATAGGCTAATATGCAAACTGGCCCCTCAGGAGTTCAACCAACCAGGAGTTCGGCAGCTCGCTATGACATGCGCTTACCATCAGGGGTGGCACACAACTAAGGAAGGCCCCAGCTGGCCCTGATTGCCGGCCAGGCCTAGGGATCCTACTCATGCATGAATTTTATGCACTGGGCCTCTAGTAGGGTTATAAAATATAACACAAATATTTTGATTCTGATATGTAGTTCTTTTAAAAAATATATTTTTATTGATTTCAGAGAGGAAGGGAGAGGGAGAGATAGAAACATGAATGACGCACACCCCACACTAGGGATGGAGCCCACAACCCAGGCATGTTCCCTGACAGAAAATCGAACCGTGACCTCTTGGTTCATAGGTTGATGTTCAGCCACTGAGCCATGCCGGCTGGGCTGATACATAGTTATTTTGATTAAAGAAATGATTGCTATACATCAAAGCATAGAAATTATTTACATTTAATGTATATATATTTATATATAATTTCAATTTAAAATCTGTTTATAAACAATAATTGGAAATAAATGGGAGTACATAATAGTAATCGGGATCTTGAAATATAGATACTTTTAAGTGGACAGAATGACCTACTTTATGGATTTTTGAAGTTATATTTAGAATTCTTAACATAGATCTGGAAGTGACTTTAGAAGCTATCTAGTGCACAACCACCTTTATATTTGCAATGTTAAGGTTTCTAGAAGTTGAATATGTCTTGGTTAAGATCAGATATTTAAGATTACAGCTGTGTTCTCCTTATGGATTCTTTATCTTTGTATTAGATTTCAAAATAGTCCTATCAGGGGTTGAAATATTAGTTTCATTGAATTAAGTATATTTTTCCCTATGATGTGCATCTGTATAGAGATGGCTGCGTAGTTCTAGAGTTCTCCATCTGGCTTAAATAGATTTGGGTAGGATCATAGAGAAGATAGTTACTAAGCCTTGGAGGAGTAAATATACCCATGGAAAGTGTTAGTTTACTCCGTGTAAACATATCTGTGTACACATACTAAAAAAGAATGATAATTGCAAGCCATGACAAAGAACTGTAGTTTTAATCAGTAATAATATATAAAACACAATTCGCAAGCTACTTGTATGTAAACTTAAGAAATAGACTAATCATCAACGATTATTTCATATGTCATGTAGTTCAGTTCAGTTTAAATATTTATTGAATAGCTTTTGCAACTTGTGTTACTGTCATTAAGTGGTGGTATTACAAAGAAAAAATATTTTGATAAGAACTGCACCTAAACTTTTATGATAGAATACAAAAATCAACTTAATTGCAATATAAATAATGGGCTTTAGGGGAATATGACTAGAGGGGGGAATATAGTTAAAAGGTTGATATGAATGGTTTTAAGTGGGAAACTGATCTGTTCAGTTTTATATTTTAGATCAGGTACTCTACAGTAAGGTAGTTAAAGTCAAGGATGGCTAGTCTGGATATGGAAATAGGAACTAGGGAATTATTCTAATGGCATATAATTATGCTAGGGTAATAGAGTTGTCAAGATAAATATGTTAAAACAGAATCAGGTTCTATGTTAACTTACTAAATTTATTAGATGAAGAGAGGACATCTATAAGGATCACAACTAGTTTGTTTGATAATCTTAAAAATTGTGGTGAAACCAGTGGGAAAAAGTAATAAAATATAGCCCATAGTAAAACAAACAAACACACTTGAGAGTTTAGTTTTCTGATTTCTGGATTTTGACATTTAAACTTGTAGGTAAGTGTGGTATACCAGAAGAGAACAGATATTCTACCTTCAGTATTGTGAAAGGTTCTTCTCAGACATTAAGCTCTAGTTATTATAAACTTTTCTATATATAAGTCTAAAAAGTTATTCATTCATGTTTAAAAGTAATTTAAGTTGCAAATAGTACTGCATTTAACTTGATAATGACAGCAAAAGTGAAAATATTTTCATTCTAAAATTGTAACACTGCCCCAAATATATTATATACATTAATAGTCTTACATACATATCTTCTTGTATTAGTAGTTACTATGTCATATATATAATACAAAATTCATCATACAAATAAATGATGGAAAACATTTAAAAATGACATTTATCAAAAAAGCCAGTCTTCTTGAGAATTGTATAGTCCAGTGACAAAGGAATTCTGTTAATATTGATGGAGGTGAAGAGGTTTGAAGCAGAGCGAGTTGACTCTTGTTTATAAGAGTCTATTTTTAGCTGAAATAAAGCAGTTAAAATTCTAAATTTGAGTTATAAAATAAAAGTGAAAGATGATATGCAATTGATAGTGCCATACAACTTATTCAGCGTTCATCTATCTTTTCACAGAGTTCCCTAATAAGCATTCATAGTCAGTTTTTGGCAGCATTGGAATCACTGAAGACATTCTGGGATGTTATGGATGAAATCGACGAGAAAACTTGGGTACTTGAACCAGAAAAACCTACTCGGAGTGCAACGGCACGCAGAATTGCAGTAGGTGGGGAAAGATGACTAATGAGGTTTTTTTCTTTTTTACGCATTTGGTTGTATTTCGTGTTACTTAGGAAAATGTATCTAAAGATGACATTGGACTTATAGGTGAGACTTTTCTGCATGAAGTAAACTATTAAAACTTTCTGGAATGAACTTTTTTTTATTACTATGTATTTAAATGTAAATATTTCAGGGGGAAAGGGCAAGTACTGAGGTGTTTCATTATAAAAGGTGATGATCCAATGGAAGCAGCATTCAGAGATGGTGTTAAATTAGCTTTTAATTAGCACAGAAATAGTGGAGCAGGCTTTTCAAAACTTACATTACTTAGGAAAAAGAACTGTGTTAGAAATAATGAAGTCTTCATCCATGAAACTAGAGAAGATGAGTGTGAACAAATCTGGGAATATTTTCTGAAAAAATATAGAAGAGAATAAAATAACTCACAGGCCTTTGAAGAGTAAACAAAAAGCACAAAATAATTGAATATTTTTGAAGTATTTTCATAAATATATGAAATAACTATAAATATCATCCTTTAAATATCACCATATTCTCCTTACTATAAAATGATTGTTTTATGTATTTCATTATGAGCAAGCAAAACAGTTTTCAAGGTCTGCCTTTCAAGACTAGATATTTTAAATTCCATTTGAGTTCACACTAAATACTGTAGTTGGTTAGAAGATACCTATTCATATCTTTCCTCCCTCTCTTCCTAGCTCAAATAGATATGTTGTTACAAATCATATGTTCCGAATGATATCTTGAAATTTTGATGTGGATCATATCCCAATTAGTGAGCAATTTTTAGAGTTTTTACCCAGGCATACTATATTTATTACGTGGGGGAAAAGTGGTATGTTATTAGAAGAGGAAAATATAATCGTACAGCAGTTCTACAGTGTTGCTACCCAATTTGTTAAAAAAAAAAAAAAAACACAAAACCTAAAAGGTAAACTATGATTTGCCTTTATAAGACCAAGTTTTTAGCAAATTAAGTAAAAGATTACTTAATATAGCCATTGTTAGTTAATAATCACTGTTAAGGGAAAGTATTTTCTGGAGTTAAAGGCTAATACAGAATTTGTGTTCATGGCAAGGAATGCATTAGCAAATGAGATTATAAATTAACTTTCTGTTTTTCTCATTGAATGACTTACAGTCATTTATTTTCTTTGGTTACCTTTTTGCCAGATATGTAATAATTGTACTTATGTTTCTAGGAGAAGAAGAAAGTATAATTGTACAACAGTTCTACAAAGCATGTTGTTACCCCGTTAGCCAAAGGCTTATACAATATAGAGTATAGAATTTATCAAGACATTACATTTTTATCATAAAAATAAAATTCAAATTGACCATAAACAATTATACTGTGCACTTTCAAAAATAGTAAAATATATGAAATTTGTACGGTACTCTAGTATAGTTAAAATTTATTTTAAAAAATCTAGTACCAAGTAGAAATAGCTTTTTTATAGATTTTGCAAGCAAGATTAGTTGCTGTTTTCACTAAATGAACACTTTCAAATTTAATAGGAATTGAACCCTTTAACTTACAGGCAAAAACCTCACATGGAGCAAAAGAATTCAGAAAGAATTTTTATAAACCTTCATAAAACTCAAATGTTAAGCATGTTTATTTTTTCCCATTTGTTGTACTTCCAGTCTTTAATTCTGACCATAGTTCTATTATTTCCAAGAGAGTCATGAGAAGTAATTTAGGTATTTCTTAAATATTTGATTTGTGAATATTTAAAAAACCATCAATACATAGAACCTTGTATTTAAACTTTAATAGAATGCTAACCAAGATTCTGATCTAAATTAATTATATTAACTTATGGATTGACTGTTTTTTTGAAACTTAGGGTCCCCAAATCTTTAGCCACAATTATAATTTCAAAATTTACATCTTTTAATGAAATTATACTATAGAGATATATTTACCTTTTATGAAAAATTTTTATGAGAAATTTATAAAGCATTTGGTTACTATTTCCTTGTATATACAATGAAATAAACACCCAGCCAGATACTCATTAATTTTTTTGTAAAAACTTTTAATATCTTTTATTCTAGGGAATAATGCTTCCATACATATAGAGGTGGACCCCAAGCACCCCACTATGCTTCCCGAGTGCTACTTCCTTGGAGCTGACCATGGTGTGCGATCTCAGATTCAAGTCTTTTAACAGAATCATAAAATCCTTGTCTACTACTGTTAAAATATTACTCTAAAATATTAGGGGTAATTATTTCAAATGAAAATCTCATTTTGAACTGCATACTTTGGTTTTAATATATTATTTTCTAATGAAGTAAACAAAATCTGTAGTTAACAATACTATATTGTATATTTAAAAGTTACTATGAGATCTTAAAAGTTTTCATCTTAAGAAAAAATTATCTGGTGATGGATATTAATTTGTGGTAACCATTTCACAATATATACATATGCCAAATCATTATGTTGTACACCTAAAACTAACAGTGTTGTATGTCAATTGAAATGAGAAACAAATTCTGTGCCAAATGTGGTTTTACGAAATGAGAACAACAACCCCTAAATTATTAAACTTTTTTTTTCTTTAAATATCTAAAGTGGTGAAACCCCTAGGAATTAAGCTGAGCAGAAACATACATTTGTGGTAGGTATCTTTGCAATAGAACTATTACTTTTCTATGACTTTACAAATTTCATTAAAAAAATTTTATGTTTTCAGGGATCCAGAAAATACTCTATTACAAAATTTGAAAGATGTTTTAGAAATTGATTTCCCAGCTCGTGCTATCCTAGAAAAATCTGTAAGTGTTTTCATTGCTTTGATATTCCAAACAGCATTGAAGAATGAAAGTTAAAAGTTCTTTTAGGCACCAGAGAAAAATGATGTTGAAAGTGAGGGAATTTGAAGAATTTTATAACAGACTTCTGAACTGCAAGCAAGTTGCATGAAAGTACTTGTTAACCTTCGACTGATGGTGATGTGTACTTTTCATGGTCTTTGTAACCGTAAATTGATTGACAGACATCTTTATTATTAAAAATAGAGGGTAAGGTCCAAACTAGCTAATGGAATGTTTGGATTTTCTATATTGTCTGCTTCTGGATGACTGAAATGAAGTTCTGATTAGCTTAATATAAGTGTTTAAAGATAGCAGTACGGTTTTTCAAAACTGAACAGACAAGATTGCATTGAAAATAAATTTAGAATTGAATTTTGACAAAGCTACTAAGTTATAAAACACTAAAGTGGTCTTGATGTTTTTGTCTTTTCCTTTAGTTACACAATTTTGAAGTTTAGTTAGTAATCACTAGCTAATATCAGTTCCTGTTTTTACATACTTGAGTGTATATTGATGTACAATATGGGAAAATTACTTAAGCCCAAACGTCTTGTGAGAATAAACAGAATCTGTTTTTTTATGTGTATCCATGTGTATAATTTATTGGATGAAAAGGGAGAGCGCTCATACAAATAGCTTTTCTTGTGTTAAATAGTAATGTGACTCTATTTTTTTATAATAATTTTTATAAAAACTATAATTATAAAAATGTAACATTATCTATACCATATTCATTCTCTCATCTCATTCTGTATGTTTTAAACACACTTATAAATATATCTTTTCTTTTGCAGGATTTTTCTATGGATTGTGGAATTTGTTATGCCTATCAACTTGATGGTGCCATTCCTGATCAAGTGTGTGATTATTCTCAGTGTGGGCAGCCTTTCCATCAAATATGCTTATATGAGGTAAAGTAAAAATCACATCAGTTAAGACTTTTTTCAGCTAACACAACAAAGAAAGAATATAAATGTGAAATATTTAGACTCTAAAATCTATTTCAGTATGATCTCCTGTTTTTTCATTAGCTCCTGCATTACTATACTAGTTCATTCCAGATGTCCATGTGCTTCATTTTTTTCATCATGCCCAGAATACATTCATGGACTACTATTGACACATAAATTAAACTGATGGTACACTAGAATCTTTCAGGAAACACCTCATGTAACCACATGCAAACTGTAGACTCACCTAGTTGGGGGTGGTAGTGGCAATAAGGTGAAGGGGAACTAGCACTGTGGAGCATCTTACTTTTCAGGCTAGATTCAAGTATAGAATAAATGAAATAATCTTACGTTTGATAATTGAGAATACATTTTGTGACCTGAGTATCTCACATCACTCTTAGTGACATTTTATTTGCTATATGTGAAGACTGCTTTCATTTCTGTCTCTCATCATTTGCTCTGTATAGCATTCATCTTAGTGCACAGTTGACATATGTTAAACTATATGTGCATCAATATACAAAACACCTTCCAGTTGTATGGTGCTTTCAATTTTCTAAGTCTTCCATAGTAATACTACCTGGTTTTAACAAGGGAGAGCTGAGTTAGAGATGTCAGTTTACCTTATATAAAAATCATATCAGTTCTAATTATAGAGATACTCTTAAGGGAACATGTGTTTTCTTTTATAATAATGAATTATTCATTTAGTTTTTTAAAATGAACTGTCTAATGCTGGTAATAAATGGTTGAGAGTTAACCCACTATTGGTGATTAACACCAGAATTCAGACTTAACTTTTCAAGAGTTTATGGTATCTTTCACCGCATTAGGTCTTAAGTTGCAATTAATGTCTTTAGGTAGGTCTGTGAGCCCCATAGACCCATATGCATTATTTGTGTGTTTCAGGGATAGAAAAGATAAATAATTTTCATCAAAATCTTACCGGGGTCCATAATTTGGTTATACAGCACTGGGTATAAACCTTGAAATCCATGTTGGTTTCCCTTGTTATTCCACATATTAGTAGTCTAACATTGGCTCAGAAAATGTTCCCCTTACTCTTGCAAAAGAGATTTAAGAGAGTAAATTATTTTTGGAATTATCTGTAATCAGTCTAACATTGCTCCCTTTCTCTTCTCTTTAAAATCTCCAGTGGTTGAGAGGACTACAGACTAGTAGACAGAGTTTTAACATTTTATTTGGTGAATGTCCATATTGTAGTAAGGTAAGCAATTAATCACATTTCATGAAATATCCTTAGCGGTTAGTTATGTGTTTTAGAAGATATCTTTATATCAGCTTTTCTAAAACTTTTTGAGATATAACTTATGTATTTAAAAAAGCAAAGTTTCTGTAAGATAAGTTGTCCCTATAAATAAAATTTTAATTTTCAAACTGCTCCTTTGATCCAAAGAGGTAATCCCTCTTTTTTGGAATAACCTTTTTAAATTTTCTGGGTGATCTGCAACTTCAGAGAAGTATTTTCAAACTGTATCATGACATCATTTCTTGTATCAAGCAATTTTTTTTTTTAGAATGTTCACACATTTGTTTTGTTAAAATGTATTCCTTTTTTTTTTAGCCAATTACCTTGAAAATGTCTGGGAGGAAGCCCTAAAATGAGAATGTAACATTTCTGTGAAGAACTGAAACTTTAAAAGCTATCAAAAGGATTTTATTGGATATCTTCAGAGAAAATATAAAGCAAGACCCACTAACATCAAAAGTAAAAGAATGATGAAGCCATAATAATATACATCTGCTTTTGTCTCTTCACTAAGGGTAAACTGGGAAATTGTAGACCAAAATCCTGTAGAACTTAAGTCTGTGACTTCCATACCAGCTGTGGAAGTGCACGTGTACCAAGATGGACATCTGGACTTGTTGAATATATCTGGACGGGTAAAATCTTGATGGGGTTCATAAAATGAGTTTTGGAACTGCATAAAGCTCTCTTTTTGTGGAGAACTTTTTACTTCATTCAAAAATTCTTGCAACTCACAATATTTTTGTCTTCTCCTTGTGCTTTCCTATGGAAAAAGACATATATAGTGTGTTAGATCTGAGTTATCCAGTATTTGTTTTGTGTACTCATGCTAAATAACCTTTTTTGTCTTTATTTTATCTGAGAATTTTTTTTTTTTTTGATCCTGGATTTTAGGAGCTTATAAAGTACTTACCAGCATCAAACAGTCAAATCTGGTTAATTTTATTGGTTCTTTTAAACCAGTAAGTAAACTATCTCTTAACTTACAATCCAAAAATAAGACAGAATATAAAAACTGAATTTTTTGGCAAGACAAAAAAACAGATTTAATCTTATAGATGTCAGATAATTATTAATGACCAAAAAGCTTTCTAATAACATAGTGATTCTAGGGGAGCAAGATGGCTGTCCAGCCACCTAATACTGCAGCCTCCAGAGGAGGCTGACACCTTCCCATAACAGACCTCAAGAAGACACCTGGTTAAAGTCCTTGTTTGTCCACAAAGTTGATCTAGGAAAAGATGCTCACTCTTATCTCCCAACAAAAAAGGAAACGACCAGTCTGTCTTTACAGTGTTAAACCTGAATGCCTAAAAGTATACAATAAACTTTGTCAAGAGGTGTGTGGCCCAAGATAAACCCAAGGACTTGGAACATATGGTATGGTGAGCAGGATACTAACTTTAAACTACTCTAACAAAGTCACACTAATGCAGTTTTCCTAAAGTTCTGTCAGCTTAAAGGCAAAATAAATAGTTATTTCATTGGACTAATAATATATTTTGTTCCACACACAAAAATATGACATCAAATATTTTATAAAGGCTAAGACCAACTGGTAAGCTAACTTAAGCAGCAGCCTATATAATAAAAGCCTAATATGCAAATTGATGGAACGACCTGTGGAATAACCGGTCACTATGATGTGCACTGACCACCAGAGGGCAGACGCTCAGTGCAAGAGCTGCCCGTAGGCCCCTGGCTGGCCAAGGCATGTGCCAGTGGGGTCCCCTATTGCCCCACCGGTCACACCACGGATTGGCCCTGATCGCCAGCCAGGCCTAGGGACCCTACCTGTGCATGAATTTCGTGCACCAGGCCTCTAGTCTATATATAACTTACTTATCTGTGGAAGTGGATGCTATTCCCATCTAGATGGAGAATAGAAGTCAAGCTACTAAACGTGTATATCCTATACATCTCTTTAAGCAACAACAAATGATATCAAATGGGAAAGTACTCATAAAGGACTTCACTTTGAGAGATCTGATTGGGAGAGTCTATGGCATAGCTTAGAAAAGTGTGGCTTACTGCCTAGCTGTCTGAATTGTGCATAAAGTTTTACTGGAACACAGCCTCACCCATTTTTTATGTATTATCTATGGCTGCTTTTACACTGTAATGACAGAGCTGAATTGTTGTGATATGACTGGACCTTAAGGATAAAATATGTACCACCTGGCCCCTGATCTAACATTAAAAAGCATACAAGTCATTTTGAGATCTTGCTAAGATACAGATCTCATTCAGGAGGTGTGAGATGTGACCTTAGTTTCTGTGTTCCTAAGAAGCACTCCAGGTGATGCCAGTGCAGCTAGATGGCATAACACACTTTGAGTAGCATGGGCTTAAGGTATGCAACAATTCTGCCAGGGCAGGCGTTCTCAACCTGGGAAAATTTTGTCCCACAGGGACATTCAGCAATTGGTGAAGATATTTTGGGTTGTCACAACTGGGAAGAGGTACTATTGCATCTACTGGTTAAAGGCCAGGGATAGCGGCCTACAATGTACAGAACAGCCCCTTACAGCATATATCCTAGCCCAATATGCCAAAAGTGATGCTATCAAACTGCATTATGAGCACCCCTTCTAGTTTTGGCCATGAGTAATGGATATTGACTAGATTTCCCCTCCTGCTGTGAAATCCCATGAAATAAATACAACAATCAAGTTGGACAAAATACAGGTACCAACTTATTAGGCTACAACTTAAGATGACTTTTACCATAGGGAAGCCTATAAAAGTTTAAACAGAAGTCAGGACATGATCAAGTTGAACTACCAATAAATTAACTGCCCGCCAGGACAAAATTCAAAACTCTTTAATAAAGTCTGGACTCTCAAGAACTTAGCATCCAGAATGTTCAATAAAACTTTACTAAACATAAGAAGCAGGAAATTTTGACCCATAACTAGGAGAAAGAAATAGAGTCAGATATGAGCCAGATGGCAGAATTATCAAACAACAATAAAACATCTACATAAATATGTGCAAAGACTTAAAGGAAAAATTAAGCATAATTAGTGAACAGATGGGGGACTCAGCAGAGAAATAGAAAATATAATGCACTTGTAGAACTGAAAAATATGACATGAAAACATTGTCAAATCAGCTCTTAAATCTAGCAAATCAATGAGACCCAGCAAAACAATATCCAAACTGAAATACAGCAATATAAAAACATGATTTGATAAATGAACAAAGCTTCAGTTATCTGTTAGGAAAGGTAAAACAATCTCATCTGCATATATTTGGCTATTAGAAGGAGAAATTAAGAGGGATTAAGGCAGAAAACAAAGAAATCAGAGCTGAAACTTTTTCAATTTGATGACAAATAAATCCAATGATAAAAGAAGCTCAATCAGCCCAAGCAGAATAAATACAAGACAGCCATCCCCCCCACCCCCCCCCAAAAAAGGTGAGAAGCAAATCTAAAAGCAGGATCAATAAGAATAATCACTAACTTCTTATAAGAAAAACAACATGGAAACATCTTTAAGATTCCATACCCAATGAAGCCTTCAAAATGAAAATGAGCAGCATCTGTTAATAGACAAGACAGAGTAAGAGCATTCTAAGTGAAACATCCTGCGAATTGCAACTAAAGACTGGACAAAAAGAAACTAATAGAACATTGTGAAAGTTGCACAATGGAAAACAGACTGGATAGAGACTCAGGACATGAAGAAGTAACAACCATGAGTCTCTCACCCCAAGCTCCCTCTTTTTGGATCCTATATATCCCAGCATGACCATATAGCAGCCTGCAATCTGAAAACAATATGCACAGACCAAAGAAGGTTCAGAAATCTCTAAGCAATGGACTTGAGGAGTGGCAGGTTTACAGGAGAGAACCCTTTGACTTTACCTGTTCTATTCTAGGTGAAAACCATAAAAAGCTGTGCCTCTCCCACTTCCCACCTTACACCATAAACATGATTGATTTGAGATGGTTCACAGACCCAAACATGAAACCTAAAACAATAAGCCTTCTAAATATATAAATATAGCAAAGTTACTTTGTGACCTTAAAGTAGACAAAAATTTCATTACCAAAAAAAATTGTAAAGCAAAAATTTGGTTAATTGAACTTTAACAAATACCGCCTGGCTGGTGTGGTTCAGTGGTTGAGCATCAACATATGAACCAGGAGTTTGAGGATCAATTCCGATTCAGGGCACATGCCCCGGTTGAGGGCTTGATCCCTAGTAGGATGCAGCCGGTCAATGAATCTCTCTCATCATTGATGTTTCTATCTCCTTCTCCCTTCCTTAGAAATCAATAAAGATATATTTTAAAATAACAAATAGCTTCTTATCAAAAACACTATTCAGTGACTGATAGCTGTCAGAGGGGAGGGGAAAGAGAGGGAGTGGATGAAAGAAGGGGAAGGGATTAGCCAAAGAACATATATGCATAACCCATAGACATAATAGTGTGGTGATGGCCAGAGTGAAGGGGGTTGGTTGAAGGTGGGCAAATGGGGGGAGGCATCTCTAATGGTGTTAACAATTAAAAAGAGAGACGGCTAATAGGCAGGCTGCACGCTAAGGAGACGACACCCACAATACAGACAGAGGACAGGAGACTATGTGTGAAATATATAAGGAATTCTTTTTTTTTTTTAATATATTTTATTGATTTTTTTTACAGAGAGGAAGGGAGAGAGATAGAGTTAGAAACATCAATAAGAGAGAAACATCGATCAGCTGCCTCCTGCACATCCCCCACTGGGGAAGTGCCCACAAGCCAGGTACATGCCCTTGACCGGAATCGAACCCGGTACCCTTCAGTCCGCAGGCTGACGCTCTATCCACTGAGCCAAACCGGTTTCGGCTATATAAGGAATTCTTACAACGTAATAATATAAAGACAACTAAATAAAAAGGATCAAAACACTTGGAAAGGCATTTAACAAAAAAGATTTATGAATGAGCACTTGGCACATGAAAAGGTGCTCAAAATTACTAGTCATCAGGAAAGTGATAATTAGAATCACCATGAGATGCTAATATACACATGTTGGAATGGCTAAAATAAAAGATAACACCAGATGTTAGGGAAGATGGAAATCTTGTACATTACTGGGAGAAGTATAAAGTGGGAACCATTTTTTAGCTTTTCGTAAAGCTGAATATGCATCTGATATGAAACCCAGCAGTTTCACCTCTGAGGAAAAACAAAACGTGTCCATTGGGCTTGTGTCAGAATATTTATAGCAACTATACTTGGGGTGGCTAGAGCCAGGGAGCCCAACTGTCCATTAATAAGAGAATGAATATGGGAATAATGATATAGTTAATCAAGTACTACTCAACAAGAAAAAGAGCAAATTACTAATACATGCAACAGTATAGATAAATCTCAAAAAGCATGCTGAGTGAACGAAGCCAGACACAAAAGTGCACACTGTATGACTACATGTATGTGAAATTCTAGAAAAGGCAAAACTAATCCATTGAAGAGAATCAGAATGTCGAAACAGTGGTTTCTCGGAGGTGAAGGGACTGACTGAGAAAGGGAACAAAAACTTTCTGGAGTGATAAAATGTACACACACATCACATTGCCATCCAATGAAAATGAATCAGTTTCTAAGCTTGGAACCTGGGCATCGATCTTTTTACAGCCCCTCTCTCTCCCATACAGTTAATTCTGGTACACAGTAAGGGTTGAAAAAGAGCACCCAAGAATATTTTGTCACCAAGCAGAATTTTCTAATTATACAAGTGGGAACTGTAAGATATGACCATTTGAAGTAGATGTCTTTACAATTAAAAAATTGGTGCTGTTATTATTCTGTAACAGAATAAATGCAAAAACTTCCTATTAGTATTATAAAAGCATCTCTCTCTCTGGATAAGTTTGTATGCTTACTGGCTGGAAATGAAATGTCTAACTAGTATGCTTCTAATTTTTGCCTTGTCTCCCAAGAAGTTCAAATCCAACTTTAATGCTCAGTTTACTGATTAACATCCCAACTGCCTGATATACCAATTTGGGGGGAAGGGGTGAGAGGTAGAAAGTGGGGGAGTTAAGCTATTCTATTTCACATTTGGGAAAATGATCGTGTACAAATCAGATAACATTGGCCCTTCTGAAAAAAAAATGTTCACTGCAGATATAAATACACTGTACTCGTCAAAAAGTTTAGATTAGGAAAGACATTGGCTGTTGGCTGAGTGAGTCGTCTGCTAAAGTTGAGTCACTATCCAACCAAATGATCAAATGATGTAGAAAGTACATCATTTTAAAATGCAACCATACTGACAGAGGAACACTTCACTTACAGTTGATTATAAGGGTTAGACTGGAGGAACCAATGTAAAAGTATGGAATATGTTAAGAGTCCCTAATGGATCATAGATGGCATAAAAATTTAAGTGCACTTCATTACATTCTTAGGCTAAAGGAAGAAATCAGATCTGTAGGCAAATGTATTCACTGTCATTCTTTTCTCTGGTAACTGGTGTTGGCTGCTTTGATTTTATCTGCTGGATAGGACATTTACTGTCCCTTCTCATTTAACAAAACTATACAACCTTGGCCTCCAGAAGAAAATAAAACATCTTTATTCCCAAAGGGCATATTCTAATGTAACGCCTTAGTTATGAAATCATAGCGAAGGTATGCAATACGGAGAAAGAATCAAAACACTTCTCACCTGCGCTGTTTCTTTGTTAAGCGATCCAATCCGCTTCTCCTCTTTCTGAACTCTTCTCCCTGTTGCAGAGGGCTCAGCACTTCTCTCACTGTGGACACTTTTTTCTGTTAACCTATTTTGCATCTGATTGACTTGCTTTGTTGCAGCCTTTTGCGAATCAACCTGTTGATTTAGAGTGATAACAGGTAATGAAAACTTTTGACACCTAAAAAAATGCATTTACATCCAGATTCTTGAAAATTCTAAACTTGCCAAGATTTGGAAAAAAAAAAAAAAAGGAATAGAGAGGAAACCAACAAATGGACGTTATAGAAAAAATACAGTAGTTGGCAAGATCCTGACCCTTTCTCATCAGTAGGACAAGACCAATTAAAATTAGCTTCTCTGTTGTGCACTCTTTGGAAATTACCTCTGCAGATAACTTGCTTATTGAAAACAGCATTTTTTTACAGAAAACTGTCACATTTAAAACGGCACATGAATTCATTATTAACCTTTGCTGGGAATGGATCCAGAATATCTTTTTAGTTTAAACTCCTAATTAGAATCTTCGTTTTCTATCACTGAAGGGAGCCTAATTAATGTGAATGTGTAAGAGGAGCTTATGATGCTGCCTACTTTTTTATACAGGTAATTTAACCTTTACGCAGATGAGTAACAGTTCATGTCATCTAATCCTGTGTACCAGGATCAGAGGTTAAGTTCTACAACCAACTTGCTTCTAAGGTTTCTTTTTCACACGCTGGCGTTATCTGGGGGATGACTGACTCTTAATAACCCTGAAGTAGACAGGGAAATAGAAGCGCAGATCCCTCAGTACAGCTGGAAGATTGAAAGCCACGGTGAAGATCCTTATGTGAAGTATTTGTACGGCAGCTTCATGTTTATAGCAGCTGAAAGCGCACTCACTTTTTTTCATGGGTTAAGCAGAGGGCAGGAGATAGGACAGTACAAGGGGAAATTACGGAGTAGCCAGTGCCAAAATAGAGAATGAATTACATTGGCTGGGCAAGCAGAGCCTTAATTTGTAGTCTCTCAATTTCTAGCTTCTATTGCCAAGTGTGGTCACTCTTTCCCTTTAAAATATGCTGGTGTTTTGTGGCTAGGTCTAAGTTATCACAACATCATTCTTTTTGGTTAATCCTCACCTGAGGATATTTAGAGAGAGAGGAAGGGAGGGGGAGACACAGGGACATTGATATGAGAGAGAGACATTGATTGGTTGTTTCTCGCACACACTAGGGGATTGAGCCTGCCACCCAGGTATGTGCCCTTGACCTGAATCAAACCCATGACCTTTCAGTCTGAGGGCTGACAATCTAACCACTGAGCAACAGGCTAGGGCACATCATTCTTTATTCATCCCTCCTCTCAGATCCCAGCTTCTCAAAGGACAGCAAAGCTACTCCCTGTCAGTAACCTGGAAATTGAAATTGCTTCCTAATCACTTAGGGGTTCTTTATTTCCAACACTCAAATCTCCCACACTACTGGGGAAATTCGTGTGTATCCACCTCCTGAGCCACTTTTCCTTCTTGGTAATAAATGCTCATCATAGCACTAGTGTGAAACAAGGAGTTTCCCAAGGCTGCTGTGCGCAGTTTTATCCTAATAAAACACTGGCTTGCCAATCATCACGAAAATGTGTGTTCTGTGGTATAAAGGATTAGATGAGATATTGAGTTTTTTTAGTGTCTCCTGTATGCTAGGCACCGTAGGTCTGACAGTTGTTGTTCTGGGAGCCTCTGATGTGCAAATACTTGGTCCAAGAGATTCAATTCTCCGTGAGGCTGGATCTGCTGTCGGTTGGATGATTAGGCTGTCCCGCCATGGGACACCTCTACCTAATAAAATGATAGCCAGTTTATGCAAAAGTTCTCTTTCTAGGGAAAGTTTTAAAATGGTAAGAATGAAGTGGGATGATTAAGTAAACATTTTTCTCTAAGTTATAAAAATACAGAAAACACTCGGCATCCCACATAATCTAGAGATACTATCCAAATGTGTGTCATTTTGAGAAAGTGGCTATTCAAACAAGGTACTTTTTACTTAAATTTCCACTAGTACGTCTCACTGTGTTACAAAATCAGGAATACTTTGGGACCCTTAAAATTTCATACACCACAAATGTGCTTATAATGGAGAATTTATATTTTATTCTTCTCACATATGGAAAATAAACATGAAGACAAGCTTAATAGAATTACTTTGAGAATTAAAGCTCAAGGAAGAATTTTGTGAACATTTAAGCTCAGTACAAAAATTACCATTGCCAGTAATAAGTCACTCCTAGCTTTGCTGTAGGAACCTCCAATTTAGGGTGAATGTAGGAACAAACTTTTACTGAAATATGGTTAGCCTGAACATTCTAACACTGACTTATACCTACTCCGCTGCGTAGGTGAAGCATTTAGGGAGAATGGGTGGCTCCTGATGCCCAGGTGTCTATACTCTGAAACTACGGATTCAGGTATCATCTTAAGGAAGGAGATACTAACAGACTGATAAAAGGATCCACTACACTGGCTCCTGAAGCAACCGCTTACTCAAGGGTTGAATTGGGACTTCAATAACGCTGGTTTTTCAATTTGGCTTTAGCGTTCTCCTCTGGGAATTCTAGAGCTTTAGCTCACCTCAGTAAGCATTCTTACTGAAATATGGTTTCCTTCAGTGAGTTGTGGACATTAAATCCCAGTGGATGGCATAAACAGACTGGTGTAGGCCTGATGATAGATTCTTCTAATTTGTCAGTGCTACCTCAGGAGCCGTCAGCACTACTAGCGGGTGATTTCAGCTACACACACCATCATCTTGATTGAGGCAAATACCCCCAAAGATTTGCTTTTCAGGAAAAAATATCAACGTCTCTACTATCTTGACATAAATTCATTCCCACTTTAACTTCAGTAACAGCATTTGAGGACTTTAGGAAGAAGGCTCAGTTTATAGGGAACAGTTTATGATACCTAGTAAAACCTAGTATTGAAAAAATACCTCGTTTTTCTTTTGTAAAAAGATGTTTGCTGAGGTTCATATGGTGATGTGCTATTTTCTAATACCTAACCAAAACATATTTTTAAGAATTCTAAATTGAAAAGGCACAGCCATTTATACTGAGGGAAATAACATTTTAAACAATTAAACATATCTCTCCTTTGAATACTGAGTGGTAGAAACATTTTATTCATCTAATGGTACACGTTTTTTGGTCCACTGGCTTATTTTTAAGTACCTTTATCTAAAAAGTACAAGTCTAAAGTTCATTCACTAGTTTGTTACATAACTAAAGTGATCCATGTGTAGATTATTAAGTAATGTTTTTAAGGAAATTTTAAGAGGATTCTGACTAAAAAAGAAATCTGGGGCCATTCATTAATATTCACTTTGGACTTAAAATTACATTTGTTATGGAAACAATCAATTACGGAAACTATCTTATGCTGTATCAGGCAAAGGGGCGAAGTATAGGACAGTTTATATCGTCATACTTGGCTTTTGGACTTTTTCAAGTTTGGTTTTTTAAGCATCACAAAATCTAAGTTTTAAAAATAAAAATTAAGGTGTACCCACATATAGTGAACCTATATTTTATACTATAATTAAATATATTTGTATACTTAAAAATATTAGAGAAATGTCATTATCCAATAAATATTGACATACTGTGAAATATATCCCCAAATCATCATACTTTATATATAATGAGGCTGATCATATTGTTAACAGAAATTAAGGTGTTAAGAATGTTACTCTTTTTTTTAAATTTATCCTTATTGTTCAAAGTCTTACAGATGTCTCTTTGTTTTTCCCAATGACCCCTCCACCCCGAAGCTCCCAGGTCTTCACACTCTATTGTCTGTGTTCAAGGGCTATACATTTATGCATGCAAGTTCCTTGGTTAATCATTGCCCACCCACCCACCCCACCCCTGCCTCATTCTTAAAGTTTTATTTTTACTAAGTGCTCTCATCAAAAGAAAAGAGTAGCTGGGTTGGGGTGACACAGTGGTTGAGCTTTGACCCATGAACTAGGAGATCCTGGTTCGATTCCTGGTCAGAGCACATTCCCAGGTTGCGGGCTCAGTCCCTAGTATGGGCATGCAGGAGGCAGTGGATCAGTGATTCTCTCTCAACATTGCTGTTTCTATCTTTCTGTCCCTTCCTCTCTGAAATCAATAAAAATATATTATAAAATAAAGAGTAAAACATTTTTGATTGCGGCTCATTGGAAAAACTGTTTTATGTTCTAGTCTCTGGATATTAAAATGGTTTCACAGTATCCTTAGAATTTGATGAAAAAAAATTCTGGTGAATAATTAAAATTTTATATCAGAGGATATAGCTATCTTTTTAAAATGGCTTTTTTATATTTCAATTAAGTTTATGAAACTAAAAAAACTACAAAAAAGGGGAAAACACTACTTAAATTGGTGTAGATTAAATGGTGACCATTATTGCAAGGGAAATACTATGTCAAGGAAATGCTCTTTGTTTTGTTGCAAAAGTGATAAAAACACAAAAGTCAATAAAACTGTTGAAATAAGTCTCAGTAATTACCAAGATCAAAATCCAGTGGCTTTTTATTAAACATGAACTTTTGTTCTGCCTTCTGCAATAAGTAAATAGTGCTGACAATTGGTTTGTGAGGCACTTGCTACAATAAAATGTAATTGTATCATGAGAGAAAGGTGACAATCAGGAGATCATGAAAAAATTACATATTCTCACTGGTAGTTAATTAGCCATGCAAAACCTCCTCAAACAGATATTCTCTTCTATTAGGAATGATTACTATGCAGGCCTACAGATGTCAATACCACAGTCATTCAAATACTTCTTTCCCTACTAATTGAAGGTTGTAAAGCTCTGGTGTCAAGGTTTTGCTTCCAAAGAGCTAATTTATGACTAGAAGGATATTTTATGTCTTCAGTTGCAGCAGCTACAAAATTCAGCAAATCAGAACCATCTGTGCTCAGATACTTGACTCACCGTTCATCCAGCAGCATATCAGTCACGTTAGTTTGCATCCTGCATTCTTGGCTCATGAACACTTGCGATGATCCAAAGTTCATAAGAAATATTAAAAATGAATGGCATCCTGACCCTGCTTTATTATACATGCATGAGGGGAGAAAAAGCCCTCCTATATATATATATTTTTTTGCATGTGGATGGGTGGCAAGGGAGAAATGGCCGTTTAGTAACCTGTCCAGTCATGTTGCTGACATCAGTCTCAGGTTTCCCCACCCTCTTAAAAAATATTTTGTCCTAATTATTTTGTATTGTTTCAAATTTAACTATTTTTCAAGTTCTAATTCTTTTTTTTAAGTTGGCACGAGGGAGTCAGAAAATGGCAGAGTAAAGGAAGGGATATAACTTTTTAAAATTGATTTTTAAAAAAAGAATTGCTTCTATACATTGAAATATCAGCACATACAAATAATCTGCTTAAATCTAAGAATATTATTATTGCCACCAAATTATGGCCAACTTGGTCTGCAAAAACAGAGGGAAATAACTAAAGAAAATCTGAAGAAAAGCAGCAAATAAAGGTTCTCATGAATGAAGTCAGAGTCGACTTAACCTAGTCGCATCTCCATGCCGACAGTGACCGCGTGCTTCTTTACTAGTACACAACAGACCACAGATCCTACCATGTTTCTGTAAGAAACAATATGTCGAACTTTCAACAAAATTGCCTGGAGCTTAGTGGAAATAGGAATTAAATATAATAAGAACCTGGGTTGTCAAACTCACCTGAAACTTGAAGCAATCTCACTTGGAAGCAAGCTTCACGGGAGGTAATCATAAGATCCCAGGGACTATGGTACTTACTTTTCGATAGTCCGCAGTACGCACATTTGCACTCTCTCCTTTCGTGGAAAAGTCCAATGGTCCTAAAGGGATTCCACCTGGGTTCAGAATTTTCTTGAGCATTTGATAGTCTGGCTTTTCATCATATGCTAAATTATGAGCACATGCCAAATATTGGGCTATTTCATCTGTGAAGTATTAAATTTTTTACATGTCATTCATAATCGGCAAAGGAATGTCAAGACACCAGTATCCTCAAAATTTTTCTTTCTTTCTTACACACATACAAACACACACACATCCTAAAGAAACTAAGAATGAACAACTCAATGAAAAGCACTTTTTAAATGATATCCAAAAATGACTGAAATATAGTGACCTATAGATTGACAAGATGAGAGAAACTGATTTTTTAAATATATTTTTGTATATACAGGATGTCCCCCCCTAAAATGTATACACTCTTTAACAGCTTATTGCTCAATTTTGAAAATAAAATGTACTTTAATAAATACTGCCTTTATCATTATTCAAAGTGTGTGTATACATTTTGGGGGGGAACACCCTATATTTACTAAATCACTAATCAAAGAAAGAAAACTTTTTGTATTATAGTGGTTTTGATTTATGGGGTGCAAGTACTAAGAACTACCTGAGTAATATGATAGATAATTTTATTTTATGTTGAGGTTTTAAAAAATCACTTAAAAACAATTGGTACTTACTATAAACCTCCTTACTTCAAAGGGAAAAAATAATTCCAAATTTTAATTAAGGCTTTGATTTTGAAATTATAACAGTTCATTGAATTGTACGTGTTCAGCCGTGACTGACTGTAGAATTCGCCAAACCTCCATACCTGGCGAGCCCAGCACCTCCCCGTCGCAGCATTCCTGATTTAGTGCAGAAGGATGAGAAGTTGCTACCTTTTTTTTTCCTCTCTATTGTAATCTCCTGCCTGGGACTATAAAGTAACTTCCTCCCCCCCCCCCAGCACCCCCCCCCCAAAAAAAAATTATGAACTACAAACTTTTAAAAACAAGAATTAGTAACCAACAGTTATAAACATAGCAGAGCCTTAAAACAAATGTGGTTTTTGCAGCATTTCTGTTTCATGAAGGTTCAATCTACAATCTATATACAAGGATAAGACCATACACTGTTTAAAAGCGGGCATGTTTTCATTTGTTTACAGTGACGTTTAGAGGTTTAGACAAGTTCACAAACTAGTCTTTACAGCCTTTCCCCTTCAAAAACTTATTACTAACCCAGACACAAGTTCTTCTTACTTTACCACCAGGCTGTTTACATCCCATAGTAAGAAAATCTGGGAAGCGTTGTGGGTTGGCAGGAGTGACTTCCTAGCCTTCTCTTCCCCTCCCTCCAGGCCTAGCTCCCTTCAATCTGGGAAAGACAGAGAAACGGGGTTTCACTGCCCACAGGGAAAAATTCCCAAAGACATAGTCATCATCTGTTTTTGTTCTAGGAAAGTCAGAGAGTGACCATTACACACCATACTGTCCACATCTATTCTCCAAGGACATCAGGCTCATGTGACTAAGATGAGAACTCTGGGCTCCAGGGTTTTTCATTTGTTTGTTCATTTAGACACTGTGGCAATTATGCAACCTACTTTTCCCCTCTCTACTGTATATAAATTCTGTTATCTAGTATTCCATCAGCCAGATTTCTATTCACCAGCAAGTGCTGGGGTTCCATCATATTTATAACTCAGGCTTGCAGGAGCCCTCTGGGGGCGTCCAATTCCTGGAGGGATGATCAAGGAGGAAAAAGATTAAATTACATTCACTGCTCTTTTAATATAAATATTCTGTGGTTCTTTGGGCCTTTCAAGATCGGTAGGCCACGTATGGTATATCTTACAATTCTATTAACCAAAATATCCCAAATGGAGAGAGCAGAGCTGAACACTTTTCACAAACGGCTGTTAGAAGACAATGGAAGACTCCTGGCATTCCACGGCTGGGAGCAGCTGTTTGGCAAAGCCTTCACAGGCCTGAGGTTTGAAAAAAACTAGGTACCAGAGAGGTTAGAGAGGGAGAAAAAGCAAAGACCCACCTCTGTTACAAATGTATTATAATCCTGGAGCTCAGACTTTTGTGATGTAGTACTGGTTTAACTGTTAGCTTTTCAAGATCTGGATTTATTATATTAAGTACACTTTCTAATTTACTAGCATATTTCCAGAGCTATAAAACAAAATACTTTGAGTAGTATGAAATTATGATATCCTTGAATCATCTGCTTTTTAAGCTAGCGAAATATTAAGTATCATTACTGACTATCATTTCAAGAGATAGAAACTTTGGAAACTACTATCATTACACTGAGTTAGGCATGCATGCTGCAAACTTCTTGGCTGTTTTATTCCATAAAATGTCTTAGTAATGGACCTTTTGTAAATCAGTTTAATTGCCCTGCTTACAATACCCATTCTCCTAAGCATAATCAACTAACTTAAGAGACCTTCGGTGAATATTAATGGTTCAACATGTTGTTCTTTAGAAACAGAAATCTGCATTTGATAAAATAATACTATAGACTCAAATGGTTTGTGCTGAAAAAGAGGAACCTGGCACTGCTGCCGTGAGTTCTTGTATCACTCACCTCTTCTTTTAACCTAACCTTAGTGACAGAAGTGTCACGGAAGATTATCTGATATAACCCAGGGCATCTGGGCTTTCTTTTCTGACCTGAAACTGCACATTGACCTTCTGTGCAGGAGGGACAGGAAAGGCAAAGGAGATATATGAGATGTACAATTAAATTTTTTTTTCTGAAATTGCCCCAGCTCTCTTTTTTTACTAAGTGAAACACAAACTATATGACCCGGTAAAAATGTCAATAAGAATATTAGTCGAGCCCAGCTGGTGTGGTTCAGTGGTTGAGTGTCCACCTAAGAACCAGGAGGTCACTGTTCAATTCCCAGTCAGGGCACACGCCTGGGTTGTAAACTCGATCCCAGCAGGGGGTGTGCAGAAGGCAGCCAATCAATGATTGTCTCTCATCATTGATGTCTCTCTCTCTCTCTCTCTCTCTCTCTCTCTCTCTCTCTCTCTCTCTCTCTCCTTCCTCTCTGAAATCAATAAAAAATATATTTTTAAAAAAGAGTATTAGCCAAAAAGGAATATTGGCATTTGGACCAAGTTACTCATTGCAATTACAAAAACAAAACACTTTCATCTTTCAACCCATCCCCTAAATGAATACTCCCCTGTTGTCCCCATCCCTTCAGTAGCAAAGGGAGGGCAGAAAGCAGGATAGCAGACTGGCAGACTTGGGAAATAGCGTTGGGAGAGCAGGTCTGGTTTGTTCCTCTTTTGTTTCCTATGAAAATGAAAACTCTGGTCTCTTGTCAAAGAAGGGCTAGGTATGAGTTTAAGATGATTTAGCTCTAAAACCCTCAGATGGAAATTGACCCTGTTTGACCTTAGCTAGAGGGTCAGTGTGCATACTCACTTTCATAAGTCAGGTAAAAGCTAACTTTGAGATTGCCCCATATAAACAGAGAACAAGATTCACTCTGCTTATCTATCTCTGAGAAAAAGCAAGCCTGACAGCAAATGGGGGCTCTGTTCTATAAGACAATGTAAGCCACTTGCTTCAATTGGTGCTCAGTGTGCCTCACATGCATTGCAGGCAGCAGGCACTTTGTAACTCTGAATCAACTTATTGTTTTTACGACTACTAATGTCAAATTAAAGAACTCCGAAAATGGTCTATACTAACTTGGAAGGTGAAATGATTTGATGAAATATACCTCCAAATCCCAGCACCACATGCCTTTGCCAATCCAAAATTTTGTTGCTGGCTGTTCAGACAGAGTGTAACCCAGGGTCTAAACAGCATTCAAGGGTTTAATGACTTTTTTTTAAATTACTGATTGAAAGTTGTCTTTTCATAGATCAACTTTATCTTCTTTCAACAATATATAGAGGCACAAAAATAGAAAGTCAACTCTAGAAATACTATATGACGCTGAGTATTAAACCTGGGCATGATTCCCATACTCCATGTATATTTAAAAAAACACTCAGTCGGCAGAGCCTAGAAAGCGGCCTAAACACTTCCGTGCAGTGCTCCTGTGTTCTAATGTCAGAAGGAATCTAAACAGCCTCTGCTCTAGCAACCTATCTGTAACCCCGAAGAGTTTCCTCCCAACCCTGTGGAATGGGAGTGGTGGATTAAAAAGTTGTAAAACAAGAGTGACAAATGTGGTGACCTGTCAAGCATATGGGAGAAGGCAGAAGTTATCATTTGACTTACAGCAACTGCTTCCAGAAGGGGCCCAGTTAAGCACTGACTCAGGGAGCTCATCCAACAGACTGAAACAAAAGAGTAACACACAATGAATCTGCTTGCGATCCTGTGATTCACTGTTTTGATTAGTACACAAAACTCAAATTCTGTGTTGTTGAGTCACTAATTCTTAACTTTCACCACCAATTAATAAGAGGGAAAGTGGAGGTGGGAAGATCCCCCAATTCTCATTGACCAATTTTATATCAATCACCTAGAAACTAAATAATGTAGAATTTAATTCAAAGTTTACACATGTAAAAATGTAGAAGTAGCAGTATCTGTCATTCTTTTCTTAAAAACAGGAAAAAATACATAGAAAAAATATATGTGGATTTTAAGGATATTTTTCCTCAAGTACTTACTATTGGGGAGGGGCAAATTATTTAATTACTTATGTATATTGTTCTCTATTGGGCAGTGTTTCACGCTATCCTATGATTAAACAGATTAACAAAAAATATCCAAAAATAAATAAACAAAAAAACCCCATTATTCTAACCATTTCCAATGTTTTAGACTGAACAAGTACAACTCTAAGTTGCTTCAGCCACAAATATATAAATATTCAATGAAAATTACTGATATGGATGTGTGATTCATAAACTCAGGCACAGGCAGAATTGCAACAATAAATGCACTGATCTAATACTACCCTATTTCAGGAAAATAAAAGGCTTAGGGAGATATGGTAGTATGGTTGAATATGCAAGTATGCCCTTATGGAAAATTCAGTGTTATGCCTCCTCAGCAAGTTGAATAAATTATGATTATGTATTATACACTATAAGATGTTTGAAAATGTCTACAGTTTACCTTATACACTTCGTAATCTATTAGCTTTAATGATCTATAGGTATTACTAATAATCAAATCAAAATGAAGATATTAATATATGTAAGGATCCCTAAAATGTAAATAAAGTTTATATTTATTAGCATTATATTTTATTATTTTATATAATCCCCTATTATTATATTTGAATATACATATGTAGGTATATTCATTAAAGATATCCACAATAACTGCATCTATATATGCATATTGATAAAAGACTAAAATCATCAGTAAGTCTTAATAAGAGGAAAACATATATACTAGTATGTATGTATATATATATATATATATATATATATATATATATATATCATTAGAATTAAAATTGCTAATCTTTAAAATAAAGTACAATATTCAAACTCAGTAAACTGAGGTGGAAAACTGCCAGGACTGTTTATTTATACCCATTACTGAGTTTTGGCTTGACCGATATACTGAAAAATGTCAATTACATGGGGTCAATATGGACACATTGCTCATTGTAGTAACAACTGATTAGATAGCTCTAATATTGACTTATATAAATGTGTTCATCTTGGGTGAGAGACTAGAGTGATCAAGTTTCCAAGTGGAGAAACATTTCATATAATAGACGGTACGCCCGTATTTACAATAATCTGTATTATTCTGCATCTGCAGGCCAACCTTTGTCTCTCTTAAGAACCGATGCCACACTGGATTTGAAAGTTGATTTCTGTGAATCAGCTAACTCTTCTGTAAACTTCTGATGTAACCTGTCCTACTTAGAACATAGCTGCCTTTCCCGACAGTGATATTCTATCTGTGGATAATGACTGTTGGGCATATCTTAGTATAAAAAAAAAAAAAAAAAAAGGCTACTCCGCGCTCCATGCAATTGACTTTTTCTTCGGCTTGATAAGTGAGAAAACAGTAAAATAGCAACACACTCTGTTCTCAGTCTGACCTAATTTTCATGCTAACAGATTCTAGCTGAGAAAAACTGAACGTGAAATATTAAAAATGTTTACATGGCTGCAGGATTACCTTTTAGATAAAACACCTCATGTAAAAATTCTGTTTCTTCTTTCAGAAACAAAACATACTCCCTCCAAGACACAAGATTAAGAAAGAGGTATGCTGCTCTCACTTGAAAAATACAGGCCAGATTCGTCCCAAAGTGACTGTCGCTCTGCGCAGTTAGTACGAGTCACACCGAGCTCGGGCGGCCCGCACACACGTGCACAATGCTCATTTGAAAACCCTCTTCCTGGAAAACTCCACCACCTAGAATCTAAGCTTTGGAAAACACCATGTAAAGGAACAACATGTCGCTTTACATTCTGTATTACAACTCGTGTACACGTGATTTCATAGGCATCACCTAATGGATTTGATGTCTGTCAGCTGTTTGGTTTTTTAAATAATATTTTTCAAACTTAAGAAATGTGCCTTGGTTATCATGTTGGGCGGATGGCAATCTCCTCTGGGATACTAACTCCCCTTCATGGGTGCCTGCAGACCTGCTGCTGTACATGATGGGAGACGGAAATCTTTACTTTGTTTTCGCAGCCTGGACGGCCACCGGGTCCTGCAGGCTCCGCTCCCAGGGCAGCTTCCCACAGAACCACCGCAGCAGGCAGTAGCCGAGGATCTCAAGGTCACTCCGTCTGGACAGGGCTGGAGGAGTCGGCGTTGAGAGAGAAAGATGAGGGATAAGCAGGTTTTGAGAAATGGAGAAATCGCTGATTTAACGACTACTGATGAAATATGAAAAAGCCAAATGGGCAACGTGTTTTGTTTGTTCAGCTGGAGTAAAATTTAAAACGCCGAGGCGCTTGGCTCCAGTCCACAGACAGGCAGTGACTTGTTGCTGTTGAAAGTAAGGGTCAGTTTCCTCACCTCCTCCAACTTCATCCTTCCTTAGTCTAGCCTGTCACATGAACTTGATCTCCATGGCCTCTGACATGATCCAGACAACCCATAACCTGGCACCAACACTTTCTCAAAGAGCCAAGCAGTAAAACAAAGAAATAAATGTCTGCAGCTAAATTGCTAACATATGTTCCAGGAAGTCCATGGGGTCTGCATTGGTCATGCAGAGACCCTTTGAGTGCAGACTAAACACTGATGGCCTTTTCTGTTCCACTCACGCGAGCAGCATTTGAAGTCGGAAGAATATGACAAAACTGCCATCTAGTGTGCAGTATGAAAAAACAGGTCTGTCTGAAGATTTTTCCATTAATGAAAGTGAAGGATAAAATATGCCTTCTGTTTTGGGTACATGGTTCTAAAAATTTTACAAATATTAGTTTTAGATTTAAGCAGAGCTAAACTAAGATTCTGGGTCAAATACCCTGAATAGAAAATATAAAGATGAGGCAATGGTATGCATGGGAGTGTGGGCGGAGGTGGTGGGAAGTCTATTTTGAAGCCTAACAGAGGCTTTCAGCATTTTTATATAAAATTCAGTAAAAGAACATTTCTAGGTTACTGCAAATATCATTTATGTCAAACTACTAAATATTGTAGACTAATTCCATCATAACTTTATATTTTAAAAAGGGCCTGGTTTAAAGAGATGGACAATGAAACCTAAGAATCATGTCAAATATAAAAAAATATTACTGAAATAAGGATGAAAACATTAATGAAACCCTACAAAATAAACTCATTATTTTAAACCATTCTAACCTGTTAAAGAACAAGTTGGTATTTACATTTCTACCATTACATGAATGCTCATCTGTGCAGGGATACACTCTCCTGAGTGTAATCTGCGGCTGTTAAATTTTCTGTAAACAGGTATTCTATTTTACCTTTCATGAAATAAACTCCAAAACAATCGCTCGGTCAACTTAGTTTTTAGTTTAAAAAGTTATAATACTAAGAACACGCTGCTAACACATCACAGCTACTTTTGGTTACTATACATAAGTTTTTATAAAAGCAGAAGACAAGATTAGCTCTTACACACACTCTATCTTAACTGCTATTAGAGTATGGGATTATTAAAGGCCCTTCAGTCTAGCAGAATGCTACAGCCCCCTGGGTGCCATTTACTTTCTGCACAAGCTTCAACAATGTCCTAATGCGAGTCCGGGCTCTCGTATTAAAATAAAAACACGATCTCTACCACAGTTTTGTAGTGATTTCTTCGGCAATAAATCTCCCATTAATAATGGAAGGGTTCCATTTTTACAGATGTGTTCACAAGTCCCTTTTCCATTATGGCAAGTCCTCATTACCACCACTTAAAAAATTCACATCTTCTAATTTTTGAGAAAAATTGTATTCTGGCACCTGTTTGGAGGACATAGGCTACACGCAAGAGGGCCTCTGAAGAAGAACAATCAAGAATTAAAATGGAATGAATTTTCCAGTCACTTTCTCCCAGCCTCTGACTGAGGGATTAATTGACCTGAAGCAGCAGTAATGACAAGTCATTTAGATTTCTGAGGCCAGTCTTTCATAAACTGGTCTCATTTGAAATAGCCCTTTAACAGTTAACTTTACTTCACAATTACAGTTTGGCCTTACCTAAATAAAATACATTATCACATTTTCAATGTTTTACTTATTTTTATTGTGATATTATACATAAATAACAATGGTTAAGTAGGTGTTTTACCAGTGTTTCCATTCAGTTCTATAGAAATAAATATAATGTTTAACAACATGCTATATTTTCTCTTTCCCACCATTAAAGAGTGAGATGAAATATTAAAAATGTTTCTAAGTACATACCCTTCCTGAAATTCCCTCCCAGAGAAATAAATTGGGAAAACTGATGTATTTCAGTGAAATTAAATGCTAAGTTTCTACCAACAATTATGTCTTCTTTCCATCTACTGTACACAGAAAATTTTAATATCTGTTAATTAAAAATAAATACTTTAAATGATAATAATATGTGTGTAACTAACACAATAAACTGATATGTCTTTAATTGATTTTAAAATATATCAGACTATAAATGTCATGCCAAATAATAATTACTGAATCTAGGAAATGAATATTTTATAGTTACTACATATATTCTTTTATTTCCTTTGTATTTCAAAAGAAATAAAATGCTGAAAATAAAAAGAAAAACAAGAATTAATTATAGTTGAAGAGGACTATTAATGTCTAAGTATAAAAATATTTAATTTGAAAGTTAAAATATATTATGGATTCTTTTGTTTCTGGATAATTTGTATTTCTGTATAATTTACTGTAACATACAGAGTTCTTCAGTTAGATTTGTTAATTAATATAATTATTAACAGTATATTTTCAGACTTCCTAAAAACACCAAACTATTACTTAAAAACAAAATTTAGTTATTCTTATCTTTCTTCTACACTCTCTTGTTAGTTTCCAAATATAATTTAGCATCTAACTTTTATTTAGCTTATTAATATGAAGCAATGTACATGACTCTTTTTGTGAAAAGCCTGTGGTGTTCTCAATGGCTCAACATTTCTAAATTATAAAGTATTGCCTAGAGCAGAGGTTTTCAACCTGTGGGTCGCGACCCCTTTGGGGGTCACAGGGGTCGCCTAAGACCATCGGAAAACACATATAATTACATATTGTTTTTGTGATTAATCACTATGCTTTAATTATGTTCAATTTGTAACAATGAAAATACATCCTGCATATCAGATATTTACATTATGATTCATAACAGTAGCAAAATTACAGTTATGAAGTAGCAACAAAAATAATATTATGGTTGGGGTTCACCAGAACATGAGGAACTGTATTAAAGGGTCGCGGCATTAGTAAAGGTTGAGAACCACTGGCCTAGAGGAACAATGATTGAAAAATAAGGTACAGGGAGGGACTTGAATTCTATTTCATTAGAAAGCTGATGACAGGAACAGGTGACACTGAAATGCGTCCTTAAAAACAACTGATGTGATTTATGAAGCTGCTACTGTGCCAGACACTCTGACTGCTTTGATATTATCTCCTTTATTCATCCTAACAATATAAGGTAAGTATTATTAGCCCTGTTGGCAAGTAAGAAAACAGAGACTCGGGGAGGTTAAATAACTTGCTCAGTATCACGGAGCAAAATTTGACACAGCTCTGTACTGAAATCCTTCTATCAGAATCCAAAGTCCACACTCAACCTAATAATTACTTTGCTTCCAACATTAGTTTTAACATCATTCAAACAACATTATGTATACTACTCTATAGTTAGGGACTTACTTGAAGTAGGCATTTTAATGTAACACACCAAACGATACACCGATACAAAGACAGTTCTTTTGGCAAGAAATAAACAAGCAGCAAATCCTGAGTTCTAAGCTGCAGCACAAAAATTTTTCATGCAACTACTCTTTCAGGATACTATTGCTTTCAAACTAGTTCATTCTGAAGAAGTGTGTCTAGTTAAAATATTAATTCATAAAGTGTTAAATGGTCCTTCCAAGATGGTACATGAACAGAGGAGTTACCTTACAGTGATGGCGAACCTTTTGAGCTCGGCGTGTCAGCATTTTGAAAAACCCTAACTTAACTCTGGTGCCGTGTCACATATAGAAATTTTTTGATATTTGCAACCATAGTAAAATAAAGACTTATATTTTTGATATTTATTTTATATATTTAAATGCCATTTAATAAAGAAAAATCAACCAAAAAAATGAGTTCGCGTGTCACCTCTGGACACGCGTGTCATAGTTCGCCATCACTGCAGTAGGAGCTGGTCCTTATTCTAAAAACAAACTGGAGTGAAATCATCTGGGCCCAATTCATCAAATGGAATGAAAGAGGAATTGAGAGAACAAGAAAGGTGCAAGTGTTAATCCCAAAATGAATGTGATTATTCGCCCAGAGGGTTTTCTGTTTAGTTTTACTTCTTACACAGAGCACCATTATGAAGTGTGAAGAAAAACAAGTTTAGTAGGAAATCATAAAGTGAACTTGAAAACTTTTGCCTCAAGCAAACAGGGGTTTAAATGCCCCAAATACTCATGTATATGCTCAGAAATGACAATAAGAATGCAGAATGCACCTGAATAAGATGCTCACCTGGGCAAGGGGAGGGTGACTATCTGCAAAACAAATCTAAACTTTATTTTTATGTTTCTAAGTAGTAAACAGAGGTTACTGTTATTCAGGATTTTGTAAATTCAGATATACATATAACAAGCTGCAAACTGTTATGATGACCACAAATGTTTGTAATTTCAAAAAGAATGACATTAGGAAGAAAGAATGCAATGTGTGACAATGCAAAGAAAATATTAAACACTTATTTTTGTCTGTACCTTTTAAATTCTAAGGCTTAGTTTTTTATGAAACACCACAGTGGTGGGCTTAGGAAACGTTACTCAACAGAGCAAAGGTGTAGATATCTTGCATCTGGTCGATGTGTATTCTTAACCCAACCAAAGAGTTCAAGACCTATGTCATGACTTCAAAAGTCATGTCTAACTGTCAGAATTGGGTTACGCATGCAGAAGAAATAGTTTCCTCATTATTGCTTATTGATAGATACATCAACCAAAGACTATTTACAGCAGATACATTTACCTAAAACTAGAAATCAACAGTATTTTTTCTGATTACTAAAAGCTCCAACAGAGCATATCAACAGCTTGATGGCTTCCCTTGACATCCTATAATTGAAAAATGGGTTCTTTTCTGAATTATTGTTTAAGAAGATAAATATCATGTCACCTCCCCAAGTTTGGTAACATTAAAATACAGTCTCGGCTTATTTCACATATATTTTGTAAGTTGGAGTGCTAAATTATAGTGAAGTGAAACCATGCAAGAAATAACACAAGACTTGGATTTCATACACGGTAGCAATTGGCAAAAATAAAAAAAGTATGTAATATATCTTTCCTTGATACTGAATATATTACATAAACAAACAGCCATTTAAAATGCAATTTAGATATCATATTTTACAGTCATCCATGATGTCAAATTAAAACAGGCATTATACACTCAATGCACAGGTCTGAAGTATTTAAAAAAGCTCAATATGTTAAATGCAGTATATCTCAAGAGAAATTAGGTATTGACTGCATGCCTCAGTGAGTAGAAAAATCTACAAAAATCCATACCACACATTGATCCAAATATTGCTTTTTTAACATTAGTAAGAATGTAACAAATTTTAAAATAGTATATTTGACACAGATATAATTCTCTTTAATTATCAGGCAACGAGCCCAAAATATGTCAATGTTTATACATGTTAGTTTTTATGAAGAAAAAAACGTTGATACTAGAAGAGATAAGCCCAACATACATTACTCTAATTTTACACTAAATGAAGCACTTTAGCCACTCAGAAAATACCTTTAGGTCATTCAAGAAAATTGAGTTTGAAAAGTAACTGCAATTTTTTTTAAAAAACATACAGATAAAGCCGAAACCGGTTTGGCTCAGTGGATAGAGCGTCGGCTTGCGGACTGAAAGGTCCCAGGTTCGATTCCGGTCAAGGGCATGTACCTGGGTTGCGGGCACATCCCCAGTGGGGAGTGTGCAGGAGGCAGCTGGTCGATGTTTCTCTCTCATCGATGTTTCTAACTCTCTATCTCTCTCCTTTCCTCTCTGTAAAAACTCAATAAAATATATTAAAAAAAAAAATTAAAAAAAAAAAACATACAGATATATAGATGCATGATAGTTACAGAAATAGTTATTTATCTATTCATCTGTCAATCTATCCACCCTACTGTATATATCTCTTTGGTTTGTAATAATACAAGCTACCCTTCTTTTAAATAAAATGGAACTAGAAAGCTTAGGTCAGACTGTTGATCGGTACCTTATACAAACTTCTTAACTATAAAAACCCAATTAATCCACAAAAAAATTAGTTATCTGTGGTTTATGAATAACCACTACAAAAAGTACAGAGACCAGTGAGTCTGATCAGGTTAACAGTCTCTGTTAAATGGCTAATTCACAAATTAGTTTCACCATAAAGCCGGACTATTCCCTGGGCCTGACCAGACAGATACCTCTGACACATGACAAATGCTTTGACGCCTAGAGGTTCCATTTCCCAATGACAGCTTGTTTTGTTCATTACGTTTTCCTTTGCATTATCTAAGTATTTATTTGATCTCATAGTTGGACTGTTATAGAAAAGATTTTTCTGAGATTAAACTACATAGTGGCTGTACCAAAAGTAAACGCATACATATTTATGAATTTGACCTTCTGCATTTATGGCTATGTTTATTCTGGTTCCTAGATATAACTAAATGATTATTTCATTTCTAATAAAATCCTAAAGTGAACTGTTTTATTTTGGAAAACTAAATGCAAAATAATTAGAAATGAATTAAAACATTGAGGATATAAAACCCTTTACTTTGTACAGCAGACTAAAACTGCATATTAAAACTTGAGCAAATATCCTATATAATAAAGAGGTAATACAAATTAACCCTCATGCCCTCACAAGATGTCTGCTTACGACCAGGCCTGCAGGAGGGTTAGTGAGGGACCACCAAATGACTGAACAAGTAGGCTGTGTGGGGTGACCAGGCCGGCAGGGGGGTTAGTGAGGGATGACCAAATGAATGAACAGCAGGCTGCGTGGGGCAACCAGGCTGGTGGTGGTGCCATGAGAGGGGACCAGGCCAGCAGGGGGGGCAGTTGGGGGTGACCAGGCCAGCAGGTGGGGGGCAGTTAGGGGCAACCAGGCTGGCAGGCAGGTGAGTGATTAGGAGCCAGCGGTCCAGGATTGTGAGGGGGATGTCCAACTGCCGGTTTAGGCCCGATCCGAGGGGTCCCGGATTGGTGAGGGTGCAGGCTAGACTGAGGGGACCCCCCGCCATGCACAAATTTCATGCACCGGGCTTCTAGAGTGTGTGTGTGTGTGTGTGTGTGTGTGTACACACACACACACACACACACACACACACACACACACTAGAGGCCAGGTGCAAAAAATTTGTGCACTCGGGGGGGTCCCTCAGCCCGGCCTGTGCCCTCTTGCAGTCTAGGACCCCTTGGGGGATGTCCACCTGATGGCTTAGGCCCGCTCCCAGGGGGATTGGGCCTAAGCTGGCAATCAGACATCACTCTGGCAGCCCAGGAGCCATCGGGGGATGTCCACTTGCCAGCAGGGAGCAGGCCTAAGCTGCAGTTGGACATCCTTAGCGCTGCTGAGGAGGCGGGAGAGGCTCCCACCACCACCACTGTACTGGCAGCCATCAGCCTGGCTTATGGCTGAGCAGAGCTCCCCCTGTGGGAGCGCACTGACCACCAGGGGGCAGCTCCTGCATTGAGCGTCTGCCCCCTGGTGGTCAGTGTGTGTCATAGTGACCAGTCATTCCCAGTTGTTCTGCTGTTAGGGTCAATTTGCATATTACCCTCTTATTATATAGGATAGAGGCCTGGTGCATGGGTGGAGGCCGGCTGCTTTGCCCTGCAGGATGTCCCAGATCAGGGAGGGGGTACTGCTGGGGTGCCTGGCCAGCCTGAGGGGCTGATGGCTGTTTGCAGGCTGGCCACAGCCCCTTCAGGGTGGGGGTCCCCCTGGGGGTGCCTATCCAGCCTGGGTGAGGGGCTGATGGCCGACTGCAGGCTTTCCACAGCCCCTTCAGTGTGGGGATCCCCGCTGGAGTGCCTGGCCAGCCTCAGTGAGGGGCTGAGGGCCATTTTCAGGCTGGCCACACCCCCTTCATGGTGGGGGGTTCCTGCTGGGGTGCTTGGCCTGTCTGGGTGAGGGGCTGATGGCTGTTTTCAGGCTGGCCAAGCCCCCCAGCGGGGACCCTCACCCCATGAGGGTATGGTCATCCTGGGTGAGGGGCTAATGACTGTTTGCAGGCTGACCACGGCCCCCAGCCACCCAAGCTCCCATTGGAGGCTGGCTGGAAGCAGGTATCTGGGATTTATCTGTCTTTTATAATTGAAACTTTGTTGCCTTGAGCAGAGGCCACAGCCTGCCAGAGCAGGCAGGAAGCTTGGCTTCCTCCATCGCTGGGGCAACCAAGCCTCCTGCTTGCTCCAGCTCCGTGGCTGCCGGCCACCATCTTGGTTGGGTTAATTTGCATATAGTCGCTGATTGGCTGGTGGGCGTGCCTTGGGGCATAGCAGAGGTACGGTCAATTTGCATGTTTCTCTTTTATTAGATTAGATACATACATCTAATCTATATTATATCGAATATATACATCTAATCTATATTACATAGAATATATACATCTCATCTATATTGCATCTAATATATACATCTAATCTATATTAGATATATACATCTAATAAAAGACAAACATGCAAGTTGACTGTACCTCTGCTACGCCTTAAGCCATGCCCACCAGTCAATCAGAACGACTATATGCAAATTAACCCAACCAAGATGGCGGCCGGCAGCCATGGAGCTGAAGAGAGCAGGAGGCTTGGTTGCTCCAGCGATGGAGGAAGCCAAGCTTCCCGGTCAGCTCTGAGCTCCACTGAAGGCAACAAAGTTTCAATTACATAAGATAAATAAACCCCAGATACCTGCTTTCAGCCGGCCATGGCCATGGAGCTGGAGCAAGCAGGAGCCGGCTCTGAGCTCCACTGAAGGCAACAAAGTTTCAATTATAGAAGGTAAATAAATCCCAGAATTAAAAAAAAAAAGAAAAAAAGGAGAGGCTGGGAGCTTCCGTCGCTGGGGGGCTTGGCCAGCTTGAAAACGGCCCTCAGCCCCTCACCCAGACTTGCCAGGCACCCCAGTGGGGACCCCCACCTTGGAGGGGGTGTGACAAGCCTGCAAATAGCCATCAGCCCCTAACCCAGGCTGGCCAGGCACCCCAATGGGGAACCCCACCCTGTAAGGGGTGTGACCAGCTGCAAACAGCCATCAGCCCCTCACCCACGCTGGCCAGGCACTCCAGTAGTGGCCCCCACCCTGAAGGGGGTGTGACCAGCCTGAAAACACCCATCAGCCCCTCTCCCAGGCTGGCCAGGCACCCCAGTGGTACCCCCACCCTGATTCGGGACACCCTTCAGGACAAACCAGCCAGCCCCCACCCATGCACCAGGCCTCTATACTACATAATAAAAGGGTAATATACAAACTGACCCTAACAGCAGAAAGACTGAGAATGACTGGTCACTATGACACACACTGACCACCAGGGGACAGACGCTCAATGCAGGAGCTGCCCCCTGGTGGTCAGTGCACTCCCACAGGGGGAGCTCTGCTCAGCCACTAGCCATGCTGACGGCTACCAGTACAGCGGTGGTGGCAGGAGCCTCTCCCGCCTCCTCAGCAGTCCTAAGGATGTCCGACTGCAGCTTAGGCCTGCTCCCTGCTGGCAAGTGGACATCCCCCGAGGGCTACCGGGCTGCCAGAGTGATGTCTGACTGCCAGCTTAGGCCCAATTCCCCAGGGAGCGGGCCTAAACCAGCAGGTGGTCATAGCCCAAGGGGTCCCAGACTGCAAGAGGGCACAGGCTAGGCTGAGGGACACCCCGAGTGCACAAATTTTTGTGCACCGGGCCTATAGTATATATATAAATACACATATATATGTGTGTATGTTAGCTATGTGTGTATGTTAGCTATGTTTGTATGTGTGTATGCATGTGTATGTATATAATAGGTATACATGTATATCTGTATATTTAGATATAGATATGCCTAGAAGTTTAGTATAAATTCTATTTTAAATGCATTAAGAGAATATTTTTATAGGAATCCTATGAAACCTATAAAAGTAAATATTCACTCTAGCATATGACTTTCCAGCAAATACCAAAAATATGTAATATAGACTCTTCCCTGAATAGTTTTGCCAGGGAGATAGTATCTTTCTACTATCTTGTTCAGTTCAATATTCTCCCCCAAAGCCCTACCATGGTGAAATCTACCCAACTAATCACATGTATTATTATTTAGGGAGGAAAAAGCTTAAGCGAACTACAAAATAAAAATTTGTTCAAACATTTTATGAGGATAGCACAATAAAAGCAATGCCCTAAACCTGTGGTCGACAAACTGCAGCTCACGAGCCACGTGCGGCTCTTTGGCTCCTTGAGTGTGGCTCTTCCTAAGCCTTAGGAGTACCCTAATTAAGTTAATAACAATGTACCTACCTATATAGTTTAAGTTTAAAAAATTTGGCTCTCAAAAGAAATTTCAATCGTTGTACTGTTGATATTTGGCTCTGTTGACTAATGAGTTTGCCGACCACTGCCCTAAACTATGGAATAACTGTAGAGGACTTTCAGAATTACCACAGTCCAAACACTGTCCAGATCAGGGGTCCTCAAACTTTTTAAACAAGGGGCCAGTTCACTGTCCCTCAGACCGCTGGAGGGCTGGACTATAGTTTAAAAAAAAACTATGAACAAATTCCTATGCACACAGTGGCGGCAAAAACACTTGGTGGGCCGGATAAATGTTTTCGGCAGGCCGCATGTGGCCTGGGGGCCGTAGTTTGAGGACCCCTGGTCCAGATTAACATGTAACAACTCTTCTCCCCATTCAACAATCACACTGGTTTCTTAGCTGTTTTAAAAGCCAAAACCACAATGTATCAAGATCAGAACTACCAGTTGAAATAAGTGGTCCAACCATAAGTTAGTATCATTCTATATAATAAAAGGGTAATATGCAAATTGACCTTAATGGCGGAATGACTGGTAGCTATGACGCACACTAACCACCAGGGGGCAGACGCTCAATACAGGAGCTACCCCCTGGTGGTCGGTGTGCTCCCATATGGGGAGCTCCGCTGAGCCAGAAGCCAGTGGCAGTGGCAGGAGCCTCTCCTGTCTCCGCAGCAGCACTAAAGATGATCCACTGAGGGCTTAGGCCCCCTGAGGGCTCCTGGACTGCAAGAGGGCGCAGGCTGGGCTAAGGGACCTCCCCCTCCACCACCCCCAGTGCACGAATGTTGTGCACTAGACCTCTAGTCATTAACAATCAGAGCAATGCTTAAGAATCTGTATGATGAATTTCGTTATACCACTATCAAAAAAGTACTCCTCCCAGATTCCTGTAAATACTTGCAAACTAATGAATCTGGCAAAAGTGAAGAAGAAAATTCACTGAGAGTAAAGAACTTTAAATGGAACAAGAACCCACTATCAATGAGCATTTGATTCTTATATTTCTTAATTTAATTAAAACCATGCCCCATTTATATTTTTGAATGTTCACTGATTCATTCACAATGTAAATGGTGAAAAAATACAGATTTCTTAATTTCTGAGTAATCATTACTTTTCTAACCAAACTACCCTTGAAAAGTAATGTAGTGATTTATTTTACTCTAATCCAAAGTATAAAAGCTAATTTCCATTTCAGAAATTTAACCTATGATCCTTCCTGAAAGAAAGACAGTATCCATCCAACACACTTGTCTTACTTTTGCACTGGCCTACCTTAAACTGGGGTGGGTTTTAATTGCTTTGGAAAATAATCAAGACCCCTCTACATTACATGGTCAATGGTCCTTTTAATAGAAAAGGCAATAATATACAGTTGTTTGCACCAACTAAAACTCGTTAAAAAGTCTCAGTTTAGGGTATCAGTTCACCAGTCATTAACAAGTGCAAATGTCTAATTGCCTTGTAGTGAAAATGTGGATCTTTGCAAGCTGTTTATAATTATTTGTATGGCTTGGCAAACTTGAAAATACTTTTATAAACAAAGTTTAAGGAATATAATTTTGAAAGCCAAAGTTTTTCAATAATCACCCCTTTTTTTACTAGCATAACATTAGAATTGACTTTTTGTCTTGCTGACAGAGCAACTAAGAAAGTACAGTTGCATTGACCATATTGATTGTGAACAAAGCAACCATCAGTGGGACTCTGCACCATATATTTTCAATATTGACCTCCTACTTCCTTTTCCATGGCTTTCTGGGTCGGCTATTGGATTTGGACTGCAGTGTAATAAACAGCTAAGGTTTAATTAATGGTAAATGAATACAAGACATAGGTTATGACTTTAACTAATTAGGGAATTGTTGAATTAAGTCTGCCCTGGAATGCAAGGCAGTACAATCAATATCCAATAAAAGGACTATGTATGTAATTTACCTGCAAATGTGTTTCCAATACCATCAAAGTGAGTTTAAATAAGTAAGATATATGAAAGGCGACTAGGAGAGATTTCCACAAATTAACACTTTATAGTTTCAGAAGAGATTTTCTTGTTGAGAGATGGTATCTTCCAAAGCTCTGATAAGGGCACAATGAAAAACAGGAACAATTCTTCACCAAATTCTTTAGCAAATCTGTATTCTTCACTACAGCATGAAAGTTCAGTGCTGACCTCCAAGTTTAATCTACACAAACTAGTCATTTCCTGCCCAAAATAAGCATCAAGCTTTGCTTCCTTGATACCCTTGTGCTTTTTTTCTCACTTGTCATAGTCTGTAGCTCCTCCCCCACCCCATAAGACAAATAGTCACTGGAAGACAAAAATCTCACCAGTGCTCTCAGTCCTCAAAGTGACTATGCAAAGGTCATTTCATAGAGTCTTATTACTCTGTAATTATTCTTGTGAAATAAAAATTAAAAAAAAAGAAACTTACCTACACCCTTGTGGGCATCCAAGCTGGTAAACTCCATTGTCCCATTATGGCCTTTTCTAGGATTTTCCTGATACTGTTTGTGGTTCCCGTTGGGACAATATCTGTAGGCAAGTCCGTAATCTGCAAGATAAACCTGGAAGACAAATGAACCATGCTTTCAGCCTCTGAAATGTAACCTTTATCATTAAGTCTTAAGAAACTGTTAGGTTAAGAAGTCTTATACCTACATTTGTATTAAACCAAATGGTGCCTTAGGATAAAACAGATACAACTGAGGACCATGACAACTAACTTTCCAGTTTCAAACCTGACTTCATCATAGGCACATCTGTTTCTGAGTTGACTTAGAGTTTTAGTCTTTTTAATTTGCTCCCAAATTCCCTCCTCTCCAGGTGGGCATCTAGACATCAAAACCATAACCTACCTTTTTATCTGTATTCATGCAGCTTAGGGGGCTCTGCCTTTTTTTGTAACCCCTTGTCTGTAACATAAAACTGTTTCAAGCAGGGAGGGGGAGATCGGGGCACACAATCTAAACATACAAACTTAATGTTACAGGAGTTTCCATGAACAGGAAGTATAAAAATAGTGAATAGATCGTAAGAGGTAATGACTCAAAAAACACACCAGCATGGTGGATTTAAGAATGGAACGTCAATGCAGTATTCTGCCATTCATAGTCCGATCCATATCATCACTGTAATCTTTGCAAGTCAGTCAGAATTTGTAAGTCAGTCAGAATTGCAAGTAGGGTTCCCAAACAGAATATAAATTGATAAATGTCAGAAGTCAATTCAAATGAATTTTTCTCAGATTATTTTGGAGTGAGAAAGAGATAGGAGACATAGTTTTACAGATACAGCATATACTGAACAGAAACTGTTATGACTAGATATTTACTCTGACATGAAGTCAAAATATAGTCATTCCCAACTATCTGTTACCATGCTCCCTCTCCACCCAAAGAAAGCAGTTTCAACTTTTAAAATGTGTTGTTTCACATACTTCTTTAAAATTTGTGGATTGAGGCAACATTTCATGATGGAGCTATAAGACAATCCTATCTAATAAAAGAGAAACATGGTCATTGGCGTACGACCGCTACCCTTCCCATTGGCTAATCAGTGAGATATGCAAATTAACTGCCAGCCAAGATAGCAGCCGGCAGCCAGACAGCTTGAAACTAAAATGAGGCTTGCTTGCTTCAGTGACGGAGGAAACCAACGCTCTCCGCCTGCTTTGCCGGCCTCTGAGCCTGCAGTTTAAGAAACATTGTAATGAATATAGAAGCTAAACAAAACCCCAGAAACCTGCTTTCAGTGAGGCCGGGATCTTAGAGCTGGAGTTATACAGTGTTTAGATTATAGAACCCAAACAAACCAGATACCTGCTCTCAGCAGCAGAAGCCTCAGAGCTGGAGCCAGAGCTAAAGCTGGCCCAGAATAAAAAAGAAAAAAGAAAAAAAGGAGCAGTTGGGAGCTTCAGTCGGCCTGAAAACAGCCCTCAGCCCCTCACCCAGACTGGCCAGGCACCCCAGTGGGGACCCCCACCCTGAAGGGTGTGTGACCAGCTGCAAACAGCCATCATCCCCTCACCCAGGCTGGCCAGGCATCCCAGTGGGGACCCCGCCCTGATCCAGGACACCCTTCAGGGCAAACCAGCCAGCCCCCACACATGCACCAGGCCTCTATCCTATATAGTAAAAGGGTAATATGCCTCCCAGCACCGGGATCAGCGGAGCCGCGAGGCCTCCCGGCACCGGGATCAGCGTGACAGGGGGCAGCGCCAAAACCCCGATTGCCCTGCGGCTCTGTGTGTGACAGGGGGTGGGGCCACAACCTCCCTATCGGCCCTGCTCTGTTCGTGACAGGGGAAGGCACCCCAACCTCCTGATCAGCCCTGCTCTGTGCCTGATAGTGGGGAGCTCCCCAACCCCCTGATCACCCTGCGGCTCTGTGTGTGACAGGGTGCGGCGCCCCAACCCCCTCCCCCCATGGCCCCGCTCTGTGTGTGACGGGGTAGAGCCATAACCTCCCCATCGGCCCCGCCTTGAGTGTGACAGTGGTGGCACCCCAACCCCCTGATCTGCCCTGCTCTGTGGGTGATAGAGGGCGGCGCCCCAACCCCCCCCCCCCCGGGCCCTACTCTGTGTGTGATGGGGTAGAGCCATAACCTCCCCATCGGCCCTGCCCTGAGTGTGACAGTGGCAGCACCCTAACCCCCTGATTGGTCCTGCTCTGTGGGTGATAGAGGGTGGCGCCCCAACCCCCTGATCGCCCTGCTCTGTGTGTGACAGGGGGCGGTGCCCCAACTCCCCTATCGCCCCTACTCTGTGAGTGACAGGGGGGAGCTCCTCAACCCCCTGATGGGCCCTGCTCTGTGCATGACAGGGGGGAGCTCCCCAACCCCCCTGATGGACCCTGCTCTGTGCGTGACCCCCTGATCGACCCTGCTCTGTGCATGACAGGATACGGAGCCCCAACCCCCCTGATGGGCCCTGCTCTGTGCGTGACAGGGGGCAGCGCCCCAACCCCCTGATCGGCCCTGCTCTGTGCGTGACAGGGGGTGGTGCCACAACCTCCCTATCGACCCTGCCTTGAGTATGACAAGGGGGTGGTGCCCCAACGCCCCAATCGGCCCTACCCTGAGCATGACTGAGGGTGGCATCACAACCTCCCAATCCGCCCTGCTCTGTGCATGACAGGGGGCGGCGCCCCAACTTCCCAATCGGCCCTGCTCTGAGCCCAACCAGGGGCTGCACCTAGGGATTAGGCCTGCCCTCTGCCACCCGGGAGCAGTCCTAAGCCAGCAGGTCGTTATCTCCCGAGGGTTCCCAGACTGTGAGAGGGCACAGGCCGGGCTGAGGGACCCCTCTTCCAACCCCCCCCCCCCCCCGAGTGCACAAATTTTTGTGCACCGGGCCTCTAGTAGAGTATTATAAAACCAGTACTTCAGCCCACCCTGAGTGACTCAGTGGTTGAGTGTCAACCCATGAATCAGGGGGTCATAGTTTCAATTCCCTGTCAGGGCACATGCCTGGGTTGTAGGCTCAATCCCCAGTGTGGGGTGGGAAGGAGGCAGCTGATCAATGATTCTCTCTCATCATTGATGTTTCTCTCCCTCTCCCTTCCTCTCTGAAATCAATAAAAGTAGATCTAAAAGAATAATAAATAAAACTTGCATTTTAAAATATATTAAAAGTATTTATCTTTTAGTTTCCGGAAGGTCTTGGTTTTAGGATAGCTTAAGTAGGAGGTATTTTGAACTTCAAAATATAAACAGCACAGAGTTTTCTTCATTTGTTGGAGAACATAGCTTGCTAGTATCTGAAAACATGGTATTTCAGTTTTCTCTCTCGCCCATAGATGCTGTTTCTCTACATGGTCTCAGAAGTAACTGATCCCTCTGCTCTAAGTAACTAGACTTCAGGATCAGATGTGCAACTGGCTGCTTGCTTTCACTATTTATGATGTATTTTTTATCTTTATTTATTTCAAGAACTAAATTGATAGACTTCACTTTACAAAGTAGATATCCCAGAAATGTACATATTGATAATTTAGCAAAACAGAAATATATACTACACTAGAGTAGTTTTCTTAAAAATAAAAAAGAGCCATCAAGAAGCTTTTCGTGTAGTCATTAGCCAAAACAATAAGACCTACATTAAACTTCATGGAGTACTTAATTTACATCAGCGCAGAGTTTTACATTCATTGGTCCATGCCATCCTCCACAGAAATCCTGCATGTAGGTGACATCCTCTCCAGCTCACTCATGCAAACTGACGCTGAGTGAGGAGATTATGTGGCTTGTGCAGTAAAATGGAGCCAGAGTCTGACTCCAGAGTTCTCACTCTCGGTCACTGTTGGAGGGAAATTGCACTGCACTGCACATGCTAAAAGGACAACACAGACCTTATTCAAGGCCATTACAATAGGGGAGAGAGATTAAACTCAACTCTACTGAAACAAAGGTGGGAAAGTTTTTAAGAGCTGGGGCAGGCTAGTGAAAAGTACTGAAGGATATTAGGGGCGGTTGGTCAAAGTAGCTAGGTTACCTATGTTTGTTAATTTGTGCTTAGGCCCTTCCCTCCTTCAGAGATTGAAGGGATAGCAGCACAATGTTTCTTAAAGATTGCATTTTAAAGGAATGACTCCAAGGTCCTTGAGAAAGGACTTTTCGTTGCTGGGAGGTTGGGGGAGGGTGTGGGTGGGGAGTGGGGTGTGTGTGTGTGTGTGTTTTATAACTGGTTAAATCTCCTAACTAGTCGTTCTGTTCAGCTTTTTTTCTTTCTTCATGATTCAATCTTGGTAGGTTGTATATTTCTAGGAATTTCTTCTAGGTTATCTAATTTGTTGACATATAATTGTTCTTAGTAGTTTCTTATGATTCTTATCTGTGTTATCAGTTGTAATGTCTCTTCTCTCATTCCTGACTTCATTTATTTGGGTCTTCTTTTTTTCTTAGTTTAGTTAAAGGTTTGTCTATTTTGTTTTTTGGGGGTTTTTTTGTGTGTTTTTTTTTTCACTGTAACAGTTCAGTTTCATTGACATTTTCTATTATCTTATTAGTCTCCATTTCACTTACTTTCACTCTGAAATTATTTTCTTCCCTTTAATAACATTGTGCTTGATCTGTCCTTTCCCTATGTCCTTTTTGTGTAAAGTTAGATTGTTTTATTTGAGATCTTTCTTTTTTTTAATGTAGGAGTTTATTGCTATAAACCTCCCTCTTAGAACTGCTTTGGCTGCATCCCATAAATTTTGGAATGCTGTGTTTCCATTTGTCTGAGGGCATTTCTTTTATTTCCCTTTTGATTTCTTCTTTGACATACTGGTTGTTCAGGAGCATGTTGTTTAAGCTCTACATATTTGTGAATATTACAGTTTTCATCTTGTAACTGATTTCAAGTTTCATATCACCGTGGTTAGAAAAGATGCTTGATACGATGTCAATCCTCTTAAATTTACCAAGACTTGTGCCCTAACAAGATCTATTCTAAAGATTGCTCCATGTGCACCTGAGAAGAATGTGTATTCTGTTGTTAGATGGAATGTATTGTATGTCTATCAGGTCCATCAGATTTAACATGCAGTTTAAGTCCAATGTTTTCCCATTTATTTTCTGTCTGAATAATCTACCCATTGTCAAAAGTGGGGTACTGAAGCCCCTGATCGTTAATGTATTCCTGTCTATTTTCCCCTTCAGATCTGTTTATATATATATATTCTTTATATATTAGGTGCTCCAATATTGGGTGCATAATTGGTGGTCTTAATAGAGCTGTGGGTAGAAGTCAAACAATCACAGAAGGCTATTGAACAAAATAACAAAACAAACAACTATCTATCTTCACCCCACTACATATATTTTTTTTTTTAGTTTGTATTTTTATCTACAAGTATAGCCTATGATTATAAATATTTATATTTTTGTAGGTTCAATGAGATTTAAATTCTCTAAATTTCTCATGAAAGTTTTACTACTAGAATCTATCAATATTTTAAAATTATAGGTTGTAAAGCATTAATAAAGAAATTTAGGATGATTGCATTTGGTGGGTAGAGATTTGATGTAGAAGAAGCAAATAGCCTGTACAAAGTGTTGAAAAATTATTTTGTCTCAAATTAGGTCAAAGTGAGAGTTTCTGTAAAGATAACTTAATAGAAATACACAGGATAGAATTGTGTTAGAACTATTCAAAATAAGAAAGAAAAAAAAAGCTGGAACATGTCAAACAAGATAAGGAAGGAAAGAAAGGAACTAACACTTGTTGAGGTTCTAATTATGTGATAATCACTGAGCAAAATACCTTTCAAAAATCATTTCATTAAACTCAATCAATCACCCAGCCAGGTAGCATTGGTCTCATTCTACATATGAGAAAGCTGAACATCTGAGGAGTTAACTTACCCCAGTGACTGAGCCAGTAAAGAATAGAAGCAGGATTCAAATCCATACCAATATGTCTTGAAAGTCCAAATTTCTTTTTTTTAATACAACACACAATTTGGGTTTCTGCACATTGCTGAAATTTTGTTGAAATAAAATATAAGTTTAAGCAGAACTTAATCTACAGTAGGGTTTGCCGTGTAGGCCCTGTTTTTATATGCCCTTGAGCTATGAATAATTTTTGCATCTTTATAGTATTGTAAAAAAAGAAAAAGAAAAAGATGATGTAACTAAAATATTTACTATCTGGCTCTTTACAGAGAAAGTTTGCCAACCTTTAATCTAAAGAAAAACTCGGTTTCAGTTAACTTTTTTTATATTATCCTTTTTTATTTCCTGTGAAATAAAAAATAACTAGTTAATATTTTTTACTTTAAATATAAACACATACAATGTGCTTTAAGTCTTAGAAGCTAGTAGTAGGAAACTCAAGATCACCTACGAGGTAGAAGATTATTTGCATTATAATAAGACTAGGCATAAGAAAATTTAAAATCTAGCTCCCTAATGCATTTTAAATGATTTTCTTTCTATGCAACTTTTCTGAATTTAGTAACGGTTTCCTTTCTCTATGAGTAAAAGGACAGGCCTTTGTGCTTCCCTTTTCATTACACTGTACTGCCCTTCACATTTCTACATGGTATTCATTTTTTTCTCACCTTTCTTAGATATGCTTTTTTTTTTTTTAAACTAGTGGCCTGGTGCACAAAATTTGTGCACATTAAAAGGGAATTAATTAGAGGAAATATTTTAAAATTGCTAATTCCCCTTTCTCTATAATAGAAGTGTCAGAGATGAAAGAAAATTAGTAAAATGTAAATGAAAATCTCCCTCCTGTCAGAGTCTGGGGCATGCTGCAGAACTCAGAGTTATGTCCCCGCCCACCAGTGCGTGCTTTGAAATCGCACGAGACCCAGACCCAGCCAGCCCCATCCCATTGGGCGAGACCCAGACCCGGCTGGCCCCACCCCCATCAAGCCCTGCCGGGCGGGGGGAGTGGCCTGAGGGCCCCCGGCCCTGTGCCAGGGCAGAGGGCATGGCCGGAGGTCCCCCGGCCCAGCGCCAGGGTGGGGGGCACAGCCTGAGGTCCCCCGTCAAGCCCCGCTAGATGTGGGGCGTGGCCTGAGGTCCCCTGCCCCAGCTAGACGCCACGCAGCCTCAGGTCCTGGCTGATTGGCCATTACGCATCATGGCATGATGACCATTTGCATATTAGCCTTTTATTATTATGATAACTTTATAAGGTAGGTAGAGCTATTGTGTATCATTTTCCACATTTAACAGGTGAAAAATAATGTGATATACCCAAATAATGCAAGTTACCAACACTCACCAAGTCTTGCTTCTACAAAGGGTTTTGTTTTAATGAATTTCTTAGCACCCCTCCCCCCCCCAAAAAACCACACCCCACCTAATCTGAGCTAATGCTTTCATGGACTTTTGATTTAATTATCTTATTACCTACGGTAGTGTGGTAGCCACTGAGGTGTAATCCCATCAAGAAAGAACTGGCCTATCACCTGTGAGGAGCACAATAAGCTGAAAACCTCTGGAGGTGGGATCATTAGGAACCGCCAGAGCATGTGAGCCAAGGCTACACTCTTCCTGGGCAGCTCCTGCCACACAATGATCGTGGGGGGTGGGGGAGAGGGGATGCTGTGTGGCCTATTCTACCTAATCAGAGATTCTTCTTGTGGGCATTGATTGTTTTGCTGCTCCCTAAGGGTTAGCTGAGCTTTTTCAGAACTGCATCATAGTCCAGCCGTGGGAAAACTACGGCCCGTGGGCCAGATCTGGCCCATTTGAAATGAATAAAACTAAGAAAAAAAAAAAGACCATACCCTTTTATGTCATGATGTTTACTTTGAATTTATATTAGTTCACACAAACACTCCATCCATGCTTTTGTTCCGGCCCTCCGGTCCAGTTTAAGAATCCATTGTGGCCCTCGAGTCAAAAAGTTTGCCCACCCCTGTCATAGTCTGAGCTCTCCCTGCTCAATTCTCCTCTTCCCCTTTCCTTTCCTGGGTGTCATATCAACACCCCACTTGTCCAATCCTGCTTCTTGTCCTTCTGCTCTCACAGGTGATATACTTCCTTCCCCAATAAAGCCATTACACTCCTAATTCTGTCCCAGCATCTGTTCCTCTGAGAACTGGACTTGACACAGATGGTCTGTAAATCATAGCCTTGATTAAAAGTGCTACACACACAAAAAGATGAAAACAAAGTTTCTTTTGATGACCATGAAAAATACAACTTCCCTATACTAAACAAGCCTGTCTCAAATACAACATCCTGTTTATCTACATGTGCACCCATGTATGCCTCATCGTAATGTTCTGTACTTAGACCTTTACTTCCCATCTCCTTTGCTTCCTAATGTTGTAGGCTCTTACATTGCTTTAACTTTCCAAAAGGATGGGTGAAACTAGCAATGAAAGAACACCAGTGATGACTCTTCTTTGAAGGGAATTACATGGGAAGGGCCGTTGTCTTCAATTTGGCCCCCAGGTACTCTCCTCTACTTCCCACCACACCTTCTGGATTCACAGTTTACTCCCTAGATTCACCACTGATGAATCCTAGGGAATAGATCCCTTAAACCAAAGGGCAGCTGACTGGGTTTTCATTTGTGTCCACACAAATTTACTATTTTAAAATGCACAAGTTATTTTACTTTTATTTATGTCTTGGCCCCACATTTACAAGCTGTAAGCTCCTAGTGAACAAGAGGCAGGATAATGTTGTATAACTTGTTTGTATCCACAACAGCACCCACTCTAAGGTCTTGTGCATAGCAGGCTTAAATAAATTTCCATTGATTAGACTTGATGGTAATAATTGGACAAATTGATATAACTTCCTTTCAATAGACAGCTGAGTGCCAAGCATGATAAACTATTGAAAACTGTAATTTAAAAAAAACAAAACAAAGAAAAATAAATGCATATTATTTGAATATAGTTGATCCTTGAACAACACAGGCTTGAACTGCATAGGTCCACTTATATACAGATTTTTTTTCAATAAATACCATAAATGTATTTTCTCTTAATGTGAAAATGTGCTTTTCTTTTCACATTTTCTCTTCTCTGGCTTAGTTTATTGTAAGAGTACAGTACATAATGCACATAACATACAAAACACATATTAATCAACTATTCAATGCCATCAGTAAGGCTTCCAGTCAACAGTGGGCTATTGTTTGGAAGAAGTCAAGTCATATGTAGCTTTTCAGCTGTGCAGAAGCAGGGCCAGGGCTGTCTGTGCCCCCACATTGTTCAAGAGTCAACTCTACTTGCTATGTGAAGGCATTAAGTGCTTTACTGAAGTGTAATTGTTTAACCCTCATGACTCTACAACGAAACTATTTTAAGATACCTTGAGGATGAAAAAATAGGATGAGTAGGTTAAGTGCGCTGAATAAAACAAACTTATAATAATTGGCAAAGTTGATATTTGAACCTCAATCAGTCTGACCAGAAGGCTGAGCATTTTCACACATACAGGAAGGGAGATGGCATCTACAAGTCTAAAGGTAGCATGCACTCTGACAAAAAATATATCAGATTTACATTTAATAGTATATTAGAGCAAGGAGAGGGTATTTTGAATTGGAGAACTCAGAGAAAAAAAAGTTGAGCCTTGAAAAATCCTATATAATAAACGCCTAATATGCAAATCAACCGAATGGCAGAATGACCCGTTGGCAGGGGGCGGGGCCAGAGAGCGGGTGGCGCCAGGTCAGCCAAGGCAGGTGCCAATCGGTGTGGGGGAGCTCAGGAGATTTATCTCAGTGCAGTGGCAGATGCAATGGCGTGAGCACACTCCGCCTATACAAGCTTCCTCGGCACACCAGGAAGTGGCAGCGCCCGCCTGAGCAAACCCCCTAGAGCCCCTACATAGTACCCTGATCTTTCCTACCATTGGTTGCCCTAAGGATGGTGTAAACTTCTGATTGGTCCAAAAAGTTATATATACTGCTGCACTTACACAATAAACTTAGATCTGCGTCACTGAACCTGGTCTCCGGAGTCAGGCATGCTTCGTTAGGACTCTGTCGGCCTCACCCCCGCGGGACCCCCTGCTTCATTCTGGTGCCCTGAACAGGGATCCCAGCAAGAAAGCATCAGTTCGGGTGAGTGCCCCTCTGTAACGATGGGAAACCTTCCCCCCTCAGCCAGAGCCCCTCAGGCTCGGGCGCTCCATGCGTTGTTACAGAGCAGGTGAGTAAAAGTAACAGAAAAGGAGCTACAAAAGCTCTGGGATGTTCTAATAGCATTTAACCCCTGGCTCTCCACCACCAGCGGTGCGGGTGGGGGAACAGAAGACCCTTTACCTCCTTATTCCCCTCTAGAGCCCTCTGACCCCGCAGATTCCCTGGGCTGTTTTCAACAAGCCAAAAGTAGTTTCTCAAAGCTTAAGGAAGGCTGAAACTGAGACAGAAAAAACCTCAAGCGAGGTGAAAGCAGGGGAGTCTCACCAGGAGGCTTCCTGCCAGAGTCACTCCCTCGCTCCCCTTGCAGAGCGAACAAAAAGTTTAACTGCCCAGTGGCCCCCAAGTAATCCTTTCGTGTGGGACACGGATGATAATCCATGGACAGGGATATATCAATCCTTGTGTAGCCAGAGGGATAGAGCAAAGAAGTCCTTAGGGCTAGAGATCCCTGGACTCTTTCCTGTGAATGTTAACCCCACAGCTTCAGCAAATGCCACAGGATCTGCAACAATATTCCCAATATCCAAATGGTTAATGCAGAGAAAGAAAAAAAAAATAAGGGGGGCTGTTGGCATGGATAGAGAGTTCTTTGTTGGTTTTTGCTTATCTAAGGTATGCAGGTCTGGAGGACCCTAGCTGCTAGCAGGCAAACTTATCTCTGTCCAGTTTTCTTCTTTTTAACCCTTCCAATACTAAATTAGACTAATACAATATACTTAAGATTACACAAGAAAGGAAGCACCTACTCTTATTAATCTAAAGAAATGCTGAATGTTTAACTTGCCAGCTAAGAGTTTAAAGTTCTAGTTAAACTAAATTGGGAAAAATTATAATTGTGGTAACTAAATGCCTAAAGTATAAAAAGAAGATCTTGTCAGTTTTAATTTAATTGATATCTCTTAATAATTATAAAAAGTACTATAACCAAGGAATGACTTTGAGACATTTCATGAGCCCTGAAATATTTTCAAAAGTTTATTCTCTCTTCTTAAAGGATTTTTTAATAAAGCCAATTTAATGTGCTTGAAATCACATGGAAAGCTTCATCAAATAAAAATTAATAAATATATATCTTGAGTTTTTGCCTCTAAGAAAGGGCAAAACAAGTTATTTTATATAATATTTCTTAAAATACAGCAGTAGAATTTTAAGATATAATTTAAAATAACAGAAGCTCATTAATAATTTTTAACATTTTATAACAGCATATTATAACCAAAATTTTCATTTCATAGATAAATTGCTTAACATACTATAAACCTAAAGCAGTCATATTTTTATACAAAAAATTAAAATTAAAAGTTATCAAGACTACACTAAAAATTTTCCAAAAACCTCCTAATATTAAAAAATAAAAAAGGGAGGATAGTGGAAAAACACCATATAAGGAAAACTATCCTGTAACTAATTTACATCTAGAAAAAATTTTCATTTATAATGCTAACAGCAAGACACCCATGAAAAACCTATGTGGTGTCAACATAAGCCAAAGGAAATTCATTTAAGCAAAAATAAATAGAACCCCAAGTAAAGTTTCCTTTATTAACCTTTGGTTGAGAACACATTTGTATATTTTCAGAAAACAACTCCAAGACCATGTGGATTCCTGCAACAGAGAGGAATTATCAGGAATGCTCCAGCCATGAAGACAAGAGGAAAAACAATCCAGAGATAGAGGCAGCTAGCTTGTACAAGCTATTTCCTCATTTAACCCTCTCTAGCTGCAAGCATCTCATACGGGCATGCAAAACCTGTGGCCCCCTATTGCCTTTAGGCCACCTCCAGCCACAAGGGGTCAACCCCCAGGGGCTCCAACCCAATGCTTATGACAAGCAGATGTGACCCATATTCTGAGCTTCGGTAGGCTCAAACATATACATGTAATCATTGACACTTGCTCTGGGGCCACGTATGCTCAAGCTCACATAGGTAAAAAGACTTGCCATGCAATAGCAACCCTCAACGGGGCATTTTTAACATTAGGCTTCCCTTGGAAAATTAAAACAGATAATGGCCCCTACTACACTAGCGAGGCTTTTCAGCAATTCCTCACAAAACATAACATCAAGCACATTACTGGCATACCATACAACCCACAGGGACAAGCCATAGTAGAACGACAGAACAAAGAACTAAAAACCCAGATTCAAAAAGAAAAAGAAGGGGGAAATACAGGCACGCCTCAACAACTATTACAACAGGCCTTATTAACCCTCAATTATTTTCATTTTGCCCCCGACGGTCTTCCTCCCATTTTCAAACACTGGGGAGGTCTCAGGGATGTACCAACACCTCTCCCCTTGGTCCGGTGGAGAGATCCACTAACCAGGGCTTGGAAGGGCCCCGACCCTCTCTTAACTCAAGGGAGAGGGTTTGCTTGTATTTTTCCAGAAGGTGAGAAAAATCCCGCGTGGATTCCTGCCCGTGACATCAAACCCTGCACCACCAGCAATGAGCCATAGACCACCATCACCATCACCCCCGGTAGAGAAAATGGAGGACCTGACCATAGAGGACAGCCAGCCCCAGCGGCGGAGACGACCAAGACACCGACGGGCCCACAACATTACCTGGGGAGACATCAAGAATCTACAGGACCAAGCTGCACGCATGGCACCAGAAGGCAATCCGTCAGCAGGGACATTATTCCTATTAATGTGTGCCATCATAACAGTGAACTCTCAGGCGCGAGCACAACATGTATGGACGGCCATACCTCATCCAGGGGTGCTCATGCCCGTCAGCGCCGACAGCCTACAATTCCCCGCTGTCCAAGAGTCTGACTGCTCTGTGGGCTTACCCTGTGACGGAGCGGAACCGGTCTCATTGCCATACAACGAGACGGTATGGACTGAGAGCAGTAGCCCTAACCTCCTTAAGTGGACTCTAGATAATGGGACTGCCCCGGGACAAGGGTGGATATACCTAGCACCTCATGCAATAATACCCGAGTAAAACCCGTTGAGTTTAGTTTCTTAAGTGATGCCCTCAGCCGTCTAACTTCCTGGTTATACCCAGCCAACCTCATTTGGGGAGTCATAATAGTAGGATTCATCGTAGGAATAGTATTATTTCGCTGTTTGTACAACATGTTCAATAAGCTAAGTGCCCAGCAAGCCATGATCATACACGTCCAGCAGGTGCTAATAAGAAAAGAAGGGGGAGATGTTGGAAGAGCTCAGGAGATTTATCTCAGTGCAGTGGCAGATGCAATGGCGTGAGCACACTCCGCCTATACAAGCTTCCTCGGCACACCAGGAAGTGGCAGCGCCCGCCTGAGCAAACCCCCTAGAGCCCCTACATAGTACCCTGATCTTTCCTACTATTGGCTGCCCTAAGGATGGTGTAAACTTCTGACTGGTCCAAAAAGTTATATATACTGCTGCACTTACACAATAAACTAAGATCTGCGTCACTGAACCTGGTCTCCGGAGTCGGGCATGCTTCGTTAGGACTCCGTCAGCCTCACCCCCGCGGGACCCCCTGCTTCAAATTGGCAGAGGGAGGGAATGGCAATCAGGGGCAGCAGTGACTGGCAGCGGTGGTGGTGGGGCAATGGTGGGGTGGGGCTGGAGCTGCCCCCTGATGGTCAGTGCACTCCCACAGGGGGAGCGCTGCTCAACCACAAGCTGGGCTCATGGCTGGCGAGCACAGCGGCGGTGGCAGGAGCCTCTTCCACCTCCGTGGCAGCGCTAAGGATGTCTGCGGGGAGTGGGCCTAAGCCAACAGTCAGACATCCTCCAAGGGCTACCAGACTGCGAGAGGATGCAGGCCTGGCTGAGGGACCCCCGCAAGAACACGAATTTTCATGCACCAGGCCTCTAGTACCTAATATTTCCACAAATGGAAACAGGGAAGAAGAAGTAACACAAGAAGAAAAGCCAGGGTATGAGTCAGCATGTGCTGGGAGTGGACAGTTTATTGGAACACAACACCAGAGAGAAAATCTGGTTAGCATTAGTTTCTAGAAAGCTTTGAAACCCCACCAAGAAGCAGGGTATGACTGCTGTGTGCAAACAGAAGTTCCCAAAGGTTTTTTGCAAGGAATAGTATTATCAGCACTGGCAGCAACATAATGAGGCAACAGAAACAGAGAGTGCATTTGGAGAATATAATCATAGTCTAGGCAAGAGGTATGGGAGGATTCACTGTAGATGGGAAAAGTAAAGGACTCCTTCCCATCAGGAATCAAATGACTGGAAATGCTAAGCACCAAGCAGCCACACTGACTCAAATGGAAGCATTTCTCAACATTTGATACGATGGCCATGAACATGTCAGCTGGAGAAGGGCACAAAAGATTATGACACTGGAGGAGAAAGAAGTAAGGCACTAATGTGAACAAATGTCACTGCCCATCAGTAATGCCATTATTATGTTACCTCCACTTTGCAAATTCAAATTAGAGAAGAAATATATATATATAGTCCCAAAATGTGATTCACTTTTCAAGAAGTTATTTTTTTTGTGTGCAATCTAATACCTTATCGTAATTTAGACTATTTAATATAAGTAAATCCTTTTCATTAGCATAACCTGTTGTAGCAAGAAATGTGTCTGTTAAGGTCTCATTGTCAGAGACTGACAGAAATTATACTATTGGGGAGACAGTCACTACTCATGATTGTTTTAATGGCAATTTAGAAAACACTTTAAAAACTCCAGAAGAACATATAGAGGTACTCAGTAACTGTAAAGGCTCTTATACAAGAAGGCCAGCATTTATCTTAGTTGAATATGGTATAATATTTTCCTATTCTATCAACAAGATACTGTAATGTGAAAATCTTCACAATAAACTAAATGCTTACTGACTAACGAAAACTACTATATGCCAGAAGGAGAAAGAAGCATGAAATGAGTAAGCAGCATGTTCATGAAAATCATGCATATCTGTTACAAAACCTGCATGTAGCCTCGTAGATGCTACTATGTTTTGATATAAATCTGTGGTTCCTCTTATTTTTATTACTAGAGGCCCAGTGCACAAAATTCATACACGGGTAGGGTCCCTAGGTCTGGCCGGCAATTAGGGCTGATCAGGTTCCCAGCCTCCCCGCCTCCTCCTTCCCTCACTTCTTCAGCTCCCTGCCTACGCTGGTCGCCCACCATGTTCCGCGCCACCCCCTGGTGGTCAGTGCATGTCATAGTGAGCGATCGAACTCCTGGTCTCCTGGTCGAACTCCCAAGGGGACAATTTGCATATTAACCTTTTATTATATAGGCTATAGTACTTTCTTCTACTCAACATCCTTACCTTGTTTTTGCCAGTAAAATAACGCTACAAATGATATATGTGTGTTAGCACTATTCAGCCTAGACAAAAAATACAACTTTTAAAATTTGCCTTTTCAAATATGATGTTTATTAGAATAAACACGAAGATATATTTTTCAAAAACATAGTCTTACCTTATCTTTTAGTGAGCGGTAAAAACCCTACAATGTCTGCTTAATGATAGATGTGACATGTGCTTACTATACTTAAAATATCTGCTTCATAATGTTTGGGTTTTTCTTCCTTCTAGTTCTCATAACTACTCAGACTTCACATTTGGAATTTTATCCTTTTTCTTTATATTTACGAGGAGAGGGGAGGGGAGGGGAGGGGAGGGGAGAGGAGGGGAGGGGAGGGGAGAGCAGAGGAGGGGAGGGGAGGGGAGAAGGGGAAGGGGGAGGGGAGGGGGAGGGGGAAAGAGAAGAGAGAGTAAAGGACATGCCCCTGAGGTAATATGAAGCAGCAGCAGAAACGCTGTATCTCTTATAAATCATTAGCTCTACACTCCATCTACTGCTCCATCAGGCCCAAGCATATGATCCCTAAATGGTACCATACACTCAAGCATCATCATAACATACTGAGGTATATTTAGCAGTTGTTTAAAATGACATTAGCATTTTGATTCCATGGCCTGCTTTTCTACTCCAACCTGGTTCTTTTAGCAACATATGGAGGCCTATTTGATCAACTAGGGCTGTGACTTAATATACTTTGATGACTTTAGGTTGAAACTCCCTCAATAATTCAGAGGCTCAGAATTGCTTCTTTACTAAAAATGCCTTCACCTATAAACAAAAACCTTTCCAATTATAATCTATTTCCAATTTGTCCTTTTGACACAAGTTTTCAAGGATTATACAAAAGAACCTCTCTTTATAATTTCCAATGTGATATCAAAGGATGTAACTTGTGTCTGTCCTTTAACAAATAGGCAATGGAAGAGGCTAATCTGAATTGCACCCAATTTATGGTTTTCCTCTTTGTCTAAATCAAATCTGAACTTGAGACTTCCACATGTCAGAAGCATTCTCAGAGCATGGTATATCTGTAAACAGCAGATATCACAAAATGTTAGCTGATATAATCTCACTGTTATTGCTATAATATTATAAAAACATTCACCACATTTAAGTTGTGTCTACATAAACACAGCCACCCAACATTCAAAACAGCTCCCTGTTCTACATTAATACAACTCTATTGTTTTCAAAGACAGTATTTGAGGTTGCCAGCAATGAGGTCATTCTTACACGCAGAGACCCTAAACAGGGGTACCTCTTAACCCATCCAATTTATACAATGAGTGTATTCAGAAATCAGAAATGCCATTTTCCCATTCTAATTGGTAAAAGAAAAAAAAAATCTGTATGTTGCCTTTTGTGGGTCAGGATGCTCAAATATTTTGGTCATAAACAGTTCTTTGGTGGATGTCTATGATCAAACTTCATTCCTGGACAGAACTTCAATTATTAAGTCTAATTCAATACCATTTTCTTAACAACTAATCAGAACATCATGCCTTTCCTCATAAATCCAAATACTTGTTGAGGAGCCCAATAAAATATTCTATTGTCATAAGTATAACAATTATAAAAAATATTATTTTCTATCTCTTACTGTTTACTATGTGCTTGATATTGGTCTAAAAATTTCACATGTTTAAAGCATTCGATCTTTAAAATAGCTGTTTGATATACTATTATCCTTATTTTTAGATGTGGACATGGAAGAACCGAGAGGTAAATAATAAGGCTAAGAACAGAGAGCTAACAAGAGGCAGAGCCAGAACTCTAAGCCAGGGGGTTTGATTCCAGAGCTTCTGGTCTTAACTATTCTACACTGAATCCCCAACATAACTGAAAGTTATACAAATAGCCATCATCTTCTATCAAATGTTTTACCTGGGATTAAGAGTAGGTAAATAGCCCTCTTTCTATATCTTCCTTCCTTCCTTGAACAAGAACATTTAGCTCCAGAATAAAAAAGTAGACAGTATTATGAAGTGTAGGTCCCACCACACATATTCAAGAACTAACTGCTTGAGGCATATGGATCTGGCGATGGTGGTGTTGGGAGTGGGGGTGGGGTGTAGGGGGGCTGGGAAGATTGAGAAAAAAAGAGAGAGAACTCATGGACAACAGTGTGGTGACTGCAGGGGGAAGGGATGGAGGTGGAAGAGAGCATGGAGGAGATAAATGGTGATGGAAAAGATACAATAAATTTTAAAAAATAAGAGAGACTTAAATTTTACAAATGGGGGAGGGAACTAACTGCTTGAAGATCCTCTGTGTAAGAACAAATCACGTTAAACACATGAACTGATTTGGCCCTGCCTGGAGTGGCCCCAAAGAAAATAGAAGAGAATACTTCTTTCTGCCCTGTTCTGCCTTTCACCTTTCCTTTTCCCTCCCCTATCCTGGTGCCTGAAGTTCATACATGGCCAAAATACACTGGCATCCATGCTAAGGTGTCAACAACTTTCATGGAACAGAACAGTATCCTGAGATTTTTATTAACATTATTTGCAAAATGTATTATCTCAACTCCCAATCAAAGGTTTATGTCTAAGTCCCTGACTTAGTTTGGCAGGACAGCTATAACAAAGTCCCACAAACAAGATGACTTAAACAATACAAACTTATTGTCTCCCAGTTCTGGGGGCTAAAAGGCTAAAATCAAGGTGTAGGAGGGCTGGCTGCTGCTGTTGGCTGTGAGGGTAACCTGCCCATGCCTCTCTCCTAAGCGTCTGGTAGTCTCAGTTCCTTGGCTTGCAGAAGCCATTCTCCCTGTCTCTTCACATAGTCTTTCCTCTCTGATGTCTCCCCTTTTATAAGAAAAGCAATCATGGGATGACTTTTCCCTAGTCATCTTAACTCACAAAGATCCTCCTTCCGTATGTTTACATTCACAGATACTAGGGTCTGGGACTTCAGCATCTCGTGAGGGGACACAATTCAACCAACGGGAGTCTCCAGCCTCAGTTTCTCTTGGTGAATATGCTGACAGAGCTCCATCTATAAGAAAACACTCATAATGGCTACATTAAGCAGGAAAGATCTCTTGACACAGTTGGGTAGACTTCTCCCAATAGGAATTTAAGAAGTCTACAAATGGCTTATTTGCTGAACTTGGCTGTACCTGTTGGGCTTTACCTGTTATTCCTGAACACTGAGTAGTAAATTCATTTATGCATTAACCTACTCAGTTTCTCATTACTTCTTTATTGAGTGCTTATTACATGCATGTTCTGTGCCAGCTGCTGGATACACATCAGTGAATCAAACACAATCCCTGTTTTCCCCTTTACAAGACTAGAAACTTCTTCTCTTGATGGACATTTACTAAAAAAAAAAAAAAAAAAAAAAAAAAAATCACATCTTGTTCTGAACCAATAGTTTCATAAGTCAGATTTGTGGCCAAGAACTGGTTCTATCCAGGAAGTCAGAGGCAATGAAAGCTAAAAGGGGCCAAAGAGATCACATGATATAGGCTATTCAATTACAGAAAGTTGTGGCAGGGAGTCTACTGCAATATATAATTTTTGAAAAAGAGGAAAAGAGAGTTTAAGTACAATTAGAATAGAAATTGTATTCCCATTTTCTGATGAATTTTAGGGTAAAGAAGAAAGTGGAAGAAATAAAACTTTGATAACTAGAGGCCTGATGCACAAAATGCATGCAAGAGGCTCAGCCCTCGCAGCCTCGGTGGCTTGCCTTGTCCCTCGCAGCCGTGGTGGTTTGTCTCTGCCCTCGCTAGCCCTGTTTTTTTCCAGAAGGTCGTCCGGAAGGACGTCAGGATGGTCGTTCGGCTGTCAGTCTAATTAGCATATTATGCTTTAGTTATTATAGATTAGGAATGATGTAATTTTGTTAAGTGTGGTTAATGGCATTGCTATAATATGATGAACTGTCCTTGTTTTTCAGAAATGCAATAAATACTTAAGTATTTAGAAGCAAAACTTCTTGATATCTATAATTTATTTTAAAAATTTCAGCCAAAAAAACAGATAAAACAAAATTTCAAAACCTTAATTTTTAGGTCAAAGTGATGGGTATATGGAATCCTCTATTACTGGGAATATTTTTTTTTAAATTAGGAAAAAAAAGTTTCCTCTTAGAGAGGCAAAATTATATACTTAACAGATTCTCACCTGTCTCAGACTCTCAATCCTGGCAAGTAAGCTTCACATAATACTAATTCTGAATATGGAGAAAATAGCTTTAAATTATATTTATGAGGTTGTTTTTCTCAATATTTTCTAGTCATCATTCTCCAATAAGACTTAGTAATCCACATTCATATAGCTGTCATTGAAATAGTATTTTGAAATGAGAATTTTAAAAATATGGATCTAATCTGATTTAAAATGAGGCATCTTAATACACACATGTTACTTTAAGCAAAAAAAAAAAGAATAAATTCTGATAACAGGAACACTATTAAGTATCAGACAACAGAGTTTAAAATAGTAGTATTAACACATTATAAAATATGTGATGGAAATAAAATTTGGGGATGACTTTATTTTCATTTGACCCATAATACTGAAAGAATTCCAAAATAGTGACAGAATTGGTCTATGAATACCACATACATACAAGTTATTAAGTTTCAAAAACAACAAATTCATATGACAAATAATTATATTGAGACAAAAAAATTCAGAAAAAGTGTATATTTTAAATAATATTAAACTCAAAAAATGTTTAAAGTTCAAGTAACTAAAATCATACAAATTTCAATGTCTCTTTACTCAACTAAATATATACAGCAGACTCTCACTACTGTTCTAAGTGACTACAGACACCACCATGTGCTTTAATCCAGAGTATAACCCGATCCACCTGATACCACACAAATTTAATAGCAGCACCAGCTGTGCCATCTAGTAATAGCATGGGTATCACAGCAAGCTAGGACACACAACACTCCTCTGGAGATAATGAAATACGGACATATGTTACAGGACTAAATTTCATGTGTGTTCAACAAAGAAAAGGTTATCTCTAAATGGCAAACACATCTTGTACACATATCATGCAAAGTTCTTACGAACACATTCACACTCCATTTTACAAGTAACTGTGATTGATAAATGGATTGTGTTAGAATTCCCTCTAGCAAACAGTGAACAAGCAGCTTTAATGAGGCTTATGACCCTACCCTGTGGATATCCTAGGGAATCTGAAAGTCAGTATTTGCCGCAAGACACAGGTCAGTTGCTATGATTCCTGCTCCCAGAACATTACACTTTGCTTAAATTTAAACACTTGAACTTCTTTAGCTATGCAACAACAGGAAAGACACCTGGGAAACATTATTAGAAACATCACCTTCTGCAATGAACTTGAAAAACACATTTTCAAGCCTATATGTTCATGTGGACCAATGTCATCCGAATAAATTTAATAAATAAAATAAAAAACAAAACTAAAAAAAAACACATTTTCAGAGAATCACAGAATTTGAGAGCTAGAAGCAACTTTTGAGACACCCTAGTCAAAGCCCCACATATTATACACTAGAAAGCCAAAGTCCACACCGGTTAAATCATTTGCGGAAGGCTGCAATTCTGCTCCGTGTCAGAACTGGGACTAAACCCGGGTCTCTTGACTGTCAGTCCAGCACAACCCTAAGTCATGATAGGCTTCCTAAGGCATATTTATCACTCCTGATACTGATGTGGAAAACTGTCCTCCTCTCCCTGTGAGGCCTCCTCTTCAACTGAGCAGGCGGTCTGGGGGACAGAAGCACATGGGGCATGGGGGCGCTGAACCATCAAGGTACTCCGGGCGCTGAGGGACATAGCAGGTGCGGCATCAAGACTGGCCTCACATCCAGAGAAGCCAGTGAAGTATTTCTTGAAGGATTATTCCAAAAGGAACACTAACCTAGGTGTTGTGAGAAATGCAAAGAGAAGGGCACCTACCTATAAGCCTCAAGGAGTTCATTCTAGTTCAGAACATAAGACAACACGCAGTGACACTGGAATGCTTATGTGTTTAAAATACAGTTAGAAGCTAAAGGAAATCGCAAAAGGAGAGGATCACTATAAACCCGACCCACCAAGAAAGGCTTCATGTCAGAGCAGGAATACAAGCTGGTGCGAAAAACAATGTGCTTCTCTGATCAACAAAGGGGTGGCCTTTTGTATATGAGAGAGCACCTGCAACTCTGAGATAAGAAAATGGGTCCAAACCCTGATTTTACCTGAAATGGTTCAACTTTCTCCCCTCGTGACACTGGGAGGTACTGCTAAATGGGTGGTTCCCAGTGGCAAAACCACCACTCAATAGCATTTCTGGTGCCTTTATAAGCAATGAAATCAGAAAGCACATTCGATTTCTAAATTCTATACACATCAGCACCCATAAGCACAACTCTAATAATCAACTGTGCAACACCCTTTTATATACCAAAGTCAGTGAGGTGAAAAACAGAAATTAGAAAACAGGTAGTCTAAGAGAATGATATCAACGTATCTATCAGGGAAGCATAAATTAGGAATTTTAGTTTTTTAAAGAATATAACATAATGCCTAGTACACAGTAAATGTTGAAAATATTAAATGAATTTATTTATTTAAAATATTAAATAAAATACTTTCTGAAGATGTTAAAATCTCTTCTATAAGTAGATGTTTCTTAATATACTTTAATTTTAAATTTAAAAAACTTAACCAAACCAGTACACTTGTTTTCCTCCTCTTTTACTGAATACAAGATTACTATTCAAGCATTTTCTTTAGTCTTTCATCTAAAAAAGATTTCTTAAAATAAAGCAAATTTAAGAAGTACATAAGAAATCCCAGATTTTTTAATAAGACTTTTTTCCACATATGAAGTTAAAATTTTTTCCTTTCAACAAAAAAAATGTTGAAGATGACAAAAGAAAGAAGGTAAGCAGTGTACATTTTGAAGTCAGTCTTTAAAATTCCAAATATGGAGAATATCAGATGAGTTAACCATCATTGATGTTTCTCTCTCTCTCTCTCTCTCTCCCTTTCTCTCTAAAAGAAAATAATCAATAAAATATATTTAAAAAAATTTTTTTTCTCATCTATTTCTTGTCCTATCCAGATATGCTACAGTTTATTTACCTACTCACCTGTTAAAGGACATCTTTGTTGCTTCAAATTTTGGCAGTTACAAAGAAAGCTGCTGTATATACCTATGGGTAGGTTTTTGTGTGGTTTTATGTTTCCAACTCCTTCAGGTAAATCCCAAAGAGTATAATTGCTAAATCAAATATTAAGAATACGTTCAGTTTTATAAAACTACCAAGTGATCCTCCACAGTGGTCATACCATTTCGCATTCCCAACACCAGTGAATAAGAGTTCCTGTTGCCCCATGTTCTCGCCAGCATTTGGTGTTGTACCCACAATTCAAATGCTTAATGGCCACATGTGGCTAATGGCTACTGCACTGGACAATAATATACAGAATATGTCCATCATCACAGAAAGTTCTACTGGAAATGCTGCTCTATTGAAAGCTTAGTTGTTTACACACCGGAGGAGTGAATGTGACAACTTTTTATTTTTTCTCTGCATAAAACCCATCTCTTCTCCCACTGGATACTGATGGGTCTTTGTATTTGCTCAGGTCAAATTCCTGTTCAGCCACTTGTGAACTAGTTGCCCATTAGCAAATTATTTAACCATCTGAGTCTCAATTTCCTCATCCAATCACTTATTAGTTTAGTGCATTAAAAGTTAGATAAGCAAGGTAAGATAAATTACAACATTCATCATGTTACGTCCTCATTTGTAAGCCCATCTGGATTAGGAGTTTGTTTTTTGAATATCTCAGTATGGCACTTTGAGGACTCTTAATGAAAGCAAAGTTTAATATTGTATTTACCTGATCTGGATTTTTGTAACCCAGGAGTAGATTCGCTGCTTTTATATCACCATGAACATATTCATTTTCATGTATATATTCCAGTACATCCAACTGTGAAAAGAAATAAATAAGATTATACTAATGTCTATTTAGAACTCATGATCCACTTGAAGATTTTGAGTTTGGAATACATGTACTTTTATTTTTTCATATTAATAATGACAGTGACATGCTTTGCAATTATTTATCTTTTCTAAAGTAGCACATGTACTGGCTACTCATCCTGAGAAAAGTTAAGTAAAATGACCTTTTAGTATCAAGTGTTTTAATTGAAACTCTAATGAAAGAAAACCAAGATTTAACAATGCCTGTACTCCTCACAACCCAGTGGCCGAATCACACTGCGCCAAGAGCAAAAACTCAGCCCTAGCCGGTTTTGCTCAGTGGATAGAGCGTCAGCCTGTGGACTCAAGGGTCCCAGGTTCGATTCCGGCCAAGGGCATATACCTTGGTTGCGGGCACATCCCCAGTAGAGAGCGTGCAGGAGGCAGCTGATCGATGTTTCTCTCTCATCGGTTTCTAACTCTCTATCCCTCTCCCTTCCTCTCTGTAAACAATCAATAAAACATATTTTTAAAAAAGAGCAAAAACTCATTAAAATCAGAGATCTAAACTGAAATAATCCTGAAGCCCACGCAGCAATTCCTTTCTCAAGGAATAATTATAAATCAAGTTTTGGGGACCCCAGAACAAAACATCTTGTCCATCAGCACAGAGAAAGGCATTCTCCCTCTGCACAGAAAGAGAATAAACCTGTTTCATCTCTGAATCCCTTGAGCCCTGCATGTAACCAACACCCAGTGCTCAATTATCATTTGCTGGCTGGGTAGATGGATGAATGGACAAATGGGAAAATTAATGTGTTCTATTTGCTACATTCCAACCTGGCATGAGTATTTTCATTCTATTTAAGATGGAAACAAATAAAATGGAGCTTAGGCAAACCAAACACAAACAAGATAAGACAAATATGTGGTATAAACAAAATGTGTGCACGGGTGCTATTAAGATTTCATTGCTTCTTATTTGGCAAAGTATATATTACTCATTGCCATACTAATTACTGCCACCATCCCAAACTCATAATAAAAACTGTATAGCACCCCCATACCATCATGTTTAGTATGGGAAATAATATAATCTGGTGTAGTTTGCATTATTATAAATATAACTGACAAAAGAGATGTTATTCTTATAGGAATGCAAGCTTGTTCTGGTATGTAAAACAAAGCTGTGTGGGAAAACTCAGACGGTGGAACCAATGCTTAATCGAATCTGTAGTGCCAAACACAGCACATTCTGTCACTTACAGAGCCCACTGTTATCAATTTCACCAAAATAGCCCCTTACTCTCAATAAGTGACATTTCTAGAGCAATAATCCTTCCTCCTCTGATAATTCCACAAAGGGAAACAATTTGTAACAAGTAAATAATCTGAAAATAGAGCCGTGTGAAAGAAGTCATTCCTTCTTACCATCCGAACACCTAGCTGCAGGACAGTTGACTTTCTGAAAGTACCATTCTGGTCAGAGATCTTCTGTAAATCCATTCCTAGTCTTTCCATTACCATAAATCTGTAACTGTAAGAGGAAGATGTCAAAAAGAGATCTTAAGATGGCAATTCCTGAAACTTTCTATTTATGAACTGAAAAAAGAAAAAGTATACCCAATCTAACAATAGAGAACAATGCAATATAAACCATTAGAGAACGAATATACATTAATAATGTTGTTCTTTTGCAGAAAGATGTTATTCAGTATTTTATTTTGCAGTTAGTTTCCTAGAAGAGAACGCTGTGCTTAGATCACACTGTCTTAGATCAGCGGTCGCCAACCTTTCGGACCTCACAGACCACCAGTGGTCCACGGACCACTGGTTGGCAACCGCTGTCTTAGATCACAGGGGATAAAAAAAAAATCTTTCTATATTAAATAGTCTGAATTTAATTCATTTTGACTCCATTACCTTCTCGCCATATAGCCTTGAACAAATTACTTGTCCATATAGAAAATGTTATTTATATTTGTTTTTGACCTTAGAAAATCATATGTACTGTCTCTATACATTTAGAAACGTGCCTTTTCTTAAATGCACTTTTTCCTTCCTTCACTTTTTCCTTCCTTCATCTACCCCTTCTGTTCTTCCCTTCACTTACACACCCACATAGGACCCTATTCTATATCTATCCATGTGTACACACACAAGCTCAGACATATAGAAACTTTTGTCTTCATTTTGTAAAAATGCGATCTTATTATGTGCATTTTTCTGCATCATATGTTTTTCAGTAGTATCTCACTGAAATCCTTCCAAGTCAATGGGTATAGCTCTGACTGTCTTTAGGAGCTGTACAATATTGCATGATAGGGATGTAACATGCTTAGCCATTCAGTCTCTTTTTGGCAGCCCTTTACTTTGTTAGATTATTGTTTGTTCATTTAGTTTTCATTTAAAGTATTTAAAGACCATCTGAGCAAAGAAAGCATTAACCTCTGAGCCTATTTTTCACCTAAGAAAAAAGTATCACCTATTTTAAAAGGCTGTTGAAAGGCCAAAATGGGTACCTAACAAATGACAGAATTTCTTTTTTTCTTTTTAACATTACTATCAGTGCTTTACTAGTGTATGTGGTGATTAGCTATAGTTGGTGGTTTTTAAAATATTTTTACAAATTGTTTTGCCTTTCCTTAAGAGATAGAGCTTCATTAATTCTCCTCTCTTGAGTATGGGCAACTTTTAGTGACTTGTTCCTAGCGAAGAGAATACAGTAGAAGCGATAGGATATCACTTCTCACATTTGATTATAAAAAGACTGTGACTTTTTATGTGTGCGCCTCCCCCCTCCTTTGAGTTACTTGGTCGAGGAGAAGCCAGCTGCCATGTCTTCGTAACACCAATGGGGAGACCTTCATGGAGAGGATCTGAGGCCTGCCAACAGCCACATAAATGAACTTAAAGCAGAACCTTCCCCAGTCTAGCCTTGAGATGACTGCAGCCCAAGAGACAGCTGACTACATCCTCATAGGAAGTCCTGAGCTAGACCCATTCAGATAAGGCAGTTATAGATAACTAGTGTCTCAGTGTACGGATTCATGCACATTGACAGGAAATTAATTAGAAGGCGGCCGGCAAAGTGGGACTGGGCGAGATGGGCCAGACACACCCTGAAGCCAACCTTCCGAAGTCCCTCCTAGATCAGCTGCACCTGGGGCAGTGCTACGGCTCAAAGGGCATCTGCAGAGTGAATGGGGTCCCTCCAGCAGGTGAGGCCCCTAGGTCAGGCCTGCGGGGATTGGGACAAAACTGGCTCTCCGACATCCCCCGAGGGGTCCTGGATTACAAGAGGGCAGATATCTGGTGACAAACCCCAGAATCGGGCTCCCCCTTCTCTGGTCCTGGGGTGCGTCACCTGAGAACCACCGCTTCCAATCACCGCAGCTTGACAGCTCCTGCGTTGAGCGTCTGCCCCCTGGTGGTCAGTGCATGTCATAGCTACCAGTTGGGTTGTCTGCCCCCTGGTGGTCATTGTGCATCATAACTGCAAGTTGGATGGGCACTTAGCCTTTTATATATATAGATGGATCCACAGAAATTAAAATAATATTAGTTTGCCCATCCGGTGTGGCTCAGCATTGACCTATGAACCAGGAGGTTATGGTTCAATTCCTGCTCAGGGCACATGCCCAGGTTGCGGGCTTGACCCCCAGGGGAGCAGGGGGTGGGGGGGCATGCAGGAGGCAGCTGATCTGTGATTCTCTCTCATCATTGATGTTTCCATCTCTCTCTCTTCCTCTTCCTCTCTGAAATCAATAAAAAATATATTTTTTTAAAAAGAGATAATATCAGTTTGTTGTTAAAAAACAGCACAGTTTGGGTATTTCTTATATAGCAACTGATAATTAATTGGCTACATTAATAACAGTGATTGGACAATATTTGATTACTAGAGGCCTGGTGCACCCAGGGGGTGGGGTGTCCCTCAACCCAGCCTGCACCCTTTCGCAGTCTGGGAGCCCTCGGGGGATGTCCAATCCGACAGTCAGACATCCTTAGCGCTGCCGCGGAGGTGGGAGAGGCTCCCGCCACTGCCGCTGCACTCACCAGCCATGAGCCTGGCTTCTAGCTGAGCGGCACTCCCCCTGTGGGAGCACACTGACCACCAGGGGGCAGCTCCTATGTTGAGTGCATCATAGCAACTAGTTGATCAGCCGTTCGGTCAATTTGCATGTTAGGATTTTATTATATAGGATAATAATTTCACTTTACCTTCTTCCCTTGAATTCAGTAAGACCAGATCCATAAAACATGGGAATTCCTAAATAATCAAGTTGTTTGTGTTCTATCCATTTTTTTACTGTAAAGACAAATTTAACAGAAAAAAGATATGTTTTTAAAAAGGTATTTCGTACTTTTACATTGATGTTAAAACTTATTTAGCTAACCTAAATAGAAATAATACCTTCCTAAAAAATTTTTATAAATTAAATATATCTATCTAATGGCTTAAAATTCTATTAGAGAATTTTTAAATTAAATGTTGTAACCAAAAGTAGTCATAGTCATAAAATACATTGTTATCATATACACAAATGTTTGTATTCATGAAAAAAGGTAATTCCCTTCTATGCTAGTAAAATTTTTAAATATAACATGTTAACCACCAAAGGATTTTCTTACTTATTACTTAACAATCTAAAGCCATGGTAGAAAACAAACAAAAAAATAAAAAACAGAAATTGGGCAGATAAATTCTTACTCTGAAAGTGTATTATACAGATTTTTTTTTATTAAATGTAGCTATGAAAAAAATCAAATCCACTTAAACAATCACGTAGCTTATTTAATTTTTCACTTTTCTACCATGTATGTTTAATGATTAAGACAGCTCTACTGATAAACAATCAAGTTTAATGGATTCTATTTGTCACCCTGACATACTTTAAGCAGTCAGTAAAGACTACAATATTAATGCTTAGAAGATTTTACTAAGGGAAAAAAGTTAATTATTGAGGCTAGTCTCATCATTCTTTTTCCTGAACATAATGTAAAGGACCTTGACTATAAAGTCATTATTCAAATGAACTTCCTTAAAGCTTCACTTAATCCATGTATAACATAGTGTTTATAATTTTTTTTAATGCTTCTTTAGATATGCTCATCTCATTTCACATTCAAGTCCTCTAACTGGTAGTTTTCATATCTGATACTCAGCTCCAGTTAACATTCACATTGTAGCATTTTTAACTTATGTTCTAAATCTTAACGTTTAATCATATCTATACCCCTATCCTAATCCATTCTAAGATCATTCCTTTTGTTTAAATATCTACTGCCCATTTTAATTATTTTTCCTTGAAACCTTCCTATCCAAGTGGATGTGTTTTGTTTGTTTTTTAAATTTCATTCTATTATCTTTTATACTTAGAGAACTCTTGTCAGCTTGAATCAACAATACAACAATATGTAAAATAGTAGAAACAATTTTGTAATATAACCCATTATCAGGTAATATCAAAACTTGTACACCATCTGTCTTTTTTTATATGTTGTAACAGTTAACTGAATCATTTTACAATAACATTTCCAATTGAAAAGAATTTTCCAGAAGGCTAGAAAAAGACAAAAATATTTACACTCACTTTAGCAAGTATATATATGGAAGTAAATTGCTTTGCTAATTTTACTTACTGCGTTCTTTTTTTGCAGCTCTTTGGTAAAATTTAAGTTCTGAAAATAATGGGCCATTTTCTTGATACTCCTATAAAAGAAAAGAAAAAATTATTTTATTTTTTTTATCCTAAAGATAAAATTGGTATTGCAACTAGGAAAATAAGAATATACATATGTATTATACAATTGTACTTTAATCATTTATTATAAAACACAGGCACCAGATTTCCACTAAAAATCTCCAAAAAAATACTAAGTAAACTTAAAAGACTCTCATTTTTAACTTTAATACATTATAATGCTATCTCTACACACATTTACACATGAAAGTAGTCTTCTTATTGAAAGAAATTACTAAAAGCACTCAGAACTATATACATACACAGACACACAATGTGTACCAACAGGCACATTACAATACACTGCAAACTACCTGGTGGTTCATTCTACATAATACCTTTATTTTTTATTTATTTTATTATTTTTATTTTTATTTTTTAAAGTTTATAGTTTATTAATCCTCTCATGAAAATCTGCACAACCGTCACAGATAGTCACTGAAGAATCTTTACTCCTTCTGCAGTTCAATCTCCAGCTCACTGCCAGACACTTCATTTCTTTTTGCCAGCACCAACGTTGGCCTTTGCAGTCCCTCTGACTTTCTTCATTCTGATCTTGCGTTCCTTTCTCTGTTTTCTTGAGGTCTTCTTCTTCTCATATAGGCCATGTCTTACAAGTCTGTGTTTGGATTCGTTTTTCTTTGCGTAATCCAAGGAATCATAAATCATGCCAAAGCCAGTGATCTTGCCACCACCAAAGTGGGTTCTGAATCCAAACACAAAGTTGACATCAGGTGTGGTCTTATACATTTTGGCTAGTTTTTCCCGGATTTCTGTCTTGGGTACTGTTGCCTTCCCAGGGTGATGGACATCAATGACCATTTGCTTCCGCTGAAGTAGTCTGTTGGTCATGAACTTCCTGGTCCAGATGGTTACTGTATCATTCATGATGAAGGTTGGTCTTCAGGCAGCCAGGGAGGAAAAGAGTTCTACATAATACCTTTACTGAGTACCTACTTACTATATTTCATTCACTGCGCCAGATACAGGGGATACAAACAAAAACCAAACCTCATCCCTGCCTCTAACAACCATAGCATCTAGAGTAGATAGGAAGGAAAAGGGGAAGTAGGGGAGGGAAAAGAGGATATATAGCTAGATAAGATACAAGGGTTGTAAGTGTTAACACAAAAGAACAAAGTTCTCCAGTCTTCACATTTTAACAATGTGAAACTACATCATAACATTAGGGTTAATGATAAGTAAAATTATGAAAACTATGATGAGAAACGTTTTTACAAAACTAAAGTAGAAAAGAAAAAGTCAAATATATGCAAAATACAAATATAAGAGCAATACTTACCACTTTTATTACATGTCTTGCATCTTTATCTGGTTTATTTGTGGGGAAAGCTGCAGAACAAAACACAAGGGGGAAAACAGTTGTTCCAAATTATTGAATGTCTACTATATTCCAAATACTGTTCTAAGCACTTCACATATATTAATTACATCCTCCCCAAAACCTCTTATTGCAGGTATCATCTCCATTTTATAAAAGATCTTACTAAGGTTTGACAAGTTGAGTAATTTTCTAAGTAGCAGATTGGGGATTTAAATCCAAATCTGTCTGACACCATAGTCCACACTCTTTACCACAACCATATTCAAATATTCAAATAAGTAACACCAACAAATGATATTAATCACATAGATCTAAATGTCAGGGAAAATATTTTCTAGATATATAGGATTAAACCCAATATATGATATATAGTAAAATCTATTGATTAAAGTTTACTAAATTAAAATCTATGATAATTCAGAAATGAAAACTGATTCATTTTAAGTAGAAGTTCAAAACAATTTCTACTTGGTAAAATTCTAAAATAAGTCAAGCTAGAATAAGAGCAAAGTCTTTTAAAAATTACCCCAACATTAAGGCATACATATTTCATAATATAAGCTCATTTCAAGCTATCTTATTTCATTTTATTATTTCCACTTGTATTTTAGATATAGTAATCCAACTTCTGAAAACTCCATTGCTAAAATTTTAGATCAAATCAATACTTTCACGTTATTTAAGTTATTAACAGATTCCTCTGTTTTCAAATCTTGATCAGGGAAGTTGATGTGTATATTTATTTGAATTGTGAAGTCTAGAATTTTGTCATTCATCTTTTCACTCTTCATCCATTTATTCCTTCATTCAACTAACAAATATTCATTTACCAAGAGGCTGGAATATGCAAGGCACTGTGTTAAGCATTAGGATGATGTTTAATGGGAAGTGAAAGGGAAAAAGGTGAAACTAGTATCGAATGCAATTGAAAATCAGCACTTAGACTGAGATCAAAGTCAAATTCTCCAGGTATATTTTCAGTATGTTTATAAAATGCTGCATCCTCTTATCACCACTCCCAGCATTTTTCCTTTTCTTTCTCCTAACTCTATCCACTGTTCTATTAACTCACATGATAGATGTAAAAAGTATTTCACCACTACACTAAAGTATATTCCTTGTACTTTAGAGTGGTATACATGCACAATATTCTTAACCATGCTTCGACAATTTGATGTCTGCAATGCTATTAACCAGTTGAAGAAATTATTACTTCAATTTTAGGAAATATTACATATAAATTGTGAACCCAAACATCTTTAAAGTAACAAAGAAACTAAACTTATATCAACTAAATTTCTCTTTTCATCTTTATTCACATAAAGTCATTTCATTTTTACTCATGCAGTAGTCCCAAGGGAACTGCAGGAGGAATAGATCGTCTACATCTAAGGAGAGGAAAAAACTATACACAAAAGAAGGGACCCAGTCCTGCCATAGAAGAAGAAGTAAAAATAGCCTTTCCTCCCATCCAATGGCAAATCATTTTCCCCAGTATGATGCTCAAGGCTGGGGAGAAATAGGCCTGGCCTCACCTTGGACCACATAGTACAGTACCAACTTTAGACAACGGTCTTAGCTTTCTGAGGAATAAGTTGGTACCAAAATTTCCTGCTTCTTCTCTACAAGTAAGTGGCCACAGCAGCAAGTACATTTTTAAGCCACATAGAATGTAAAAAGCACAAAAGGAAAATGGGGATTTCAACTAGAAAAATAACATATTGTATTGCTATGCGGGGGGGGGGGGGGGGAAGATATGCAACCAATCCAAAGTCCTACTCCTTGCTGATTTCAATCAGTATACCCGACCACTGTATTATCTGAATATTCCTTTCACTCTATTTCACATGAGCATAAGCATGCACTGACATATTCTTGAAACATCCCCATACTTGTCATTTGATAGCTGCACAATGTTCTCTATAAACCTCCAAGTCAGATTATGCTGGAGAGTCTACATCCAGAATCAATTGACTAGAAAGCTTTTGGAGACAGATGTTAAACAAATAAATTGTCCTAGTTACCATGCAGCTCTCTTTACAGTAATCAATCAGTTAATTAATGAAAAAAAATATTTATTTTCCACTGTAAAGCCAAGCCACATTCTAGTTAGTGAAATTAAATGGTCATGGAAAACAGACATGGTATCTGCTTTTATAGTCTAGTGTAGAAACCAGACATTCATCAAATATTCAAACACAAGTGTAAAACCGTAAGTATAATAAATGTTAAAGGGAGAGGTAGATGGTACTATGAGAATGTATAATTTCATTTATATAAAAGGAAATGCTTGAGCAAGATTAGTGGGAGAGGTGGTAAAGGGCTAGATGGAAATCTAGTTAATAATTTCTAATGAAAGATTTTTTAAAGTTTGAAGTATAAATGGAAGACAGGAAATAAAAAATTAGATTTGCATTCGGAACAGATCACTACATTACACTGTGGAGAACAGACTGAAGGGGAACCACAGAAGATACTGACAGATTAGTAAGGATTTAATTTTGGTAGACCAGAAGAGAGAGGACTATAGCTTGAACTAGAGTATCAATGTTAGATATAAAGAAACGTGAAGATTCCAGAGATTTCAGAAACTGATAGGACTTAACAGTGGAGGGAAAGGGATCTAGTTTGGTAAGTTACAGCTTGTTTGCCCTATTGGGGGATGAGAAGAATGATCTGATCAATCACCAACACTGACAGCGTTGAAAGTAGTACTCATTATCTTCATTTAAATTTCTGACAAGAGATCTGATGACCTGATAAGGAATGTGCTGTGCACATAAGTGGTATTTACCTTCCTAGCATTTTTTTTATTGGGAACTTGATCTGGTTTTTCCTTTGAGGAACCAAACCTCCCACTCCTCATGAGGATCTAGGAGGGCTGCCTATCACAGCGAACCCTCCCTTATATCCCAGAATTAGGCACATGACCCCTTTGGCTAATTGGGAAACACAAGCCTACTGGCCACAGTAACCAGTTCAGAAATGGCAAAGTGCCCCAACTATGTCATAAAAAGTCTTCCTAGGATTTGATGTTAAAATGCTAAGTTAGACAAGATAGACCATAAGCTATAAAAATATCAAAACCCTAGAAATAGTAGCAATCACTTTCCTCAGCCAAATGGGAAATAAAATCTGAAAATCAAATCCAACACTGAGGAAAGTAGGGTTAAGGCAGAAAGAGAGTTAGACCCCTAGTGACACTGCTTCAAATCTATCCATGTCTGAAGCCAGAAAGCCTGCACTTATCAGTTACAAGAGTTAATAACACCCCCCTTTTTGCTTTTCTTGTACTTTTTTGTTAATAGAGTTAATAAATCCCCCTTTTGCTTTTCTTGTACTTATCAGTTTTAAGAGTTAAAATCCCCTATTTGTGTTTTTAACATTGGCAACCAAAATCTACACAGGCAACTGGAAAAATTAAAATATGATGGATTCTGGTAAAGAATGTCAATAGACTAGCACACTAGATAAACCAAAAACCTTCATCTATAAAAATAAACAGGATGTTGAATAAAATAAACTTATAAATGCAGAGGTGATCTGCCAAGATAGATAGATAGATGGATAGATAGATAGATAGATAGACAGACAGACAGATAGATAAGCCAAAGACATCTAAAAGCCAGTGAGAGATATACATGAGCACTGATGTTCCAGGTCAGGCTGCAGACCTGAAGGAGGCTGCCCAGTCAGGGCAACCAAGAATATGAGTGTTAAAGCCCTCCTGGGAATAGGACAAGTCCTTGGGCCAGCAAGAGGCAGACATCTGAAGTTAAGATGGCCACATAAAGTCAGAATTTTCAAAGTGCTACATCTTCAATAGAGTGGGACATTAAAAAGATCAAGTATAATGAACAGCTTTTCTTCCCATTCTCCAGAAATTAAAATTGTAACCCTGTAATAGCACCATAAGTGCTCAAAAACATGTATTCTGATGTAATACGGTATTTTGTTCATTTTTCTTTGCTATGTATATACGTCAAAAATATTCTAGCATAAAAATTAGCATTATATTAACTAATAAATATATCTTCTCCATTCAAAATACCTTAAAATTTGCCTCTACACCAAATGTTATAATTTTTTTTCATAAAATCATGTATAGGTACCTAATAAATCACTACTATTATATAATATCTTGAAATAACTAAAAAACTATGCATCTATTATAAAATAAAATATTTTGATATCGGAACAAATTTTGTAAGGAAATGTTTTGTTTATCAAGAGTCCACTTATCCAGGTATTTGTTCGTCTTACTTTCTGAAAGACCTAGATTTCTAAATAGTGTATCTTTAAGTTACAATGCGATAAAGAAAAAGATATGGTCAAGAATAACTCAGTATTTGTAAAAATATCTATTTTTACATCATGAAAATTTTCTCATTGGAAGTTAAAGAGGCCTCTTTTGATCTCCCTATTGCTCATTAGACTCAAAACAAATACACAAAATCCCTATAAACTAGACAAATTTATCCGTTTCTGAAAAAGCAGGAAAATCCACCAACTGTTTCTCATCAGTTTATAAGTACTATTGGTTGCCTATTCTCACTTTTCATAAAACTTTTGTCTGACCTAAGTATCATACATTTTAAATGTATTTTTTCCAGTTCTTAACATTAGATTTACTATAAATATCAGATGTTCTTTCACAGATTTTATGAACATAATATTAAAAACATATCACTGATGCTCTACACCTCGAGTTGTCAATCTGAATGAAAATGACACCATTAGCATCATCACTAACAGATTTCTCAAATTAGCTGCCAATACTATCAATTAGATAGTTCACTGTTATTTTAGAAATGAGGATGTCATAAGCATGTCATTTGCCACTATTTTTTTCTGGCTTGAATTAATTCAAAGTGTTCTTGACAAAGGACATCAATCGGGAGAGCAAAGAAATCTGAGTTCAAAGGTAGATGGAGACAATTATAGTGGCATGGAGGCGAATTACTTAACCTCCCGAGGCCTCAATATCTTTCATATGAAGTTGTTGGGAAGATTAAATGAAATAATGTGTGTAAAGCATTTAACACAGAGCTAGGCACACACCAGTAAAATATCTTAGTACTAGATGATGATGATGATTTCCTAAAACAAACAAAAACACACACACAAAAAAACTACCCTAATAGGTATCAGATACCACAGACACATCTGACTCATCAGCTACTCTCTACCAGATTCTCTTTCATTCTTTTCTACTTTTCTATGTTCTATGCTCCTGCCCCCCTCAGTGAAGGTTTTGGTAACACTGCCTGCAAGAATTTCATTAGGTGGCACTCAGAACACCCACAATGGAGGCTACGCTCTTTCACACACACTGTAGCTTCCGACTGCTCTTGAAGCAAAGTTGTGGAAGCGGCCTTTACTGCACACTAAGCATAGGAGAGAAAAATGGCCAGTGTCTCTGGGGAATAATTAACAAAAGACAGTTTGTTTCATCTTCATGATAAAATACAGCATCCCTATTAAAAGGCAAATTCATCATTCCCAAAAGTTAAATAGAATGACACTTTAAAAGTAATTCCAGCTGATTAGATTTAGGGTTCTGAAAAAAAAATTTTTTTTTGTAATTCATGAATATACTCTGAATCTCTCATTTGATTTTAAAATGTATAAATGTTCATTTAACTTTGAGCCCTTGCCTCTCAGTGTTCTATTCTGAGCTAGTCAAACAAGTGGTAGCAGGCATGCTGGGCACAATAATACTGCCTCTCATATTTAAATACTCTTTGTCAGTTGGATTGCAAATTAAAGACAGTCTCCTGAACACTGACACATTTTCAATGATTGATTTTGCAAAACGTGTTGATTTTTTCCCTACACTGTTTTGCCTCTGTGTGTGTCAACTTTGGCCTTCCTTTCTTGCTCCTTTGCAGCACTGCTGTCTCTTTGAAGCAATTGTCTGCCTGATATGAAAAATGTACGTTAAACCTCATGACTAATTACATAGATAAAAATCCCTGATCTCCACTATGAAATACCTATGCCCAACAACCAGAACAAAAGCTTCTGACTATGTACAAAACTCTTAAATCAAACCTGTCATTCACTTAAGAGAAATTCCAATAATTTATTTCCCATTAAAGTTGTGTTTACATTCTGTGAAAAGTGGATTTCTTATGCATGTTACATGCCGACAAGTCAATTCATTTAACAATAAACACCATCCCTTTCCTCCACACAATTTCATACTTGCTATTAGGTCTACTTCAAATAAGTGCTACTCAGTGGAACTGTTTTAATCTAGACACCACGCTGTTTAGTCTTAATACGATATCCATTTTACTCTCCCTACAATATGTATGAGCAAAGTAGACTTTTCCCAATAAATCCTATAATCTATGGAGTATTTAAAAAATACTGTGTCTTATCCCTACACCACATGTTACAGCACAAAATTTCATCTCAGAGAGTTGCTGGGAAAATTACTGTTCTGTAACAAACTACTTCTGGAGTTAATTAAACCAATCATTTTTAGGAAACTATCACATGCAAGGCCTTGGTGAAGCACCCTGAGAATGCCTACAATGAGTTTATCATCTAATGTTGGCTTGGGGGTGAATAGGACAATATACAAATAATAACCAAACAAAACCAGATGAGCACCGAGAGAGAGCACACTGTAGGATCAGAGAGAAAGAAAAGTTGTGGACACTCCCCTGATTCAGCATGTTAGAATCTCCAGAGGGCCCACCAGCCATTTGTTTTCACAACGGATCCTAGCAGCAGGCTCCCCTCATTCCCAGTCTACCCAACCTGGGTACTCTGCAGTGTGGCTACTCGCTTTTTGTTAGACCAGTGGTTCTCAACCTTCCTAATGCCGCGACCCTTTAATACAGTTCCTCATGTTGTGGTGACCCCCAATTTCATTTACAAATTGAACATAATTAAAGCATAGTGATTAATCACAAAAACAATATGTAATTATATATGTGTTTTCCGATGGTCTTAGGCGACCGCTGTGAAAGGGTCGTTCGACCCCCAAAGGGATCACGACTCACAGGTTGAGAACCGCTGTGTTAGACCAACTCTCCTCTGCCCCAGATTGTTCATCTCATGCAGTTACCAAGTGCAGTAAATGCATCACATGCCATCACACTACCATTCTGGGAAGCCCTACAATGACTACCAGTGTACCTACTGGCTAGTCCAACCCTGGCTATGAAATTATGGTTGCTTGCAAATGATGTTTCAGCATGGAAAGACAAGGGGGGGGAGGAGCCACACATCTCACTAGAAATGGCCACAATACCTAAGCAGAGCAAGTTGGAGGGTCTGCACATGAGCCAAAGCTGAGAGTTTCATTGCCTTTGTTGGCTCATGTCACTTCTTTAATTAATGTCACTTTCTCTGGTTTAATATCAGAGCAAGTGACAAGAGTGCTTCTGGATGAATTGTGTTTTCTGAGGCCTGTATGGCACACTCTCCCGCAGTCTGACAGAGGGACGTGCCAGTTTCGCTTGGCAGTTCCCGAGCACCAGCTTTAGTTTTAGTAGTTTAATTTGTGGCAGTTATATGTTTTGAATACGTTGAAGTATTCACAATGGTCTCATGGAATCTGTTCCATAGATTAAGTTTACACAGTGGAAAGGAAAAAGCAATGGCTATACGGCGATTAGGAAAAGCCTCTCTTGGCCACAGCTGGTCTTACAGGCATTCCTGCAAATTTAAGAGCATTTAGGGGATATGATTAAAGTGATCACAAGGAATGATGCCCTTCTTCTTCTTCTTTTTTTTTTTTTTTTTTTTTTTGCCGACTTCTGTAGTTGGTGTGAGACGATCATAAGGAATATGATATTCAGAACTCGATTTTATGCAAAATCCATTATTCAAGAAGTGAAGTTTATATACATGATAGACATGCAATGAAATACATGTTAGAATAGGAAGCTGTGTTACTTACGCATTAAGTTGGTTCTAACATTTTGGTAAACTAAGTTTTTATTGATATAAAATTCAGAAGAATCTTTGCCTTGAGGAAAAAGGACTAAACTTTTCCATTGGTTTGTTAAAGATCTTCCTGTTTCAAGCCGAAGCGTTTTTATTTGTAGTTTTTCCTTCGTCTCCTTTATACACTTTTGTGAAGCCTCATCAGTTCATGGTAAGAGCTGCCACCAAGGAGTTCCTGCAAACTTTGCCTGCCCTTTCTAAATTTAGGGTTCTTTACTGCAGCAGGTTGAAGATCTGGCTTTGATTGCACCTGACTCTGCAGGGGAAGAGAAATACTCCTCTCCACCGAATGCATGCTGCTTAAGTGCTGGAGGCACTTGCAGGAGAGGAACTCTCATCGGAAACTTCATTACAATACTGTCTCTTCCCTACGTGGAGTAGTAATTCTCACTCACCAAAGATAGAATTTTGCCCGACACAGCCACGGGAGCTCCTGTTTGACTTTCAAAATTAATCAACCTCCAAGCTAGAGTAGAAATGGCATGTCCTTTCACCTTAAGCACAAAAAGCTCTCAACAGACTGCCGTTTTTACATCCCTGGATGGGAGTTTGGGCCCCTGATACTTAAACTTGATGCACATACTGGGTTTCTGGCAGGCTTTTGCCCATCCCCATCTGCTAGCCTGGCACTGTGCCCATTCAGAAGGTGTGATGCCAGTTTCAATAGGGCATAGGTGCCAATCAAAGATGGGTTTGGAGGGGCGGCATGCAGAACGCAGCAAAAGTCAGCTCTTCTGCCAGAAGATCCTCCTGTTATCATACAATGCCAATGGAGGGCCACATGCTTCATTGCTTGGGTTCACATTGCATCTGTAGATGTTTCTGGCCTTCGATGGATGTCTTTCTACGGCATCTTTTTCCTCAAGCGATTGGAGATGTTAGAAAAGAAAAGTCTATCTGACTAATGGAAGGCCATCCTTTAAAAACAATGGAAAACTTCAACAATTGTCTTGGAATAACTGCTGGAGTTGTCTGTCTTTTCTCCTAAAATACCCTAATACTTAGACTTCTGTAAAGTGTACTCAGTTCATGGAATGGAGTGATAAGGGGAAGCCTTCTGAAGAAGCATGATTGCAAAACCACGCACGTACGCAGTATAAAACCCATGAAAACCTGTGTCATTGTTAAGTGTGAATGGTGGACAAACTGTCATCATCCAAATAGCTCATTTCTATGAGTTCTCCCACTTAGAGCTTTCAAATTGCACTTTTCATTTATTTTATAATCACAGACACGCCTATGTCTTAAAAGAATGACCATACCTCCTACAATTTCTTCTTCTTCTATATCTAAAGAGAAGACCCTAAAAAAACACTTCAGAAGCAAAAGTCTATCCATATTCATAAGAAAGCCAGACTCTCTCAAAAGCTGAGAAGTCTTTTGCTCTATGGCAAGAGAGGTGAGCTCATTTCACGAAGACCTGTCCCTATAGCAATAGGTTTCACATGTTAAAACCTCGACCATTGTAAATGGTTACAAATTAGTAACAGGTGCAGTGGAAGAGACATTATATGTAAATCACTGAAGAACAAAAGAGCTTGTAAATCTTTCCCAAAGCAAGAGTTTAACAGCAAAAAATGTTGAAGATGAAAACCATAATATAAATATGTTAAAAAGGCTGGACACTTCAAAAAAGACAAGGAAAGGCTAAGCCTTAGAAGGACTCTCGCTTTTTTTAAACAAAGCCAACCTTTTGTAAATACTTAGATTTCTTAACTGATAGGTAGATAGACAGAGCTCTCTCTTTAAAAATTCCAATTTAATAGCCTGTGATAGCACATACAAAATTAAAATACAACTGCTAGGGCGTCTTATGTACAGGCCCAACCAATACATCAAATTCACGAGGTCCAAGTGATCCATTCCTCTTTTGAATGTATATAACCTTTTCTCTCTCTACACCTTCATCTGTGAACTAATTTATCTCATATAATTTCTAGTACAAGTTATCCTTATTTCCTATTTATTTCCTTCTCTTTTCCACCCCACAGTCAGTATCGTTTGCAAAATGTCCTACTAACAGTTGTGGTGGCATCCAAATGGTGCAGTGTCAAATAAAGCTGCATATCTCAAAGCCTTCTCTGTGAAACACTGCCAGAATAGCATTTAATACAGCAGTGTGCAATGAAGCAATATGTGTTCCAATGGCTGCATTTTGGTGATAGGCTCTTCTGAACATTATTCTGCATACCTTAAAAATCAACCCATTACAGCTGACTGAAAAGTAAAATAAGTAAAAGTCATACTGGTATAAATAACCTTTTCTATTTCTTTATAAGTAGAAGTATGTTTCCTTAACAATCAAATAAGTGAGTTAAATTCTGATAATTTCTAAAAATCCTAGTATCCCTACCAACTCCCCTGCCTCTGTGTTTCTGAAGATCAAAAATTAGCTAACTGGAGAGCATGGCCAAAAAAGTGTAATGATGGTTACTTAGATGAAGTCTAAACATTTATCCATGCGTAAAGGACTCAGTCGTAAGGCTGCACCAGAGTTCATTTTAGTTCTAGTAATGTATTCTTCTTCATGAAAGGTGCTATTGATTCACTATCAATAAAGCATACATAGATTATTTTAGGTGACATCCTGCTATTTAACCTGTCCCAGCCTTTCGTGTGGCTCTAAGATTACAGGCTGGAATTAAGGGTGACATCTATGACTATGGAAGAGAATAAAGCAAACTGGCTTGTATGGGTTAAATACCCTGATCTCAATCTCAGTCTCTCAGGCAAGGAACTCTTGAACATCCTCTACTCTGTACTTGATATTCTAAAGCTGCTAAAGAGTCACCTCTATGCCCAACTTCAAAAACGAAAACTTCCACAGATAAATCATTTCCATTTTTCCTCATACAAGTCTTCAAAGGAACTTAGCTGAAGCTTATTACCTATGAGTCTGTGTTTCTGGATTTTTGACTAACTTCTGAAACCCATTATCTTTCACATCTGGAGCAAACAAGACAGCTGAAAGGAGAACTTTCCACTATGTCATGGTGGCTACTACTATAAACGTTAAGGGGAAAAATAGTTAACGGTTGGTAAGTAAAATGCCGTAGTCTTCCACTGACATTCCCTATGTTCTTAGTTATACCACATTAGTAGCTAAATCTATCACAATCCTTGGCAGGGAAAATGGAAAATCCCTCCAATAGATGTCTTTGTCACCATCCTAACCCCCTGTGGCACCAGACACTGAACCTAGAGTTAGTTCAATTATCATTGAGGATGGGAAATTCTAATTCAATGAACACATTCAATGTAAGTGCTTACCAAGTTCTAAACCGTTTAAAAATATTATTTCAATCCTCACAATTAATATTATCCCAATTACACAAAATAGGAAGACAGACTCTTTACTAGGAAAAAGTCACACCATTTTAGGTGGCTTAGTAAGGTCAGAATTCAACCCAGATTTGCCAAACATCAAAACCCATGCTCTTATTTGTGAAATTCTCTGAGAGCAGAATTCATACTCAGTTCTCGCTCCTTCCCTGGAGTCTTAGAAACGTTTCCACTTATTTTATACTACACGACAGCATTTTTTCCCATGCTTTAATCCAGTCTCCTTTCTTCCTTTTTCCTCTCTTCACATAAACTAAAAAGAACCTTGACTTTGTTCTTGTATTCAATTTTTCCCCTCTTGTAAGTGTTACTATTAATGCTACAGTCACATCATTTCTTCAAGTCAAGAGTAAACAGCAAACTTCTCTACCCTTTGCTGATCACCGAAAGGTCTTAGCTATTGATCTCAAAACTAGAGAACAGCTGTATATGTACAATGAGTTAGACATAGAAGCTAGTTTTTCCTCAGCCTTAGGTAACAAATGCGGATCAAGTGTCTGCTAAAACAGTCTACCTGAAATTACCAGCTTCTTCACTTTTACACAAGAAGTGATGAGAACCACGGTAAAATGCAAAAACATAATTTTCAATGGATTTGCGTAGGTAGCTTTGCAAATAATCACTACAAACTAGTTTAATGAAGTTACTGCTGATGGCATCTCACTTTTTTTTTTATTTTTTATTTTTTTATTTTTATTTATTTATTTTTTAATATATTTTATTTATTTTTTACAGAGAGGAAAGGAGAGAGCTAGAGAGTTAGAAACATCGATGAGAGAGACACATCGATCAGCTGCCTCCTGCACATCTCCCACTGGGGATATGCCCGCAACCCAGGTACATGCCCTTGACCAGAATCGAACCTGGGACCTTTCAGTCCGCAGGCCGACGCTCTATCCACTGAGCCAAACCGGTTTTGGCAACATCTCACTTTTTAGCTGATTCTATGAGTCATGGGTGCCACTTTTGATGGAACAATGATAACGTTTGAGACAGTTTTATTTTAGCTTCTTTGTAGATCCTTTTTTTCAAACAGCTAAACCTTGTTTAATGGCCTTTCCTCAATGGTGTTCACTTGCTAATATTTTCAGGATCCAGGTTCTACTAGTAAAATTTAGATAGTAGGAGGTATTGCAAACATATAGAACCTTGAAAATTGTTGTACAACAAATACTGTTTGGCAATGAGAAAAAATAAGCAAAAAATATTTGGCATGTACTTAGACTGAAAGAAGCAAAGATTTTTCTGTATTTGAAAAGAGACAAATCACATGCCTGAGCAAATAAATTCCTTTTCACCACACAAGTAGTATGTGCACATATATATGTGTATCTGTACACACTGTCATATCCTCCATCTATTTTTCTAAGGGCCCATTCATGTCATCCCTTGTGTTCCCCTATTAAGATCCTATATAATAAAAGGCTAATATGCAGTTCGACTGAACAGCAGAACCGGTTGCTATGATGCACACTGAACACCAGGGGGCAGATGCTCAATGCAGGAGCTGCCCCCTGGTGGTCAGTGTGCTTCCACAGGGGGAGCACCGCTCAGCCAGAAGCTGGGCTCATGACTAGCAAGTGCAGCAACAGTGGCGGGAGCCTCTCCCACCTCCGTGGCAGCGCTAAGGACCTCTTGGGGGATGTCCGACTGACTGCCAGCTTAGGCCTGCTCCCCGCAGTCAGACATCCCCCAGGGAGTCCCAGACTGCGAGAGGGTGCAGACCGGGCTAGGGACCCACCCCCAGTGCACTAATGTCGTGCACCAGGCCTTTTTGGGATGTTCCCTTTTTTTCCCTATAATATCCCTATGTGCATAACATTAAAAATGAGTAAATTTGTACACTTGTTTCCTGTTAATCTACCTGTTGTCAATTCATTTCATAAACCCAGCTATCGAACCTGGGAGGGTAGAGGAATAGTCCTTTCCTCCCCAGCAGTTGGAAATGTTTAATGAGGAACCCAAGATTCCTGCAATGGGGTCTTTTACCACTTCTTAAACTCCTGTAGAAACAGATGTAATGAGTCAATACATTTAGGAAAACTTATCCTTGAAGGTAATTTTTTTATATCATTAATATTTACCTGATTTTATTCATTAAATCCACTCTTGTTATAGATATCCTCTAATCATTAAACTACAGGTTTAAGGTATCCCTGAATGAGCCTTTTAAAAGTCAGTGTAATGTAAACATTTTTAAATATAGTGTACAAGTATACTCAGCTAAGGCTCCATGCACCAAAGAACTCAGAAAATAATATCGAGCGTCTATTTTCTCAATTATCCCAAAGACAGCACAACCAGTAGACTCTAGATTAGTGGTTCTCAACCTTCCTAATGCTGTGACCCTTTAATACAGTTCCTCATGCTGTGGTGACCCCCAACCATAAAATTATTTTGGTTGCTACTTCATAACTGTAATTTTGCTACTGTTATGAATCGTAATGTAAATATCTGATATGCAGGATGTATTTTCATTGTTACAAATTGAACATAATTAAAGCATAGTGATTAATCACAAAAACAATATGTAATTATATATGTGTTTTCCGATGGTCTTAGGCGACCCCTGTGAAAGGGTCGTTCGACCCCCAAAGGGGTCGTGACCCACAAGTTGAGAACCGCTGCTCTAGATGCACAGGAGAGAAAATTCATTCCACGCAGTAGATGCTTTGAGATATTAAAGGACAATTCTCTAGTAGAGACTAATTAAGAAATGACCAGATCTTATATTACTTAAATATTAATCAGATTCACAAATGGAAAGTGTTTATGTAGTTGTGGTTTCCCAGCTGTAAAAAAGCAATGTTTCCAGGAAAACACATTCTCAAAAAAGAACATTAACATTGTGTCTGGCAGCCTGTGTAATTAGGCTCTGAAAAGACTTCTAAGGGTCCTTTAGGAAAAAGTAAAAAAAAAATGAACAACAAGGACTGAGACCAGTCATGTTTTGAAACTGGAAGTTCTACTACATATCAACTATCTTCATATTACTAAAGCCCATTTATTCTATTTCATTTCAAAGTTTCAATGTCAAAACATTACAGTCACATATGTAAGAACATGTGGTAATAGACAGTTATACTTTACCTAAATATATCAATCCAAAACCTCCAGCACCAATCATCTTGCCCAGCACCCATTGCTTTCCTTCCATATCATCCAGAACCTTGCCTTCTGGAAGTGGGACAGGAAGTTTGTATTTCTCATTTCTTCTTGGTGGCATCACTTGTGCTGGAGGAAGAGGGGAGAGGTCAGTGATTAAAAAATAAAAACAGCGGCAACAAAATATTCCGGTCAATATACATTTCTCAAAAATGTCTTCTAGGGAACACTTTCCCCGGTTCCTAGAAATTAGGATTCCGGCCACTTGGGTTTGTTCAAACGGGAGCTTCACATATATTACAATGTTGAAATCTACGAGGTACTGATGGTAAAAAACAAACAAAAAAACATGACACAAAATGCAAGCCTGTTTAACTTAACACAACATTTCCAAAATTCATTTGGGGGTCCATGATACTATTAACAGCTTAAGAGCCGAGTTCACAATTTCTGATGAAAAAGAGAGAATAAATTTTACACGTTCCTTTCACTGACATGAGGTCTTGGGTCAGGAGGAAATACAACTATGGATTGGGAAAATGGCAATGTACACCATTGCCAAACCCAGCATATGACACAGAGTATTTGTTAAAGAAGCTGGGGGTTTTTCATGGATTTATGATTTATAAAAGGATTTATAATTTAGCAGAAGTCTAGGCCACTGGGCAGTTTCAGGCCTGCACACTCCTCTTCCAGCTCCTTTCGGTTTTCCCGTGCCCTGTCCCTTCCCCACCTTCACCAAAGTGAAAACTGCCCTGCCCCGAGAGATGAACGTGGTATTGGCAACAACAGAAGCACAGACTCCCCAGAACAGTCACACAACTTGAATCGGTTCATTAGACTTGAACACAGGTTAGTGAATTTCACAATGAGAGCTTTTGCACTGGGAGAGAACATTTCTTAGGGGGTGGAGGGGACAGCATATATGCCTGAAACCCATTTAAACGTGAAGGTAACTGCAATCCTGTATTTCCAAATCATGTTTTTAAAGTGTTGAGCGCTTCTGAATAAAAGTTAATGTAAAGTTTCGTTGTATCATCTTCCCAGCTTCGGAATGAGATCGTTTCTGTGCCTTTTAATAGGCTTTCTGTCCTTCACTTACTTTAATCCAATCCGATGCCCTGCCATCTTTTACAGCAAGGTCCCAGGTCGCGCAAAGAAACGCAGCTGAAACCTCTAAGGATATTGACCTGCCCTCCTGCTAACAGGAGCCCAGGGAAGCCGGGAAGTTAGATGGTGAACGAAGCCTAAAGTAGGAAAAAGTTTTGTGGGGCTTCCCCCCGAACCAGTACTTGGTATTCACTAGTGTCCAATCCATATTCGCTGGCTTCAAGCCTAAAAGTCTCCAAAGAACAACTTTCTGCTGGGCAACAACTCTAAATAAGTCTAAAGTGGATAAAGGCAGCTAGCACGCGAACTGGAGACCTGAAATGAAACTGACTCTGAAAGGCACCTCCCGGGCGCGGATCCCGAGCTCCCGTTCCCCGCAGCCTCCCTCCAGGCCAGTGGCCGGTGTCCCGCTTCTGGACTCCTTCCCGGGGCTGTGAAAAAGGCTCCACACAAGCTTCCGGGGGGCAAACCGGCACCAGAACCAGAACTCGAGCCAGGACCGGGCGTGGGGCGCGCGGCCGGGGCAGGGGCGGGAGCGCGCGCCCAGCCCCCGGTCCGCGGGGAGGGCCGGCCCGACCCAGCGCGCAGCCCGCCGGCGCCTGGAGGCTCCCTTCCCGCCTCTCGCTCGCCCCGGACCGACTCCCCCCGGCGCTCCGGGCAAACGCGAGCGAAAGGGGGCGCCGGGTTCTCACTCGACTTAGGAAAAAGTCAGGGACCAACCGCGGCAGCAGGGACCCTCCGGGCCGGCGTCTCCCTCCGAAGGCGGCTCCTCCCGGGCCTGGGGCGCGGCGCGCCTGGACCCGCAGCGGGAGGAGGAACACGGGCCCTGGGCGTCCACGCCGCGCGCTCGCTCCCCGCTGCCCTCGCGGGCCGGGCGGGGCCGCGGGCCTCCAATCCCGCGGGGAGGCGGGTCCGGCGCCGGGGCCGCCACGGGAAGGGGCCGAACGGACTGGCCGGCACCTGGTTCCGCTGCGCCCGGCACCGCCTCGCTCGGGGCGGAGACGCCGGGCCGGGCCCGCGGAGTGGCGGGCAGGCCGCGGCCGGTGCTTTCCCTGGGCCTGTCCGCGCCGCCGGGCGCCCAGGGGAAGAGGAAGCGGCGGGTCTCAAAAGCGAACGGGAGCTGGGCTGACACCATGCACTTCGCCCGCCAGCCTGGAAGATCAGCCATCATTTCCGTGTGAACATCCAGGACGCACATTTGTGTAGGTGGGATCTGAGGTCTCCTGTTCCATGATCTAAGCAACTAGAACTTCCAACTCAGTCACCAAGTCTGAGCAAGCACTTCCCAGAAAACTAACAGAGTAGCCCTGGGGCGAAAAGGAGGGCCTGGAACACAGCGTTTAGGCTCTAAGGCTCAAGACCGATTTACAAATTGGATAATCTTGGTTTTACTTTTATTTTTCAATTACAGTTTATATTTAATATTAGTTTGTATTAGGTTCAGGTGTACAGTGTAGTGGTTTGACAGTCACTTACTTTACAAAGTATTCCCCCAGATGTTTCCAGTACCCATCCGCCAATATAGTTATTACAATATTTTTTTACTGTATTCCCTGTGCTGTGCTTTACATCCCTGTGACTGTTCTGTAACTACCAATTTGTATGTCTTAATCCCCATCACCTATTTTTCACCCATCCCCTTATTCCCCTACCCTCTGGCAACTATCAGTCTGTTCTCTATGAGCCTGTTTCTAATTTTGTTCGTTTATTTTGTTCTTTAGATTCCACATATAAATGAAATCATGTGGTATTTGTCTTTCTCTGTCTGACTCATTTCACTTAGCATAATACCCTCTAGGTCCATCCATGCTATCACAAATGGTTAACATTTTTTCTTGTAATGGCGGAATAATACTCTAGTGTGTATATGTACCACCACTGTTTATCCTGTTGTCTATTGATGGGCAATTGGGTTGCTTCCATATCTTGATTATTATAAATAACGCCCCATTTACAAATTGGATAATCTTGATTAAATGTAATTACTTTACAAACTGCAATTTTGTTGTGTGCAAAATGGAAATAACACTATTATTTGGATTATAAGGTTTGTTAAAGAAAAATTGTCTGACGTTAAATTGTAAGGAAGGTTTTATTCAAACAGTTGCAATAGGACAAAGAACTACGCTCAATTCCAAATAGAACCCAAAGTGGGAATTTACATCCAAGAAGCAGTGGATAGGATATTACTGAGAGGGAACAGCAGGAGTAAGGGGAGAATTCTGGCTAAACTGAGCTAACAGGATTCTGTGGGGGATGAGGAACTCCATTAGATTTAGGGTCTATCAGTTATGGAGGATGGGGGATTCTGGCTAAACTGACTTAACTGGATGCGTGCTAAAATTGGACAATTGTAGAGAGAACATGGAAGTCCAAAAAGAGTTCAGGGAAGCCTGATCAGAGTTTAGTCAAGGAGAAGGTCTTCATCAGGTTATAGTTATAAGACTATTACCGTAATTGAGACAATTATGTTAAATAGTTTCTAACACATAATGATTCATAGTAAGCTTATAATATTTTAGGGAAGACAAAGCACATGCTCAGAAAGCAATTATTAAGCAATACACCAACTTCCTCTGTAGGAATCAGTAAGTGCTTGGGATGCAAATACTGAAAGGAAAAATCAAAGTCCTTTAATGAGTTTGATGGAATGGGTTTTAGGACTACCTACATCTCTCAGACTGTCACCAAATGAAAGATTGCATAAAGAGACGTTTCTTAAAAGGCACCTGGTGCTGTAGCTGTGAAAACATCTTTAAAGAAACTCCATCGTCTTTATGTAGTAGTCATTCACAAATCCAACAATGCCCATTCTTATTTGGACATCTGGAATAGGTACTATTGTTGCCTACCCAAAGGTTCATATGGGCATTCTTTCTCCCATTATTTGTGTGGGCTTCTGTCCCTTTCTCCAGGTTACATTCTTAGGGAAGAGGCAGCTCCAGAATCAGTCCTAACAGATTAGGTTTTGAGGGGAGGGACCTACATGGCTCCTCTCCACACCTGCATATCCAGTCTTTTAGTGTCACAGTCCTTTCAGGTTGCCATAACAGAATACCAGAGGGTACGTGTTTGTTTATAAACAACAAACGTTTATGTCTCATATTTCTGACGGCTGGGAGTTTATGACTGAATCCCCTCCCAAAGGTCCCATCTCCAAAGACCATCACACTGCGGATGAGGTTTCAACATAGGAATTTTAGGAGGACACAGACATTTAGTAAGTCCTGTTAGCTCAACCTTCAAATTAGATCTAGAGTCCATCACTTCTCACCACCCCTACTGCTATCATCCTGGTCCAAACCATCATTTCTTTCCTGGATAATTGTAGTATCTCTGTAAACCCTATCCTAGTTCCTACCCGTCAACCCCTTCAGTCTGTTCACAACAAACAGCCACATGATCTTTTTGAAAGCTTAAATTAGATCATTTCTCTGCTCAAAACATTTCAGTGTCAATCTAGTTCACTCTCTATAAGCCAGTCCTTACTATGACCTCAAACAGCGTTTGCAACCTTGGCACAATTGATATTTGAGCCAGATAATTCTTTGTTGAGAAAGGGAAGATGGTCAAAAGGTGAACTCTCCTGTGCGTTGTAGGTTAGTTAGCAGCAACCCGGGACTCCGCACCACTCCTTCCTCTGTAAGTTATGATAACCAAAAATGTCTCCGGACATCACCAAAATGTGTACCCTCAGCCCTTAACTCATACCCCTCATAAAAATGTTCTTGAAGTTGATATAGACGTAAATCTAAATATAACAGCTATTTTTTTTTTTAAATTTTGGAAGAAAACCTAGAAGAAAGTCTTTATGATTATGGACTTGGTAAATCTTTGTGATCTTTGAGTTTGTGTAATTAGAATGTACCACCACCTAAAAAATAACTGAAATTGTAAAAGAAGAAATTGATAAATTCATTAAAATATAAAATGTATTGCTCTTCAAAAAACACTTTTAAGATACCAAGTTTTGGTAATTGTGTGGAGTAACTGGAACTCTCTTCCATTGCTGCTGGAGATCCAAAATGGTACAACCACTTTGTTTTGTATATTAATCATATAAATAAAATATGACCCAGGAATCATGTTCCTAAGTATTTACCCAAGAGAAATGCAAAACTACATGTACACAAAGATTTGTTATGTGAATGTTTATAGCAGCTTCTTATGTAATAGCCAACAAATGGAAACAACTCGAGTTCTCATCAACTAGTGAATGGATACAAAAATTGTGGTATACAACATACCTCTATACAACGGAATATCACTCAGTAATAAAAAGAAACAAACTACTGATACAAGCAGAAACCTGGATGGCTATCAAAAGCATGATGCTGCGTGAAGGAAAAAAGACACAAAGAGTACATACTGTAAAATTCCATTGAAATTGCCAGGGACTAGGTTGGTGTATGGGATTTACTGCAAAGGGGCTAATGCAACTTTTTGGAGTGATAGAAATGTTTAATTTCTTGATTGTGGTAGTGAATACATGATTATACATCTGTCAAGACTCATTTAATTTTACACTTAAAATTTATGAATTGTAACAGATGTAAATAAAATTAGATGTAATACCTCAATAAAACTGACTTAAAAGAATGGCCAAAGAGAATGATGGGAAGAACCTGAGTCCTTGAGACCATTACTGAACTATTCATTTAATTAACACTGAAGCCAGGGTACTTTTCATATTCAGTCATGACTATGATGTACTAACTGTCCTACTGTTTAAGCCACTCACATTGATTTTTAAGTTTCTTGCATCCAAAATCTTCTAACAGATGAAATAATAAAGGTTCATGTGCCAGTGAATATAAAATGTTAACAAATTTTTACTGAATGAAAATGGGAACAGAATTGCAGGTAAAGCTGTACTGAGAATATGTGGGTTTTTTAAGTGTTGGGATTTAATGCAGAATTTTATGATTCAGAGCATATTGCTGTGTGTATGTTTCAAGATGAAAACTGACAGAATATAGAAATACAAATTTTGGAACTAGTGAAAGAACATCTTCTGAATGAACATGATGAGAAACAAGAAAGAAAAGATAATCTAGACATAAAAGTACTAAAGTATGAATCATCAGAGACAAAAAATAGGGAAAACAAGGTTTTCAAACAGTGCAATTTTGATCAGTCTTACAGACTCTGAATGATTCACCACAAACACACACAAAAGGACTTTCTTGGCAGTATGCCATCTTGTAGGTATGGCATGGATTCTGCTTTTCAAAGAACCAGGTGCTGTAAAATGCTTACACTGGTTCAAAGAAAAAAGAAAAACCTAAGCATTTAGTGAGCATACTTTACAAGGCCAAGATCATTTCAAATCAATTAAAGTGTTAAAGATGTTGCATAGACAAAACATTTAAAAAAATCCAATCTTTGTTATTTAATGTAAGAAAGGAGATCACTTCACTGAAAACGTTTTGCCTGCCAAAGAAGAGCTAGTTTTTATTTTATAAAAATCAGGTCATTTGCACTCATAAATGCACAATCCCTGGAGAGCAGTTACGGACACAGAAATTTTGAAAGGAGTAGTATTCAGATAAATAGAATCGCAAACCTATCATATATTACAACCAGACAAAATATCTATGTCTTTCGCATTCTTTACATATAAGACTATTACAAAGTATGAACTTAAAAGACATAATTCTTGATTTTCCATATAAATGAAAGACAAGGATACAAAAAAACTCATTTAAAATGTCATCTTTGAGTATATCAACAGGCTCCATAAACTAAATGCGGTATAATGTAATGTTGGCTAGCCAAAAGTGTTAGTCCCACCCTGTCCATTCCCCTGATAAAAGGTTAGTTAATCAAAGATTGGGTTGGCATTCTATATTCACACATGTATCTTCTTTTCCCCAAACTAACATGCCTGCAATAATCAAAAGCACAAGAAAAGGCGGAAGAATGAAGACTTGTTAGGAGGCAGGAGGAGGTAAGGAAGAACATTTCATGAAGGAAAGGATTTATGTAAAGTCCTGAATAGGAAGAACCTTAATTTGTTTAAGACCCCAGAAAGACAATGGCAAGAGATGATGATAGCAGCAGGTAATCCTGGAGAGGTGTGCAAAAGACAGATAATGCTGAAGTTTGTGAGTTTAAAGATTTTTGTCTGTTTTCTAAGTAAAATGTGTCTGAAGAATTTAAACAAGGAAATGACATGATACTATCTACATTTCAAGAACACTATAGCTACCGAGTAATTATTCTCTAAATGATTCATAGTGAGAGATGGCAAACATTTGTAAGCACTTACCTAGACTTCAGAAATTATTTAAAAAGCAGCTACATTATCTGCACTCACATAGGATGAGAGCTTGAGTTATTTTATTTCTATGACAGAGGAAAGAATTATTCCAGAAACCTTGAGATTAGGGGTGATATCAAAGTTACACTATTATTTTGTAACTTTTCCCATTTATCACTTGATCCAGACAAGGGAGATACTAGTAGGAATCATATCAGGTTAACAGAAACCATATCCATTTCTATTTGGCCATAAAACAAGACTGGGGAAGCACAGATAGTTCTCTATGGATTACCAAACTGAGAAAAAATACCATACTTAAGGAAAGTTCCTATAATCTAGATTACATTCCTTCTTTAAAAAAACAAAACTACCTTCTTTTAAAAATAAATTTACTACAATAAACAGAAAACCATTCTAAAATTTCTTTGATTCAGATGTGCAACAAAATTAAAGACATTTGTACCTATGAAACTAAAAATAGTATGTATTAATTTCCTATTACTATTTAATAAATTACCACAAAATTATTACTTAAACAATACAAATGTATTCTCTTACAGGACTGGAGGTTAGAAATCTTAAAATCAAAATGTCAGTAGGGCTGTGTTCTTCCTGGAAGCTGTATGGGAGAATCCACTTCTTTGAATTTTCTAGCTTCTGCAGGCTACCTGCATTGTTTGGCTTATGGCCCCATCTCCATCTTCAAAGCAAGCAGTATAGCATCTTTCATTATTCTCCTACTCTGACCCTCCTGATTCCTCTGATAAGGGACCCGGTACACGGATTTGTGCACATTGAAAAAAGAAATTAATTAGAAGGTGGACAGCTGAGCGGGACTGGGCGAGATGGGGCAGAAACTCCATGGAGCCAACCTCCTGCAGTCCCTCCCCAGCCAGCTGCACCTGGGGCAGCACAGAGGCTCAAAGGGCATCTGCAGAGTGAAAGGAGTCCCTCTGGCAGGTAGGGTACCTCAGCCTGGCCTGCTGGGATTGGGCCAAAACAGGTTCTCCTACATCCCCCAAGGGGGCCCAGATTGTAAGAGGGTGGTTCTCAGGTGACACACCCTGGAATCAGGCTCCCTCCTCTCTGGTTCTGGGTCTGCCCCCTGGTGGTCAGTGCACATCATAGCTACTGGTCGGGTGGCTGAACAGTCGGTTGGTCAGCTGGTCGCTCAGACTTTTATATATACATAAATTATGCTCACCCAGATAATCCAGAATGATCTTCCCGTCTCAAGATCCTTTAAAGTAATCGCATCTGCAAGTACTATTTGCTATGCAAAATAACATATTCCATTTCCAGGGATTAGAACCTGGACATCTTGTGGGGCGTGGAGGGTATTATTATTTTGACTACCACAAAGCATTCTAGAAAAAAACATTCTCTTGGACCATAAAGAAAGAGGTAAATAATATAACTTAAATTATAAACCATGAAAAAAGTACTCAATTTGTTACATCTAAAATAGAAAATTTTGTTATATAGAAAAACTTACAAAATTCTTTTAGAATTCAAGGGAAAGGACAGATAATAAACTTCAAAGATAAGAGAAAACATCCATAAGTTATCAGTGCAAAAATCTATTACCTGCAAAATTAGGTGGTGCTCAAAGATTCTATTCTATGACACTAAATTTAAAAAAAAGGAGTGTCAATCATAAAGTTGTAAATAAAATGACTGTGACTTAAGAATGCTAAATACAATCGTTTCCTTATGCATGTGGGCAAAAAATAGATTATGTTAAAGTTAGAAGATATGCTAAGAAACCTTCCTGAGTAAAGTAACTAAAAACCTGAAGAAAAACTTTAAAAATGAGTCAAAATAAGAGCAAAGTTTCTTCTGTATCTATTCATAACCACACTGCATTCTATGAAAGGGGATTTTATTTGCCAACACTTTGAAGGGAAAATTGTTCTGCAAAATTGAGAGCAAATGTGGAGTTTTTGGAGGTTCCCAAGAGCAAGAGTGGGGGAAGCAAAGCAGAAAGGGGAAAGGAGGTCAGTCTGCAAGTTGGTTTGAGGCTGGTTGTTGGAACAGGTAAGAGGTCACTATGGCGACACTGGTTGTAGGGTGGACAAAGGACGTCAGGAATCATTTTGTCTACTGGTTCACTCAAAGTTGTTTGGAATTCTAGAATTTCCACTCCTCTCTTATCTCTCTTGTATTCTCTTTAGTTTGTATGACTGTATAAATGGAAGAGTCCATGTTCTGTAACTGAACAGAGATAGTAACCATGAGAACATAATTGCCTGAAAATCCACATACATTTTAGGGAGGGGTATTAAGTTCATTTTACCTAGATCTTGAAAGGATGGGAAGCACTAGCTATCATTTGGATTGCACATGAATAATGGAAATTACAGCTAGAAGATACTGGTGCTAAGAACATTAATGATCTGAAATCTAATTATTTTAAGTATCATTTCAAAATGTATTTAAAAGCTTTATTTGACCTCTCAACTTCAATGATTTTATTCTTCACCCTTATTGAAGTCAATCACTCTGAGGGAAAGGAGGAAATGGCGTTCATACTCTTGCTCTCAACAACATAAAAAAATGCATCACTCCCCATCTCAGTCCTCTTCTTTGGACTTCCATGCAACCTCCCTCTATGCTCCTTCTAGACCAGTGGCTTTTCCTTCTAAATCTATGTCGCTTAATCTGCCTCTGCTGACACTGAGCATCTTTCATTCCATCTAGTCCCAGGACTAGAAAGTTTATACTTGCAGTTGTTTCAGTTACCATTAGGAGTGGTAAGCAATCCAAATTTAGTGGCGTAAAACAACAGCTATGTTATTATGCTCACATATTCTATGTGTTGGGCTCTTGGGAAGGGCACAGAGAGGAAGGCTTACCTCCTGTGGGGATGATTTGCAGGCTGGGCATCACTTGCAGCCTGAGGGCTAGAATCAGCTGACAGTTTGATCACTCACATGTTTGGACTAGAAGACCAAGACCAGTGACTGTGTCTTGACTTCCTCAGGGCATGTCAGCCTCGGGGTATTGGTACTTTTTACTTGGTGGCTCAGAGCATTAAGCGTGAACAGACAGAATTGCATTGCCTTTTCTTATCCAGCCTCAGAAGTCACATGCATAACTTACATCCCATGCTATTGATTACAAGCAAGTCACAAGCCTGCCAATATTTCAGAAGGGACATAGCTCCACTTCTAGATGGGTGTACTGTCAAGATCAAAACAGAGAAGAGCTTGTGAGGTTGTTGCTGCCATCTTTGAAAAGTGAAATCTGACACATTTTGATCAATGTAGTGAATCCCAAGCTTATGTATTTACTTTCCTACTTAATATTTCTACAGGAATCTAATAGGTATTTCAATTATCACCTGACCAAAGAAAAAATATGATTTCTTTTTGTCCATGCCAGATTTGGGGATTATGGCACAACTATAAAAGGGTAATTAGCTTAAGGTTATTAGATCTGGGGAAATACCTACATGCAAAATCTCTGTGCACATTCACTGAGCAAAACCTTGCTATCAGCATCAAACTGATAACAGCTAAAGAAGTCCTCAGGCAACTTAAATGCAGCAATAGCTTTATAATAGGTAGAGGTCTTTTAACCATTCCAGAGGGAAAAATAATCACAGGCATCATTCCTGAGGCCACCTACTAAAAGAGCCGACTCTGGGCTGACCTAGGTTGCTAACTTTGATGAGAAACAAAGTGTTAGAAATAATCTTAACAACTGGCCTCTGAAGATTCTTCCCGTAGACTGGACAGGACAAAATTCAGAATGCAAGAAAATATGAGACTTTAATGGCTCTAGAGTTCAAATAATATTAAGAAAGGGCAAACAACAATGGTAAATGGTGTGTGGGATGTTTCAGAATCTCAGAAAGCATTATTAAGGGCCCAGTATGTGCCGTTTTCATCCAGATACGCAAGGAAAAGTTAGATAACTAAAAGATAACAGTCAACAATCAAAGACAATGTATACCAGGAGTTCAACAGAGACCAGAACCAAAGTGGCCATTCTGTTACAAACAAAAAAACCCCGACCACCACCAACAAAAAAAAACCCAAACAGAAAATAATACCTGGGAACCTCAATATGACAAGGGAGTCAGTCTATGTCTGTCTGAGCATAATAATCTGAATAGTTTCATCCGGTCATTAAAAAATAATGTGACTAATCCCAGCCTGTGTGGCTCAGTGGTTGTATGTTGAATCAGGAGGTCATTATTCAATTCTGATCCCTAGTAGGGGGCATGCAGGAGGCAGCCAATCAATGATTTTCTCTCATAATTGATGTTTCTTTCTCTCTCCCTCTCCCCTCCTCTCTAAAATCAATAAAAATATATTTTAAAAAAATATTGTGGTTAAGACAAGAAAATAGGGCAATATCTTGCAAGCTCTTACTAGCTTTTGGTCAACTCTATATTTGGTTAATATAGAATCACTTAGATTTCCCCTCAGTTGTTAATAAAAATTCCTTTTGTAAAAGTCAAATCTTCTTCCTACTTGAATTTGTGAAAGCAATATGGTCCCATTTAAGCTAAGCCAGCCAGAGAGGAAAAACAGAGACTTCTGAGAGTTCAAATCCAATGGTGCCTAGGAGGAAACTGGTCTATAGAGAAGAAAGATGGAAGTGGGCCAGACAGGTAAAAGATATTGAAGGTGGAAAAAAAATTGAAGGTTCAAATTATGCTGATGATTTTATGCCTGAAAGTTTGCTTTTCTTCCCCCGCCCCCTATTTGGTTTGTAATAGAAACAGAAACTAGCTAATCTTTAGGCTTTTAAAGGACTTTATTGAATAGAATTCTCAGTTGGCTTTTTGGGAATTATTGGGTGACTAAACTGCAATTAGATTCCTCATCTTCCAGAAAGGCTATGGTATTTTTCAAGAGAAATCAAATTGCTAAGTGTTTTAATGTAACTGCTAGAGTTTCAAGAACCCAGAAACTATTCTATTGGATTATTCTTTGGAAGAAAAGGCTTCCTTCTTTATATTCCTACTAGTGGCCTGGTGCACGAATTTGTGCACATTGAAAGGAAATTAATTAGAAGATATATTTTAATATTGCTATTCACCCTTTCTCTATAATAGAAGTGTCAACCAAATTCACAATCGACAATGAGAGGTCGAAACACACAGGTGCGATTGGCGCCAGTGAGAGCTTTATATGTATCACATATGTGTGATTCAACTTAGCCTTTTATAGATATAGAATAAACTTGCTTAATTAGACCTGCTTTCTAATTTAGCTAAACTTTTTCCAGCCCCGTGAAGCACCCCAACTTCTCTTTCAGGTAATTGTCAGCAACACAGCAATAAATATCAACACGAAGCAGATTATTATTGTAGATCACTCAGGGAGAACAAAGGATAAAATATTTAACTGCAGTAGTGTTTGACTATATTCTGTGCAGTGAGAAAACCTAAAGTCATTTTCAAGGTCCACCATTTCTTATTTCTTTTCAGTTGGGTCAAGTTTCTAAACTTTCTAAATCTCCATTTTCCAGATAATGAAAATAAGATTCCACCGGGTCTTCTATCTACCTACTCCAGGATTTCTGTAAGGATCAAATGAGATGAGGCACAAGAAAATGCTTCACAGACATTTAAAGTGTAAAATGTTTCCACCTGGCTATAAAGCAAGTTGTGTTCCTGGGCTGAAGAGACTCCAAGGAGGCTAGTTGCTAGGGAGAGGAAGCCAGGCATTGCTACGTGACGTCATTACCCAGTGCCCACAGTGACTGTTTCTGGGCTGGGCTGGGCTGGGCTGTGGGCTGCATTCTACACCATGGAGTCTTGGCAGCATTGGCTGCGATTTGGTCGGGTGTTGCTCCAGGGTGGTGGCAGGCCCTGTGTCCCACTTGGGGGAAGCCAAGTGCTGGTTTGTCTGCACCAGGTCCGTGATGCTGGCCAATGCGTGTCATGGCATGGCAGCTCCTGTGTTGAGCATCTGCATCCTGGTGGTCAGTGTGCATCATAGTAACCAGTTGGACGGTCAGAGAATTAGTATATTAGCCTTTTGTATATATAGATTCCTTGATGTAGAGCTATTGTAAAAGGAACTATGGACAAGACCAGAAAATGATGTTACTTCTTGTTGCTCTTAAGTGTTACCTCTTTCTGGGAATCCTGGAGTAAAAAGCCCTAAATCAGGAACAATATAAGTCCCAAGATAAAAACAATTTCCCCTGCTCTGAATCCTAAAAATAGCTGGTGAATCCAGTTGCAGTATTCAGACATTTTCCATCTAGATTTAAGACCTAGATTATGGGATTGTTTGAGCTCTATTTAATAACAGACAGTCACTGTCCTCCTTACTAGGCAGTTCCTCATGTGAAAGCCTTGGCCCTGATGTTTCCCTCCTCACACCAGATAGATGGAGACTGCAGTGCTGGTCACATGTTACCAAGATTATGTCATTGAGTCACCCTCAATTCCTTTTCTTAAGACTTCCCTTATACCTGGTGATTACCAGAGGGAAGGGGTATTGGGGGAGGTAGAAGAGGATAAGGGGGAGAGGGATAAATGGTTATGAAAGGAGACTACTTGGGGTGGTGAACACACCATGCAATATACAGTTGATGCATTATAGAACTGTACACCTGAAACCTATATAATTTTGTTAACTAATGTCACCCCAACAAATTCAATGTAAAAATAAGGAAAATAAAAGACTTCTATTATAAAATACTGGTTATATTCATGAAAATACAAGCAATTTCTGTTCAGAGGATACTCCCTCCCCCTTTTATTAATGTTACTATTCCTATTATTCTCTTTTTGCTCAGTCTCCCATGTTGGAAACTTACACTCTTTCCTATGAATTTTGCAGAGGAAGCCAGTATTATTATTTTTATTGATATCGGAGAGGAAGGGAGAGGAAGAGATAAAAAAAAACATCAACGATGAGAGAGAATCACTGATAGGCTGCCTCCTGCATGCCCCCCACTAGGGATCGAGCCCACAACCCGGGCGTGTACCCTTGACCGGAATTGAACCCGCGATCCTTCTGTCCACAGGCTGATGTTGACCCACTGAGCAAAGCCATCCAGGACTGAAGCCAGTATTATTTTTCTAGTCTGAAACACCTATAAGAAAGTTCTGTCAATATTTCTATCTATACTAGGCTAACATTTATAAACATTGACTTATTTATTTATATAGTTGACTACAATTGGCTATTTTATTTAACTCTGCAGCACTGCATTTTCACAGATGTCTAACAAATCCATCCCCCTTTCCAACCCTCTACACGACTTTCCTGCATTACTACCACTAACATGTGACCTCTCAAAAAAAAGTTTGTTAGTAGGAAAAATCTAGTCTCTTATTGTTTAAAAGACTGCTTTGGGTTTATAACCAGTTGTGTTATCAACCATAGCTGTTGTTCAAACTCTTTAGAGTTTCCTCACCATTACCCATTTCCGGTGCCTTTCCCAGGATATAATTTGAATACTTGAGGGACCTTGCTTATGTTCATGGGGTTGGATGGAGAGGCATTATGTCTTTCTACCATACCCTGGATTGTCACTGGCCTCCAGTTAAGTTTTTCTCCTTCTGCTGAGTCACTGGGCATCCTTGATTCATGCCCTTAAGTTTGGAAAGCATGGGATGGAGGTGCTAGACAATTTGTAAAAGAAAAGGATGAAAGGAAAGGGCATATGTGATTTGCACAAAATGGTATAATTATTTAACTTATTACCACTTTATTTAAATAGGATTTAAAACTATATAGCGCATAAGTTAGCTCAAGCGCACTAACATTTGTAGATTTTTATTCCTTCAGCAGTCAACAAAGAAAGATTTCCCTTTTGTCACCAGACTACATGAAAAATTACTAAATTGTCTTTTATTCCATTACGGGCAATACATTCTAAAACTAAAACAGAACCATACTAACCCTTTTAATATGCTGCATTTACCAATACTAACAAACTTCACCCATAAACTGTGAACTATTTTTGAATCTGCCTATCATTTATGGTTCCATATTCCTAGGAAGAGTATTGTGGATCTGTAGTCTTTAGAGGAATCACATTAACTTCTGTTAGTGAAATATTTAGGTTGTTTTCATGTTATAAAAATTAAGTACATAAATTAGAAACTAAACACTCCTCCCCCTTTCTCCTTACCTCCCTCCCTGTCTCTCACACCATTGGTCCCATTGGCAACACTGGTTCTTAGGTAATAGATATTCCAATAATCTCAGCAATTCAGAGATTTTCCCATTATTCTCTCAGAAGGGAAAATGTGCTAGGCAATTTTCACTTTGCACGTCTCCATGATGTAATGGAACCAGTGAGATAGAGTACATTGAAAGAGGAAAGACCAGCAATAGTTGAAGCATTAAAATCTCCCAGTAGAGTCACATTTTATTTCATTTACACAGTTTTAAAGAACAGTATTTAATGCATGAGAAGTAGTCACCTATACAGAAATCATAGGTACCATTAGAAACTTACGTACGCTTTGTACATCTTATAAATTAGATGAAAATGGACTGTGGGTATGGGAGCAAGAGTTAGATAAAGGAGACACTACTTGGAAAGGCTAATGCAAGAACCAGTGATCTGCAAAGGTCAGGCAAAAGGTTTTTGAGTGTCTCTAGCAGAAGCTTACCTTTTCTATAAAAGCCACCCAACTGGCATTCTTTCTCTCGTAAACTGAAGTAACCATGAACAACACCAGGATAAAGCGTGCCAACATCAAAGGGCATCTCTAATCCAGCTGGAAGATTCATTCTGTCCCTGGGAAAACAGTTCAAGCCACAGTTCTTGACTGTCCATTGATCTAAGTTAGACAAAAGTCATGACTTTTGCATAAGCAGAATTCACAGGATAATTCTCAGCAATGCACACAAAGGTAGATAAAATGTATTTAACCTAGAAATGGTTAAAATATAATAAATATTTCATTTTTTAAATAAATTTCCTATGATTGTCTTCCTGTGTCTGGTTCTTCAATTTGGGCTTTCTCTAAAATTGTTTTTCAAATTCTTGTTAAGAAGTCAAATGAAAGAAGGAAATCACAGTGATAGCAATGGTAATGGCTCACCACATATTGAGCTATTAATATGTCCCAAGCTCTGTTGTAATTGCTTTATACTTATGAATTCATTTATTAATGAAAAAAGAAAAAAAAGTGTATGTATATTATGGCCTCCCCCCCCCCCTTTTTTTTAATCTTGGATTAACCCGAGACTGTGAACAGTTTAATTACCTGTCTAAGGTCACACAGCTTGGAAGCAACAGAACTTGTGCTCTCAACCATTATACAGTGTAACATGGGGTGAAGACAAGGATGACTCAGTTAAAGAGCAACTAGAGGAGATGTCCTTTGCCCAGAAGAGAAACCTTACATTCCAGTCTTTCTGACTCTACTCTATAAGCTAATGCCTAGGCAAATAAAACAAGGTCCAAAACCTATATTTATATTTGGTTTCTAATAAAGGTTTCCCCTCTATATTTAATCTCTTCAGATAATCTTTAACTCCCAAAATTTTGATTCTTTTTATTAAATTGCTGTCACATTAACCAACTAAATTCAGCACCCTCCACATGCATCATTACTCGAATCTCGGTGAGTCCAGCTGCTGTTTTCACCTTAAGAACTTAGAAGTTTAGGAGTTAGGTCTTCATGAGAGCATCACAACCTTGAAATAAAATGTCTGTAGGGTATTTGGTCCTTATACTGTTACAGAATTTACCAGGCGACCGAAAAATACGCAGGAGTTCTGGAGGCACAGGAAAAACCCATTTGTTTCCAGACATTTCACATGTACCAGCACAAGACTCAAGGGAGACTGTTTCTTTCCAAATCCTGAGCAAAAACATGGAGGAAGCTATCCCTTTTTATATCTTTCTAGCCCTTTGTCTCCCAAATAAGGGTTTTCTGGTTCCCTTTGCAAGTTCTTAAAGAGCCCCATATGCGGGGGCCTTGAGACCACAACTAAAGGCCTGACCTGGCACCAATACTGATAACTTCGTCTGGGGATGGTTTATGGCTTCTCTAAAATGGGAGAAAACAGGTCTTGCAGGACCAGACAATAAAAGGGGCAGTGGCTAGACTACAGGCTAATAAGAATGTGCATTCGGTTAATTGCACAGATTCAGATTGGTAGCCCCCTAAAAACGTCTCCTTTTCCCCATCAATATGGTAATAGATTGGCTTCAACAGGATCTGGGGGTGGTTAGGAATAAAGCAACTGGTATTATACTCTACCAAATGCTTTAATTTAATTCTTCTAATAGAATCACACACACACATTAATTCCTGAGTGATCCTGCTTTCTTAGATTGTCATTTCAACCTTTAAATTGGAATGTATCTGTACTGAACCCCCAAACTATTCACAAGTGTGAATGGTCCTTTGCAAACCTGAGACCTGCTCTTTAGTCTCTCCATCTGCAGACTTTTCTTGAAAGAAGAGATCTTGTAACATAGAAACTCACACCTGAAACTTATATGGTCATATTAACCAATGTCACCCCCATAAATTTAATTTAAAAATATTTCTTACTAGCTAATTATCTGTTCATTAGTGTTCAGTTGTGGGATTGCAGATTTCTGTCTTTTTTTCCAGTAAACCTCCATATTTGAGTAGCTTGGTTGTTTATACCAGCCGGAGCATGACTACCCTGTTCCAATATCTCAGATATATTGCCCGTTCGGTCCCAACACTGTATAAAGAGAGCCATATAATTTTGCTGGTGGAGGGTCTTCCCTTCAATCTGTACAAAATATAACAAGTGAAGTGTGATAAAATGAGGTCTGCTTGTGTCTATTTTGTAGTGGTGTTCTGGTGTTGTCCCCAGCTGGCCTGCTTCGGCAACCCTGATTGTTCTAATCCTTTCATATATATCTTAGAGTCTAAAGAAAAAGAAATATTTTTTACTTCTAATGTTTATCTTTGGCCTTTAAGTAAAGAAGCCAGAAAAATAAAAGGAAGTGGTGAGCTTTGGGGATTTCCTGTTTCACTTTCAAATTGATACCTTTAATTTTAATTTGTAGTTGGTAACTTCTAGATGCCTGTGCAGAGGGTAGGCTTTGAAAATGCACATTTACTATTTTATTTAAAAAAAATTACCTTTCAAAATTGAAAGCAGGGACTTGAACAGATATTTTTACACCCATGTTTATAGTAGTACTATTCACAAAACCAAATGGTGAAAGCAACCAAGTGTCCACAGACAGATGAATGGATGAACAAAATGTGGTATCTATCTATCTATCTATCTATCTATCTATCTATCTATCTATCTATCTATCTATCTATCTATCTATCTATCTATCATCTATCTATCATCTATCTATCTATCTATCTATCTATCTATCTATCTATCTATCTATCTATCTATCTATCTATCTATCTATCTATCATCTATCTATCTATCATCTATCTATTATCTATCTATCTATCTATCTATCTATCTATCTATCTATCTATCATCTATCTATCCACCCACTCAATGGAATATTATTGAGCCTAAAAAAAAGAGGGAAATTCTAACACATGCTACAGCATAGATCAGTGATGGCGAACCTTTTGAGCTCGGCGTGTCAGCATTTTGAAAAACCCTAACTTTGGTGCCGTGTCACATATAGACATTTTTTGATATTTGCAACCATAGTAAAACAAAGACATATTTTTGATATTTATTTTATGTATTTAAATGCCATTTAACAAAGAAAAATCAACCAAAAAAATGAGTTCGCGTGTCACCTCTAACACACGTGTCATAGGTTCGCCATCACTGGCATAGATGAACCGTGAAGACATTATGCTAAGTGACCTAGGTTGGTCACAAAAAAACAAGTTGTATGCTTCCATTTATGTGAGGTACCTAGAGTAGTCAAATGCATAGAGACAGAAAGTAGAATGTTAGTTGCCAGAGGAGGAGAAGAGGGGATGAGGAGTTAGTGTTTAATGGGAACAGAGTTTCAGTTTTCCAAGATGAAAAAGCTCAGGAGATAGATGGTAGAGATGGCTGCAGAACAATGTGAATGCACTTAATGCCACAAACTGTACACTTTAAATGGTTTACATGGTATCTTTTAAGTGTATTTTACCACTATACAAACAACTTTCAGTTATTAAACAAATCTCTTTCTATCCTCCCAATTTTGATATGTGAACGTCTAACCCCTTATTGCTTTGTGATGCCATCACAGAATTTCTCAGAGACAACATGATTTTCGCACCTGTTCTTTTCTCACTCCCTTTTTGTTTTTTTTTTAAATCTGCATTGTTGCTTAAAATATTCCACAAAAATATACACTGGAAACAATGTTTAAGCAGCATCAACATTAAAGGAATTCAAGTTCTGCCACTTTCAAATCTGGGCAACCTATTTATGATTGGCAAGTGCTGTAACATTCCATGCTTATTCCAGTCTCAGCCTGTTTCTGGCATCTTCTCAGAACTCTTTAAGTAATTACTTTTAGGGTATCAAGGGACTTATAACAACGAAAGAGCATGTTGCTCATCTCAGTCATTGTCTGGGTGCACTGACACTCATTCTAAAGGCACTGACACTATTTTGTGAGCCTGGCCTCATGATTGAGATCACATAATTGCAATAATTAGGAAACTCACCTCAGGATATTATCAAAATGACCCACCCAAACCTAAGTCCATATGGTTTGAAATAGCTAATGAGTCAGTTAATGTGCTATGTCCAGGAGTAATGGGTATTCAATATGGATAGCGTGAAGGTATAATTTACCAACTTTCTGACTGATTAAGGTTTTCAAGTGGGCATTTTGCAACTTAAAGAGGGTTCAAAGTACTAACAGCTTCGATGGTTGAGACAAAAGGAAGAATCAATGATTGCTTAAAAGTCAGGAGCATTGGCATTTAAGCAATTTCTCTTAATCACATACCCCAAGATGAAAAACATGATGCTATATAAAGTCAAATGAAAACACAGGCTTCAGTAGCCATTGGTCAGAGGTGTGGAGAGGTATGGGAGGTGCTATTAGCTGAGTCCTATGCATAAAGGAGAAGTAAAGAAAATGTTAAAAACTGTAACTCAGTGATTTCAGGGTGGGGTGGAGAAAAGGGGAAGTTCAATTATTAAAAAAAAGAAAAAGCTAGAACCAATATTAACAGACTAGGGGCCCAGTGCACGGATTCATGCACCTTGAAAGGAACTGTGAGCCACAAGGCTTTGGTGGCACAGGGGCGGGTCTCGGCCCATCCTCTGCACCCCCACCTGGCCCCTCCCACCACGGCCCCCTGACTGCCAGCAGTCCCGCTCCTGCACTGCTCCCACATGCTTATGGCGCCAGCCCTGGTTGCACCCGATGGCACGGGGTGATTGGGGCCGGCGCCTTCAGCAGGTGTGAGTGGCAGCTGCTGCCCCAGTTGCCCCTCAGGAGCAGGGGGAGGTGGAAAAGCCCTCAGAGGCGATCGGGGCCGGCAGCCACTGCTCACACCCGCTGATGGTGCCGAGTGATCAGGACCGGTGCTGGGCGCCAGCAGCGGGTCTGAGTGGTGGCTCCAGTGCTGGCAGTGGGTGCGAGCGGGGCGAGCTCCTGGCAGGACCGTGATGTGTGGGAGCAAAGAATTTTCAGTAACCACCAGAGGCTCGCCCCCATGACAGCGACAGGTGCCCCACCTTGGTCTGGCGCCCCTGCTCATCTGCTCCGCCATTCCACCATGGCCAACACCTGCCATGTTCTGCACGCACCTCCTGGTGGCCAGTGCATGTCATAGTGACCGGTTGTTCCGTCATTCGGTCTATTTGCATATTAGGGTTTTATATATATAGACGTCTACATGGAAATGATTCATTGGGCAGTTGATGTATTTTTCATTTCATAGAGTAGTATAAACCTCAAAACAAAATTGTTATGATAGCTCTGTCTAACCTGTTGACTGTGGTCTCTTAGAAAATTAATATCCCAAGCATGTTTATAAGTTGGAATGAAGAAAAATAGACAGTAACATATTACTTACTCATCTGAAACTTTTATGACAAGGATCTGTATTAAATTTCTTACTTTGAATATGAAGGAATTTCAGCCCAGAGAATTTTTATTAAGAAAGGATTCTTAATTTAGAGTCCAGATTCAGTCAATTCCTGGATAGACTTTAAAAGCAGTCTGTGGCCCTAACTGGTTTGGCTCAGTGGATAGAGCGTAGGCCTGTGGACCAAAGGGTCTGGGTTTGATTCTGGTCAAGGGCACGCTCCTCTGTTGCAGGATCCTCCCCAGCCCAGGCCCTGGTCAAGGCATGTGCAGAAGGCAACCATTTGATGTGTTTCTCTCACATCGATGTTTCTCTCTGTCTTCCACTCTCTCTAAAAATCAATGAAAAAATGTCCTCGAGTGAGGATTTAAAAAAATAAAAAATAAAAAGGAGCAGTCTGTGAACTTGGAAGGAAGAAAATCACATCTTTATTTTCACTAATTTTAACTGGAATTCAGGATTTTCTGTAATTATATAGTAAACCTTGTAATATTATCATTACTTATGATTTTTCCAGCAACAGAAATTGAAGATGTTCCCATGTCACAGTAGAGCTATTATAGATATCTCAAAATATCATTTATGTTCATCACTATTATGAAAGTCTGACTGCTTATCATCTATTTTTTAAAATACTGTGATAATAATGCCAATAGATTTTATTTCCTTTTGATCCTATTTTATTTATTTTATACACTTAAAAAGCATTAAAGATGTATGGGAAATGGATCCAAATTCTATCCTGGGCTGTCGAAGGAGTCCATGGCACAGAAAAGGTAAAGTACCTGCAGTGACTTTGTTAAGGTCCAAATGCTTACCTATCAGTGACTAAACAAGTCACTTATAGGTACCACAACTACTTCAGAAATTTTACTTTATTTCTTGTTTTAGAAAACTTAAAAAATAATCCATGCACATTAAAAAAAGTCAGTTATACAATGAAAAGCAAGTTTCTCTCTCTTACCCAAATTCTACTCTGAGAAGCAACCACTATTTCTTATGAGCCTTTCTAGAAATATTCTACTTATATTTAAGCATATAATGCATACAATTTTACTTAAATTGTATATCCTATCTAATAATAGAGAAACATGGTAATTAACCATACCTCCGACACGCTTCCCATTGGCTAATCAGCAAGATATGCAAATTAGTCGCCAGCCAAGATGGCGGCTAATTTGCATATGTTGGTGCCAAGTGATGGAGCACAGCCCATTGGCCCTGGGTAGGAGAAGCCATCTCCGCCGCTACCGCCGGGCTCCGCCCCAGGAGCCGAGCTGGGTGGGTGGCGGGAGCCGGGAGCGACCGCTGGCCCAGGGCAGGAGCAGCGAGCGAAGGCCAGCATGGGGAGCGTGGAGAGTGAAGCCAGCACAACGCTCCACCCCTGGGGAGCCGAGCCTGCCAGCTGGAGCGGAAAATGAAGCCAGCCTCCGCGAGAGTCCCTACTGGCGAAGAGCAAAGGCCTGGGTTCCTGCTGCTGGAGGAAAACTGGTGCCAGCAGCCAGGGGAAGGGGCCACCCGACTGCAAGAAGGCACAAGTTGGGCTGAGGCGGCCGCAGAAGCCCTGTGTGGTGGCAGGGAAGCGGCTGCTGCCAGCGTCCTCGGCTGGCGCTTCCCTGGCCCGCACCCGGCTTCTGAGATGGGTGACACCTATGTCTGCATGACACATAACTGACTGCCCTCCCTGGAAGCACAGAAGAAGAAGAAGCCCCCAGAGGAAGAAGCCGCCCACCTTTGGTCCAGGCGCCAGCGCCTGCGGCTTGCTGCAGCCCAGGAGACAGACAAGCCACCCGCCCGAGGTCCCAGGCTGCAGCCACCCAGAGAAGCTGCCAGCCCTGTGGTCCAGGGCGCCAGCGCCTGTGGCCAGGGAAAGAGGTTCCCTCTTCTCCAACGGCAGTCATTACTTCAATATTCCCCTTCTGAATTTCTCTCCTGTGCTGCAACCCAACTCCACTTTTCTTCGGAAGGATACAGAACAGAGAGAGCAGTGTTAAAAGCTTACATTTTTAAGCTGGCAAGGTTGGTACTTAAACACATAAATGGAAAACTAGAGTCCTCCTTAAGGTGACAAAGACTACAAAGGACAGGGACAGCGCATGGCCTATCATATCCAGCAATCCATATGGGGACTGGAAACTTTGCAATGATGATAATTACTGAAGATATGAATCAACTAAAATAGTTGACAGGGGCAATTCTTCCATCTTTGAAAATATCTACGTCAAATCTGTTTAAATAGATTTTCATCTGCATGATATAACACATTCCGACAAGACCACCACCACCACCACACATATTTACATAGAACATGATTTTTTCTCTTTTTACACAAAGAGTAGTATGCTTTACAGTACACAACAATCTGTATCTTACTTTTGTCACTAACATTGTATCTTTATGATTGTTCCATATCAGTGCAAGAAAAAAATACTTTTTTTTTTGTTAATCCTTACCCAATGATATTTTTTCATTGATTTTTAGAGAGAGTGGAGGAGAGAGGGAAAGACAGAGAAACATCAATGTGAGAAAAACACATCGATTGGTTGCCTCCTGCACGAGCCCTGACCAGGGCCTGGGCCAGGGAGGAGCCTGCAACCAAAGCATGTGCCCTTGCCTGGAATTGAACCCAGGACCCTTTGGTCCATAGGCCGATGCTCTATCCCAGCCATGGGCAAACTACGGCCCGCGGGCCAGATCCGGCCCATTCGGCTGTTCTATCCCGCCCGCGGAGCCGAAAGAGTGGAGGGTTCTCTTGCTCTCCCCTCCGCTCCTTCACCAGCAGCAGTGTTAACATGTATTAGTTCACACAAACACTCCATCCATGCTTTTGTTCCGGCCCTCCGGTCCAGTTTAAGAACCCATTGTGGCCCTCGAGTCAAAAAGTTTGCCCACCCCTGCCTATCCACTGAGCCAAACTGACTAGGGCACTTTTTTTTTTTTTTGATGGCTAAGTAGTATTTGATTATGGAAATTCCACACTTTATTTGACCATATCTCTATTGATTGTCACTTAATTAGCATTCAGTATTTTACTATTCCTGACAATGTCCTTTAGTAGTGTTTTAGTATTTTCTCCAAATAGACCTTCCACATAGAATGATATGTTTACTCTTAATTATATTACCCTTTTCATACTTTTTCTGTTTATTTTTAATGCTTCTGTTTAATTCATCCCTGATGGTCTATGTTTCCTTGATTTGTGCATATATTTGTATTATCCTTCTAAAATTTTGAGTTGTTTGTAAAGGTGAAAGTGTAAAGTTTTTCTAGTTCTTCTAGTTATTCCTTTATAACTCTAATTTTAGATAATATAGCCAATTATCTATTTCTTGAAATTATAACTATTTAACCTTCACTCTAAGCAATAAGGGAATTAGCCTACTCCTAAGGAGTAGTTCACTGCCCTGGTTCTCCTCACAAATTCATCTCCATGAACAAAATCACAGAAGTTATGTCGATGTGCAGCCAAGATTGAAAATCACCAGTTTAAAGAGAGACACTGCACTAAAACCAGAGGCAGGAAGCCTGAATGATTCTGAAGCACCTGGAACAAAACGTGTTTTTTTTTTTTTTTTTTTTTAAATATATGTTTTTTGGTTTTTTTAAAATATATTTTATTGATTTTTTTTTTTTACGGAGAGGAAGGAAGAGGAATAGACAGTTAGAAACATCAATCAGCTGCCTTCTGCACACCCCCTATTGGGGATGTGCCTGCAACCAAGGTACATGCCCTTGACCGGAATCAAACCTGGGACCTTTCAGTCCGCAGGCTGACGCTCTATCCACTGAGCCAAACCGGTTAGGGCCAAAACGTGTTTTTCTGTTGCGATCAAAAATCAAAGCTGGATTAAATTATACATGCACTGTCCTTTATGTAAAAGCCTTCTATTTCCATCTCACACACCAATTTCCTGGATACCTGTCTCATTTCTCTGTGTCACATTTGCTATGAAAGCCTAGTAGTATAAATATGAGTCATGACGAAATTTTAACTAATGTAACATTACATAATGTTGACATTTATATAATTTTTAAAACATAAACTCAGAGACACTTACTATTTAATCTTCAAGCATATATTACCCCTACACTTAAAGTACAAATACTTAGATTCTTAGTGTTGCCAGTTTTATAGTAGCAGTGTTCAAATTTTCTTTTTATTGCCTTAATGTTTAGTCACATTATTTGCAATTAATTCCACAAATATTTTTGAGAGCTGATGTTATGCTTGGCATTATAGATACAAATTTGAGGAAGACCTAGTTCTTGCCTGCTGTGAGTTTAGCTTATTTTTCTAGTAGAAAAGGCACTTACAGAGGCATTTTCAGTACTTTGTGAAAGTACTGTAATAGCAAGGAGTATTTGCAGGTAATATCAGCCATGCTTGGTGGTTCAGGAGAACTTGCACATAAACCATGGATGAGTAGAACTTACTGGATGAAGTGAGGATGTAGTATAGTTAGTGTTGAAGTTCTGGGGCTGGAGAAGCTTTCTAAGTTTAACAAATTCAACTACAAATCCAAGAGAGTGGCTTTACTATATTGATAAGAAATAAAGTGACTCACTTCTCTTTCAAGGAAATGTATTACATATTTAATCACATACTTCAAGTCTGGGTTCATTATACACTAATGTCAGTGCTTTGGAAAAGTTAAGAATCTCCTATTTAAAAAGGTGAAGGGATTAAGAGTACAAATTGGTTTTTACAGAATAGTCATGGGGATGTAAAGTACAGCATAAGGAACACAGTAATATTCTAATAACGAGGGATGGTGCTGGGTAAGTGTGGGATTTATTGGGATGATCACATATTAAGTTATGTAATGTCTGGCCACTGGGATATACAAAAAAATTAAATTAAATTAAAAAATAAACAATGAAGAAAAAGTAGATGAGCTTTCCATTTCAGGATATTAATGTGAGCTCATGTACTTAATATTGTTTTCCTAAGTTCCATGGAATTGACCAAAGAAATGTAAATAATGGGACAAATGAAAAAAAAATCATTTACAGTGTTGTATAATAATAACAACAAAAAAGGCCATTAAAAAGTCCCAATGTGGAGAATTTTTTCTACAAAACCTAGTGCAGGTGGGATCAGATTGAGAGCCATAATAACTCGTCTGTAATGAGGCGGCTATGACAAGAAAAGTCTGACCTGTGAAATAAGGAAACAGCCTTGCCTGACACCTCTTCTCCAAATCCCAATCTCTGACCAGAAGCTAGGGATTTAGCCCCCTGAGGTAGTCATTGGTGCAATAATAGAAGACACCAATAGAACTGAATGAAGTGGACAATATTATAACAGGCTAACAGCAAGATTAGCCATGTCAGATGGAGAAGGTAGGGACAGGTGCTCAGCTAACTTTAGGTTATTCAACAACTGTGGAAAAGAAAACCTCTTACCAAAGCAAGAGAATTTGGATCATGTGACTGCCTCCCAGAAGCTCTTGCACTGCTCTCTGCGGCCACCCAGGACTTCCAGATCTAGCAAAATAAAGCTACAGAACATGAAAACATTTCTTTTCCCCCTTTGACTGCAGTTAAAAGTTAGAAATGAAACCCACATAATTGCTGGCTGATCCTGTATCAACTTCCCCAACTGAACAAAGTGCCTCATTCTGTAAAGTTGAACAAGCAGAAAACCCATCAGGCAGATGGAAATATTTAGTAATTCAGAGGAGAAAACTATTGTAAGGATATAAAGTATATGTCCTCTGGGGGAAATAAAACAAATTCATTGCAAGAAACAGGAGCAAATTTTCAGAACTCTCTAGTTCATATTCCCCAGGAGAGTCTATACAAATGCAGTAATTTAGAAATTAAAAAAATCTATATATTGCTTTTAGATACAAAATTTTATTCGAAACTTAAAACACAATGGAGAATATGTACATTAAGGGTTCTACAGGATTTTGATGACTAAAATACTATCAATAATAATTATTTTCTGGAAACATTAAAAAATATATATGTCAAACTGCTATGCATTGAAGGAAGTCCAAATAATTGGCTCTTGACCTCCAAGTTATGGTGGCCAGCTAACTTTGCCTGCTGGAGTTCCCTATTGAAATGCCTCTGAAAACATAGGAACTCCCTTTGAGTCACAACTGTACTAAAAAGTAAGGTTTTCAATGTACTACAATGTATTTACTTGAGGAACTATTCTGGGCCACGCTCTGTTTTAGCATACAGAGGAAATCCCCAGCTTTTGCAGAGCTATCATTCTAGCTAGGGTGGGGCAGACGACAGGATTAACATAACATGTTAGAAGGTAAGGAGAGCTATGAGTTAGAGCAGTGGGTTTCAACCTTTTTCATCTCATGCATGGCTCACATAAACTAGTCACTAAAATTCTGTGGCACACCAAAAAATCTATTATATTTTTTGTCGATCTAAAAAAAAAAAAAAAAAAAAAGGGTTGATTTTGAATCATTCACACCAGGCAGCTGTTGTCATTATTTGGCAATCTAAGGGGAAAGAGGTCAATGTCCCTAACTATAGGTATTTCATGTTTTAAAAATTTTTGAGGCACACCGGTTGAAAATTGCTGAGTTAGAGGGATATATAGAGTTGTCAAACTCTGAAAGCATTACCTATGCAGAAGGGTCAGGTGGAGAAACTATAGCTTTCGTGTGTGGGCCTGTGAAACTGCTGCATGGACAGGCAGCAGGAGATGGGAGAGCGCCCGTTCACAGTCCAGTTTCCTCTCCCTACGTCAGAAACGGAGGCCCATATCCCAACCAAAATGAGTGGCAATTATGCCCCTGCTGGGACAAACAAAAGTGACCAACAGATAAATTGCCCTTTTCCATTGAGTGTCTAAAAGTTACAGCATATAAACTAGCCAAAGGTGAATAGGGACAGATGGGACACACTGTCTGGATAGTAATTAAATCAGCTGTAAACAAGAGTAGAAATAGGAAAAACAGGGAATTGGTATTCTATAGAAATTTTTATTTTCATCTAGCATTTTTGGTAAAAAGTGGATCCTAACAGAAATTAACAAGAGCTCATAGACTTTGGCCCCAGAATTTTAACAACGCAGGTAAAGATTTTATTTTAGAGAAATGCTATTTTAGAAATATGCTAACTAAGCAGAGCCAAGTTAAATGATTTGCCCAAGGTCACACCTTAAATAGGTTGAGAAGGTAGGTTTTGACCCCAGGCAATATGAGTTGAGATAGTAAGCTATTAAACAATACACCAGATGGTTTCCCATTGCAAAGAAAGCAGACAGTGGAGGTAAATAAAACACTTCTAACCCACTCACACCAAGTAAGTGTTTGCTAGGAAACACACATTTGGGGGCACTCCGCACACATCTATTGTTCTCCAGCTTCAGATTGAGAGGAGAATTTTAGCAGCACCCAGTGGACATTAAGTAGGAGAAAAGCTGGAATACACATTCACACTGTCAATTTCTAACCTGTAGATCTGGATATATTGATTGCTCCTCACTAAAGCATGAGTGATCCAAAAAAATCAACATGAGGAATCAATGACAATATTCTCTCACATAATAAATAAAACACGGATCTAAATATAATAACCAAACCATATCTAAACATTACTTACTTTAGGAAACAATAAAATTTTAGTATCTATGTCTTACTCTTTACAATTTCAATAAAATAGAGGCTATCTGAACGAGATGAAAATGGAGCAGTCTGAGATGTTGAATGATATAGAAAGAGCAGAAATGATCAAAATTGACACTGCAGAAAATAAATAAAAAGAAATTAAATAAAATGTGCATACAATTCAATGTGTGAATATCATGGGTGAAAACAAAATGATCAATTGAGGTGTAAGAAGACACAGTAGGTCCTATTAATTACATTATTTTCAAACTAAAAATAAGAAATACATCACTACTACTATTTACCATACAGATTGCACTGGTGGCTTCCCTTTTTTACTGTCATGGATGACATTCAATACAAGTAGTACATTGAGAAAAGAGTAAAGAAAGCTCCATGATACAAGCCGAGACTGGCAGTGGCTCTCTCAGTTTTGTTTGTTTGTTTTTTGCATATAGTAATGTGTGTATATGCATACACAATGTTTTATGTACCTAGATAAATAGATTCACAGATTGTATTTTCCTAAATCATAGAATTCTTTTTCAGTACATGAGATAAGAAGTGACTATGAAAAACTTTTGTATTGGTTACCTCATAACAAAGTACTGATGAGAATTGTTGAACTTGAATATGGGCTATATTTTTTTTTTTAATAGAAATACAAATGTTTCAGATTTTTCATAAAGACAAAAGGCTGTCAGTGGATTGCTGTCAGTGGTATATATTATAGAAAAATCCACCTTAACTTGTTCCTTCATGGAAGTGATTTTTATCAACAAATGAGAAAGGAACAGCTTTTCAAAAGAAAGTGATAGTAAGGAGAAAGTATTTTGAAAATGAATGTATGGTAATGTTTCCATTGTAATGTATGGGTTTTTGTTTTTTGGCTGTTTTTTTTTTGTTGGTTTTTTTTTTTGTGTGTGTGTGTGTGTGTGTGTGTGGCTAATAATGCTGTAAATGTGTTACTGATAACACATATCTACATATTTTAAAATTTTAGAAACAAATTTTCTAACTCAATTAAAAATCTTCCATAAGAGAAGTTTCAGTGAATTTTGAAACCACTTGTTAAAAATATAAAATTATACCACATTCTGATTATTTTGCAAGAACTGACAACAAGGAAGGTAGAAATTTAATAGCCAACTCTTACCAAAACAAAACAAACAAACGAACAAAAAACACCACAAAAAAAATTACAACAACCTGCATAATAAGTTGATGGGAATTTGAATGTTAATACCATAATTTAGTTAGCACAGCTAATTCAGCAGTTATTCCACTTGGATCCTTGGATCTAACTCTTTTCAGTTATATTAGCCATTAACATCTCAGTTTGGGATACTTAGATCTTAGAGACATCTTAATTTATGAAATAAAACAGTATTTTAAAAATTTGTATCTCTTTATCTTGTGCCTTCTAAATTTTTGCTTCTAAATACACTATGATATGGTACATGTACATGATTTTTATAAATATAGAGTTGTGTGTGTGTGTGTGTGTGTGCGTGTGTGTGTGTGTGCGTGTGCGTGTGTGTGTGCGTATGTGTGTGTGTATGTGTGTGCGTGTATGTGTGTGCGTGTGTGTGTGTGTGTGCGTGTGTGTGTGTGCGTGCGCGTGTGCGTGTGTGTGTATGTGTGTGTGTATGTGTGTGTATGTGTGCGCGCGTGTGTGTGCGTGTGTGTGCGTGTGTGTGTGTGCGTGTGTGTGCGTGTGTGCGTGTGTGTGTGCGTGTGTGCGTGTGTGTGCGTGTGTGTGCGTGTGTGTGTGTGTGCGTGTGTGTGTGTGCGCGTGTGTGTGTGTGCGTGTGTGCGTGTGTGTGCGTGTGCGTGCGTGTGTGTGTGTGCGTGTGTGTGTGCGTGTGTGTGCGTGTGTGTGTGCGTGTGTGTGCGTGCGTGTGTGTGTGCGTGTGTGCGTGTGTGTGTGCGTGTGTGTGTGCGCGTGTGTGTGCGTGTGTGTGCGTGTGTGTGTGTGCGTGTGTGTGTGCGTGTGTGTGCGTGTGTGTGTGTGCGTGTGTGTGCGTGTGTGTGTGCGTGCGTGCGTGTGTGCGTGTGTGTGCGCGCGTGTGTGCGTGTGTGTGTGTGTGCGTGTGTGTGCGTGTGTGTGTGCGTGTGTGTGTGCGTGTGTGCGTGTGTGTGCGTGTGTGTGTGCGTGTGTGTGTGTGTGTGGTTTAAACAAGCCACCTGTGACGCACTCCTTACCCACTCTGATCACTTTGGATAGATCCCTTGTAAAACCTGCTCATGACATTTATGAGGAGAAAGATACTGGAGAATGCCTATCTGAAAATGCTGTATGTGGTCTGTGCAGATTGCTTATTGTAAACTGACTGGTAATTTGGCTTGCTGGAGAATGGATATGGTAACATAGATATGTTCTATCTGTATAACTGAGTATAAAACTGGGGAACTGCAAAACTTGAACCAGTTCTTGGAGAAGTATGTTTCCACCTCCATTGTTCAGAATTTGTCTTAACCCAAACTGTCCTAATGCAAGGGAAAGGGTAGTTTTTGAAAACTGTGGCTAAGGAATTTGAACATTTCTAGAAAAAAAGTGGTACCTCTGTGCCAGTTCTTGCCTGTGTTCGCTGAATCATTAGTAAAGTTTGGTTCTATCTTGGGTAATATTAATGATTAACCAGTTTGCTTTGACATTTCATCCCACATGGTAAGCTGTTAGCTCACATTTTTACTTATAGAGTACAATAGAAGTGTAGATAACACTAGTATAGAAGACAATACAAAGGAAAAGGATAAAATATGTGACTTTATAGAAGTTTAGAAGAACAAGCTGAAAAAATATTTATACAGAAAGAAATGGTTACACTTTAATAGAAACATTAGCAATGAGCATGAATAGATAGATGTCTCCATGTCGGGTGTCTGTACCCCGGTTACTTTTGCAAGTGACAAAAAAAAAAAGTTTAAACTGGTTTAAACAATATGAGAACATTTAGCTCGCATAAGTGCAAAAATAGTCTTAGCAGAGTCTTCAAGGTTGCTTTAATCCAGAAGTCCAGTGATGTCAGAGACCCTGGTGTCATCCACATCTCTGCTTCTATCTGCGGTGCCAGCTTTACCCTGACCCCAGGTCTGCTACTGCTAACTAACTAAAGCCTGTGTACCTTAATGCCTGCATCCTAGCTTGGCTTCCCTAGTCAAAAAAAGTGGCAGCCAGCAGCTCAGAGGACTACAAGTTTCCTTATTTATATTGATAGATTGATTCAAAGTTAGTTTTGGTCTGTGCTCTGATTGAAACTAAATTCACACCATATTTAGCCCACACGAAAGGCAACAAGAATGAAGCTGCTTGTCTTGAGGAGTACTGAAGAATTTGTGAGCATATTTTAAAAGGACCATAATTGAAAACAAAACAGACATTGAGCCAGAGAAAATATACAGGTGGCAAATAAAAACCTGAAAATATGCCCAACATCATTAGACATTAGGGAACTACAAATTTAAACTACAATAAGATACCGTTATACATTTATTAGAATGGCTAAAATTTATGATCATACTGAGTATTAGAATGTAGAGGGGCTAAGACACTCATACACTTCTGATGGGGAGATAAAATAGTATAATCACTTTGGAACACAGTTTAGCTGTTTCTTTAAAAATTAACGTATATGTCCCATATAAGCCAGTCATTTTAGTCTTAGATATTGATTCAAGAAACATGAAATCATATGTCCAGACCAAGATTGCTACACAAATGTTGGTTAGCAGTTTCATCTGTAATACCCCAGGATGGAAACAACCCAAATATCCATTAACAAATGGATACACAAATAGTAATATATTCATACAATGGGATTTTACTCAGTGATTAAAATAAAAAGAACTATTGATACACACTACAACATGGATGAATCTCAAAATAATTTTGCTAAGTGAATAAAGTTATACTAAAAAATAGTACAGAATGTATGATTCCAATTGTAAATAATTCTAGGAAATGCAAATGTGTAATGACAGAAAGCAAATCATGGTTCTTTGAAATGGGGACAGAATTAGAGAGAATTTTAATCTTTCTCTGAATATAGATATACATATATTAGCTATATAACAATATAGGTATACATTAATATAGATATATAGCTCTTTTTTGATTGGTATTTACATGGATTATCTACTTCATTTATTTACCTTTTAAGCTTTATGTATCCTTATATTTTAGATGAGCCTCTTATATTCAACTTATATGGGCTTTTAAAAATTGAGTCTGTAACAATCTTTTGTCTTTTATTTGGATCATTTAGTTTATTGACAATTTAATGTAATTATTGTCTTTACATCTATTATCTTACAATTTGGACTGTCTGTACTCTTTTTTCTTGACTTCTATGCCCTTCTTTCATTCTATTGTAATGACTGAAATTTTTTTTATAGTTTTGTTTTCTCTCTACTATCTTAACAGTTACATATTCTTCCATTATATTTTTGGATTTTATATTAGAGATTAAAACATCTTTGTTTTATTACTTCCTAGAAACAGCAAGGGTCTTAAAATATCATCATTTATTTTTACATAAATTATTTGTTATTGTTGGCATCTATTTTAATTTCATATGTATTTTTAAACCTCATGAACTATTATTATTTTTGTTTTATACAGTGTATGTGTTTGTGTTTGCCCATATAATTATATTTTTATTATTCTTCAATCCTTCCTGCACATCTAAACTCTCCTTCAGAATTATTTTTTCTGTTGAAGATTGCCCATAGTATTTCTTTAGTGAGGATTTGTCAATGATAAAGTTTTGTTTGTTTAAAAATATCTTTATTTCCCCCTTCAGTTGAGAAGGATATTTTTGAAAGGTATATTTTCTGAATGCTTTTCAAATTTGGTCTTTGTTTTTTTAGCAGTTTTACTTTACTTTCCCAAGGTGTTTTTCCTGCTTTTCATTTATTCTGTTTGGGGGTGATAGTACTATCCTAGGCATGCATTTCATTCAGTATGGTTCTTTAAATAAATATTTTATTTCATTTGTGCAGTAGAAAGGTGTTACATTACTTTGGAAATTATGCCACTCATTAAAGTATTACACTGTATATATAGCACATTATTATAGATAGAAAAACAGAGAATTCAGTATTGGAAAATCTTGCTTATTTGCTGCGCATATTTATCTTATTCTAGCCTAGATGATTCAGAGGCCTTTTGCTGTACAGAGTCATCATAGAGGCAAATAGAAGTCCAGCTTCTGAATTTCTATTTGTATTATTACTATCTAATGAATTCTATGTACAGCAGGTGTCAAATCATATCAGCTGCTTTGCAATTGAGTATGAATAGAAGATATATTGCTATTGCACATGAATCTAATACGAAACTAATGAGCAGTAATGAGCAACTGTTTTGTCATTATTGAGGCAACTACTGAGATGCTAATAAACTCTCATTTTTGCTCTTTAGTAAAAGCAGTGACCAGGATTTATAACTTGGCCTTAATGTCTCAAAGCCTGAGGCAAAAATAAATAAATAAACAGTGAAATTCTAAACCGAGAATAATTTAGTCATTTTCTGTGTGATTGTCCTCTCTCTTATGAAAACGAACCTGTTATAATGCCTTCAAGAACTTCTAGAATTGAAGAAAAAAAGATGAGGAATGAATGTCCATTAAAATGAATATAAAGTTAAGAAGATAGGCATCTTACCTAATTTTCCTTAATGTAAATATAATAGTTCTAGACTTTCCCACTTGTCAGTTTTTTATAGTATAATGAAGTCTAATGTAGGCAACTTTTTATTTTTAATACCAGTCACCTCAGAAGTAACACTATGGAGGGACCTTTTGTAATTAACTTATTTGTTCCTGCGAGTGGCCTAACTTGGTAAATTACCCAGAGCACTTATCACACAGTATTATGGCCACATGTTTTATGTCTCTGCCTTCCCCATAGTAGTGTAAGAGCAGGGGGCTCAGTAAATATTTATAAGATGAATGATGAATAAATAATTGAATGAATGTGGAAAAAGTGCATTAAGTGTGCTTTCTTAGGTAGAAATAATGTGGTTTAAAACAGTTTTTAATACACATTCATTTACTATGTCATAAGACCTTTAAGAACTTTGCTTTGAATATTTTATAGTATAGAACAAAAAAGATGTTTTAGTTTATGTGACTTATGTAACCTTGTTGTTTTAACTAATATATTTATACTAATTCTAAAGACTAATTTTGATATCTTCCTATAGATGTTTGCTAGAACTCATGGTTTTAACATATGACCCAGGACTTAATCAGTATTTAAATAATGTACATGCATCTAGTCAATATTCTTTCAGACTTTTTGTATAATTATATACTTCATATATTTATGCATCACGGACTTTTATAGCCTCAAAAAGACCATCTATTTAACTAAAAAATAAAAACTTTGAATTATTAACTATCATTGCTATTGAGTAGACTATTGAGGACATATGTGTACAAAGCTACTTGATTTGAATAAGTCAAATAATTCAAATTCACTTTAGTAAGACTTCTTTTCTATTTCTGAGTTACATTATGTGTGTGTACATGTAGAAATTCCACTATTTTCTGATATGTATGACTAAACTATGCACAAATGTTATATATATGTTCCATAGGATCTATAAAAATTAATAAACATAAGAAAGAACTATAACTTGCATGTTTGAAACATACAAAGGAAGAATGTCACATGGCCTGAAATCCTCTATTATTTGACTCTGAAGAAGCAAAGTTCTACACAAAGATATTGTTATATTACACAGTGAGGAAGTTGATTTAAGATGTAGATGTTGGTTAAGTGGACTGTAACTTCAAAACTGTTCTGTGAGGTCCTCCTCCAAATGAATGCAAGCATTTGGGGACCCTCACTTACCTGTCCATCTCTCATACCTCTATACCTTGTACCATAACAGCTCTCTAACAATATAACAATTTCTGCATTTTTATAAAAATACACAAGAGTCTGCAAAATTTTGAACATGAAAATTACAATTAATTACATTTTGATTATTTTTTTTCTTATGTATTTTCTTTAACTGACTTCATATACCTTCAGAATGAATGAATCTGACATCCAAATAATTCTAAGTCCAGGCATCTATGTTATTTGAGAGACTATTTTTTCACGGACTTATTTCTTGCAGCCAACAATATCTGTGACTAATTGTACTACTCATAAATTCAAGTAAAGCAATGTCCTCAAAATACAACTTCTAGTAATTATTGTAGGCCTTCTGTTCTCTGTGGTAATCTAAAGAACAGAAAGGATAGTTAATTGTGCCATATAGACGTAAGTTAAGGTTCATTGGGGTCCATTCATTAAAGCCAACTAAATTCCCAGCGTCATCTTTAATTTTGCTGAGGAGAATCTCCTAATGTTTAAAAGCATCGATAACTTTTCAAGAAATGTGCCCTAGAGATAAGCTATATGTTTTAGGATATTTCCATTACTTCCCTGTCATCATGAGAAAGAATTATAATTATGAATTATCTCCTAAGTTAAAATTTGAAAGAATTCCTTTATATATATCCTTGAGAATATATATGAGGATACATTAGAATTTTTTAAAAATTTACTAATAAACCAAGAAAATATTTACCATTACATTTTATTGAATTTGTTCTACCGAGTATCAATAGATTTTAAAGAATGATAATATAATTTTAAATTGTTTTATTTATTGATAAAATGAAAATACCCTTTTATATATTACTTCTCATCAAAGTAATACATGCATACAGTAAAAATTAATATAGCACAGAAATACTTTTAATTAAAAGCAACAGTTCCCTACATCTATCCTACCTACCTTTTAGCCTGCTCCTATATTTGTTTTGGAAGCTGTTACTTTCCTAATTATTTTTTTAAAAACAGAGTTGATATACAGCCAGTGTGTACCAGTAAACCTCCATTCTGAATATATAAACTTGGGTTTGGTCTGATCATTATGTATCTGTGCCATAATAGTTATCAAATATTTTTAATATTAAGGCTGTCTAAATAATATAATTTATATCATAACTTCTTGACTTACAACATTTAAACATTTTCTCTTGACGTAGCACCATAAAATTTAGCTCCTTCACAATACATCTCTCTCCTACCTTTCCCAATTTGTGATAACTGTATAATTTTATCTCTTCTTAACTTTAACTTTGTAATGTTGAATAATACTTTTACTTAAGTACTTAAAGTTTCCCTGTATTTCTCATTCTATAACTTTCAACTGCATCTCTTGACTCCCCATTACTGAGGATAGTCTGAGGACTTCTACCATTCTCTCTACTGCCCTCCAGCTTTAGTATTGATAACATTTACACGTTGTTCTATAACCTATATGAAAATCTGTATTTTGTCTTTCACTTAAAACACAGTTAAAATGAGTAGACAGTATTTTTATCATTATAGTTATACAAATATTTCCTTCTCTACAAGTCCAAAATAAAAGACCCTAAGTAACTCAAAGAGAAAATCCCTGGCATCAAATAAAATGGATGCTTTCTTCGTGTATGGATTGCTCAAAATCATACCACACTTTGCTGTTTCTTATTTGGAGAAGATTTGCTTGCATAGTTCTTATTTTTATTTTCAACCTGAAGTCATCTTTTGTTGTTGTTGTTATCAAGACAGGGAACATGTTAACTGTCTTTACCATATCACCAGCTTCTTCCTGTCTATTGCTTAAAATCTCTCTCTTTTTTGGAAGTCATTCTTCCTAGAGTCCAGAGATTTCCTGTTCTAATTTGGGATCGAATTCTTCCCGAATTAGGTTAGGCATTGTGGGTGTAGTTATGTCCAATTAGTGTAGCCAGTTCTCCCACTTTTCACTCAAGACATAGATTTTTAAAAGGTTGGCTGCAGATGTTTGACTTCCTTCAGGATATGACCAACACCTAAAGTCCCAAATATTCCCTCCCTAATTGGTCAGTATAAAAAGCAGACAGTCGGGAGTCTTTCCTTCTGCTCCTTAATACAGCCTCTCATAGTCGTTAATTCTTGAACATCATGGCTTTGACTGCATGTGTCCACTTAATTGTGAATATTTTTTCAATAAACACCTGTACTGTTTCCAATCCACTGTTGGAAGTTCGTGGACACAGAGGATGCACTGATATGAGCCAATTTATATACAGGACTTGAACATCCGCAGATTTTAGTTTCTGTGGGAGTGGGGTGGCGTTCCCCTTGGACCCTGAGTGTAGTTAAGTTTTAGGAGGGTCAAATATGCAGATTTTGTACTATGCATGGGTCAGCTTTAGCCAACTTTTAAAATTTCATCAGTTTCAAAGTATGATCTATAGACCTCTGGGGGTCCACAAGACCCTTTCAGGTTGTTGGTGAGGAAAAAAATATGTTTTATAATAACACTACAAAGTTACTTTACTTTGCATTGGCATTTGCACAGATGGTACCAAAGCAAAGGTGATGGGTAAAACTGCTGGCGGCTTAGCATGAATTCAGGCAATTGCACCAAACTGAACTCACAGTTTTTGAAAAAGCCAATTTCACAAAGAATGTTCTTGATGAAAAAAATAACACATTACTGTATTAAACCTTGACCCTTGAGTACATGTCTTTTTTATATCGTGTGACAAGGCAGGAGCATGCAGAACGTACTTTGCTGCATACTGAAACACAGTAACTATCGTGAGCAAACGCACTTAGGTGATTATTTGAGAAGTGAGCTGAACTAGACACTTTTTTCATGGAACATAATTTTTATTTGAAAGAACGACCGACAGAAAAACTATGATGATGTAGACAGGAATTTGGCAATATTTTCTTGATAATGAATGGAGTGAAACTCTCGCTTCAAGGAAACCACTTAAAGTATTTATTGCCAAAAATATAATTTCAGCTTTCAAGCAAAAATTAAGTTTTTGGAAAACTCCTATTCCCTACTCTGAGCTTGACAGCTTCTCAAATAGTTATTTTTTTTTTCCTGAGCTTCCTGGTGATATTAACGAATGCAATTTGAAAAATGTATTTTGAATGAAATGAAAGAGCTACATAACTCGGGGATCTATTATTTCCCTAATAACAAACGCATGATGTTCCAAATCACGCATGGGTGAAAAATACATTCAAAGTTTCATATTGACCAGTGGATTTCAAGGTAACAAAGTATGCAAAGTCTGCCCAGGTATTCTCAGATTCTACATTGCACTAATCGTTGAGAAACTAGCACTTGTCAGCTATTAGTGTAGTATCAGAGAAGAGTATCCAAACTTAACTGAAAAGGCTATTAAAATGCTTTTCCTTTTCCTACTACATTACTGTGGGAAACCAGATTTTTCTAGATATTTTAATAAAAATTAAGCTATCACAACAGATGGAATACAGAAGCAGAGAGAGCTCTACTGTCTTTACTAAGACAGATATTAAAACAGATTCACAAAAGTGTAAGATAATAGCATTCATTTCATTATTTTATTTCGGAAAAATTTACGTATTTTGATTAAAAAAATGTGTTATTTATGTTAATACTAGAGATCTGGTGCATGAAATTCATGCAACAGGTTGGGGGAGGGGGTTGAGGATGTGTACCTCAGCCCAGCCTGCACCCTCTCCAATCTGGGACATCCCTCTCACAATCCGGGACTGCTGGCTCCCAACCGCTCGCCTACCTGCCTGCCTGATTGCCCTAACCGCTTCCGCTTGCCAGCCTGATCACCCCCTAATCACTCCTCTGTTAGCCTGATTGACACCTAACTGCTCCCCTGCCAGCCTGATCACCCCCAACTGCCTTCCCCTGCCGGCCTGGTCCCCACAACTGCCCTTCCCTGCTGGCCCAGTCACAAGATGGCCACCACAAGATGGCTGGCAGGGGAGGGCAGTTGGGGGGTGGACCAGGCCAGCAGGGGAGGGAAGTTGCAGGGGCGGGGGGGGGAACAGGCCTGAAGGAGAGGGCAGTTGGGGGCGACTGGGCTGACAGGGGAGGGCCGTTGGGGGTGATCGAGCTGTCAGGGGAGAGCAGTTGGGGGCAATCGGACCTACAGGGGAGCAGTTAGGCATCGATCAGGCTAGCAGAGGAGTGGTTAGGGGTTGATCAGGCTGGCAGGCAGAAGTAGTTAGGGGCAATCAGGCAGGCAGGCAGGTGAACGGTTGGGAGCCAGCAGTCCCAGATTGTGAGGGGGATGTCCGACTGCCAGTTTAGGCCCGATCCCCGTGGGCTGAGGGACATCCCCCTCCCCCAGTGCACAAATTTCAAACACCGGGCCTCTAGTGTGATATATAAACAAATTGTCTTTGGGGTCTTCAATAATTGTTAAGAGAGCAAAGGGCCCCTGAGACCAAAACCACTGCTCTGGACTTCCTGCTTGCAAACCTGAAGTAGTTGCCATATTCCTTCTGCATAGCCGAGTTTTTGCTTTGGGATCTTTTGGAGTATTTTTGTCCTCCTTTCACTCATCCCAGTGGGACAGTAGCAGAAAATGGAGACTGGCCAGTCTACAAATTGTATAGATAGTATGTGTTTCAGACTCCCGAAAAACCTTCACTTTGGGAAAATATTATGCAGTTTACTTAGAGATTATGAAATTTACCAGATTACTGACACTAAACTCATGTCTCCATCTCTTTAAGCTGATGCTATTTATGTTATAATGTTATGTCAATTAACCATTTCCCCAACAATTAGCAGAGGCTATTCCCTTGGGAAAGTTACTGATAGTATTTTCTTTCAAGAAAACTAACTATAACCTTATCCTCTTTCTGGTTTAAAAAGTGGGATCTCTTTAAATTTCAATGCCTGTAAAGTTTTCTTTAAGAAACTCAAATAGAATCATCTATCGACATTTCTGATAATTTTCTGAAGTAATAACAAGAGCACAAAGATGAATACATCCTTGAAAAAGGGAGCCTTGAACGTGGTGGCATTGCTTCATCTCTTTCTATAAGACTTGAAAGCCTGTGTTCAGTAATTTATGTTAATGCTTTATTTTCGAAGTTTTCTTTCTTCCACAAGCTCTTCATACTTTGACCATGAACTGACCTTTCCCCTCTTTGAAATGCATCCGCCAACCTGTTCCCCCCTCCACGCCCGCCCCCCCCCCCCGCCCCCCAGGATGGCTTTTCATTAAGGAACATGGGAGACACCCTCGCATTGCTACGCCTTGTGCTCTGGTGGCAGGCCTCCCTGACAAAATCAAAGAGCTGCTAGTGCCAGAAGGATGAACTCTGTGATCTCAGCCCTGGAAAGAGAAGCATCCCCAGAGAGAGGTTCAATTCATGCCACAGTTAAATCTTAATTCATCTGAGACTGAGAAGCAGTCAGGCTTTTGAATATTTTTATTGAGAACCATTTTCCAAATCACAGATCAGATTCATATTTCAGTTACTCCTTTGAATGAATCTGGTCCAAGGCAACAAACAAAACCAATGGCTCCTGTGCAGTGTAATTTAGAAAAAGTTTTTAGAGTGTTTAAACAGCTTCTGCTACTTTTTTCCCCCCAGGTTGAATAGGGACATGGCCTAAACTCCCTTTCCTTTTTCCTTTTGCTTCCCCCCACCTTCCTTCCTCCCACCCTCTCTCCCTTCCTTTCTTTTAGCTTTATCTAGATTTATTGCTTTCCAGAACAACCCATTGCTTAATTTTGAATGTCATCAATTAGAATGATGAGGTGTTCTCAGAGAAATTGGACCTTTTCTTTGACTTTTATGATGTTAACTACCACACTATCCTAAATAAGATGGTGTTGTTAGTACTAGAATCTGTCTTAAAGTGGCAGTGAGTCTCTATAATTCTGGGTTAGAACAGATTGAGTTTGATTATGCTGTGTTAAAAGATGTATATTCAGCCTTCATGGGAAATGTCTTGTAGCCTTAAGTTAAATGATATTTATTGCGCACTTAAGTGGGCAATAGGCATTAAATTATTTAACCATTAGAACCACTTTAAGAGGTCAGTACTTCTATTGTACCCATTTTATAGGTTAAGCAATTAAGGCATTTTGAAACTTTGTCCAAAAGTATTAATAAGTCTCAGAAATGAGATCAGAATGCAGGTAGTCTAGCTGCAGACACAGACCTTATTTTTTTTAAAAAAACACAGATGAATTTAACTATCACACTATGATTCCTCACCAGGTAGTCAAAATATGTCATGAAAATAAAGAAACAATAGTGAATTCTGTTATCAGTGTATGGAATTTTCACTACTTTTTGCATTTAATTTTACTACTTATTTCCATTTCACTGTTGGACAACTGAACTATTCAGACCTTAGTACATGTTGTTCTCTTCTTCTTTCTAACTACTCAAATTCAATCCATTCTTTAATGCTTATTTCAAATTTCATTTTCTCCATAAAACTACATTAAAAATCAGAAGCTCCCAACATTGAAGAGTTGGAATGGAACATAGAGAATTTCTATTACAATGTCTACCCAAACCAAGAAATTACTGAGAAAACAATCCTGAAACCATTAGCTTCTGATTGAAAAATATGCTATTATAGGGTGCCCAATATCGTCTTACCATAAACTTTTATTGAACTAGTAATCCTTACCATCTTAAGACAGACAATACCTTGTTGTTGCTTTTTTAAAAAAATAAAATTTAACATTATTCAGCTATTTTTCATTAATCTCCTCATTCATTCATTCATTCATTCATTCATAAATTTATACTTTTTATGTACCACTCTTCTAGATGCTAGGAGAGAAAATAATAAAGACATAGACATTGTTTTTTAAAAAAACAGATGATTTTAAGTTTTCTAACATAGACCAGGAGATCAAGGAAATTACAGTAAAGCTTAAGCTGAGATTGGAAAAAGAGTAGAATTTTGCAATTTGAAAATAAGAAGGAAAAGCATTAAATGCTGAGGAATGATCCCATTTTAAAGATGAAGCACCTGAGGCATAGCAAACTTAAGTAATTTTTTCAAGATCTTAAGGATAGTAATTGAAAGAATTGAGATTCAAGTTGGCATTTTCACTCCATAGTTGATGCTCTTAAATTAGGGTAATGAAAGAGTAGTATCATATTCAGGGAGTTGTAAGTGATTATTTGAGGCTGAAGAGTGGGATTTGGTAAGCGAAGGAAAGGAGATAGTGGAAAAATGAGTTAGAGAAGTTAGGAGGGGCTAGATTGTGATGAATTTAGAAAGTTGTCCCAATATGTTTGAATTGTATTCTCCTTACCCATTACCCATGTCACTATTGGGTTTTCCTTGATGCAATATCAATTTTTATTCTGTTGTTACTTTTAAAATGTATTTGTTTCTTTGATTATTTTGCAGCCAGATTTATTTTCTTGTCTGATTTCACCTCAGAGTATTACCCCTTTATGACTCTTGCTTCTGCTTTATAGAACTCATTCTCTTGAAAAATTCACCTTTTTAGATTTTTTGGTATACCAAATAAATGTGTTACACAGTATTGTTATGTTTTGCATAGGAAGCAATTTTAGTGATATGTTTTTATTCCAAGTTTTTAGGGAATTGTGATTTTCTCTTATGCTTCAGTATTTTTGTATATTTACATCATAAATAAATATATAAATATATATATATATATATATATATATATATATATATATATTTATCCTTGAACTCAGGTATCTAGACAATGTAGATGTCTATACATGTCTGTATCTTTAGTCCTCTTAGCTGTATATTTTACTTTTGAGAAAATTTGCACTTAGGTCAGTCCATGATCTAAAATATTGTACATATTTTAACTTCTTATTTTTGCTGAAGTTTAATTTACATACAGTAAAAATAACCCTTTTTAAGAAGTGTAGTTCTATGTTTGGCAAATACATATAGTCATGTAACTACCACTACTATCAAGGTATAGCCCTATAGTGAATATTAAAAATTTTAGTGCCTAAATGGATATGTACACAGAGGCCCTGATGAAGGGGAGGATCTAGTGAAATCTGTTGGATTTAGAAGGTCTGCCTCTTACAATTGAAGAGTGCTCACCAGTAAACACAGACTCTATATCATGCTAGAGTCAGAGAATAGAAGGTAGATCAGTCATTTTTTTAGATGATTCATGCCATTCTATTTTAAGAAGCAGATTTTGAGATATTCAAGGATGTATTTTTGTTTCCCATCCATCTCTATGGACATGGAAATTAATAAAATTTATCTTCCCAACTCTTCCCTCTTAATAGTCTAAACATATGGTTCATATTCTCTTCAGTGGTTCTCAACCTGTGGGTCACGAACCCTTTGGCGGTTGAACGACCCTTTCACAGGGGGCGCCTAAGACCATCCTGCATATCACATAGTTACATTACGATTCATAACAGTAGCAACATTACAGTTATGAAGTAGCAAGGAAAATAATTTTATGGTTGGGTCACAACATGAAGAACTGTATTTAAAGGGCCAGAAGGTTGCCCTAACAGGCTCAGTGGATAGAGTGTCACCCTGCAGGCTGAAAGGTCCCAGGTTTGATTCTGGTCAAGGGCATGTACCTTGGTTGCGGGCACATCCCCAGTAGGGGGTGTGCAGGAGGCAGCTGATCGATGTTTCTCTCTCATTGATGTTTCTAACTCTCTATCCTTCTCCTTTCCTCTCTGTAAAAAGTCAATAAAATATGTTTTTTTTAAAAAAAGGGCCAGAAGGTTGAGAACCACTGCACCTTTTATTTGTTTAATCTCTAGGGTATGTGTGTGTATGTATTATAATGAGAAAATGAGAGAAATATATTAGATATTCTGTGTTTTTTTCCCATGCTAGCAACAAAGTATTTTGTAAATAACAAATATTATTGAAATGTGAAATATTATTATACTTCTCTTATCCTCACAATATAGTGCTCAGTAAAATATGGGTAACAATCTATAGTTAATGAGTGCTTTTTCTTTTATTGAGTGGTTGGTTGATGTTTGAGCTATTGTATATCACTAAACAGTGACATTAGAGTGAGGTTTACTTTAATATTAGGCCTAGAGATATTGTTGATGAAGTTTTGAATGATGAGTATAAAAAATTGCTGTGCCCTTTTGAAAGCTACATCTTAATGTATCTCAGCGCGTGATCTGGTCTTATCCTCTGGACCATATTTACCCTTCTATAATTCTTTCCTTTCAGCGCAGTATGACATACTCGCTTTTAGTAAAAGAGAGGTCATGTTTATCTGTTGCACTGTCTATGGTCCAGTGATCTCTTTTGTAGTCTAAGGGGAACCGTATGAAAACTGAACTGTGTCAAGGAGACTAAGAGTGTTAAAGTTCACCAAGAAATCAAGATGAGCCTTTGCAGAAACAAGAGGGAGTTAAAATTAGTATGAATTGATTTCCTACTCTCTTTTCAGAAATTGTTTTCACATATTGAGGCCCCTTGGCCATTTATGTTATGCTCTCTGTTATGGCTCTGACATGACTATGCCAGAGGATGGCCAAGGTCAACAATGTGACCTATTTTTATTTTTTTCTTAATAGGAAAAAGTTGCCATTCTTTTCCCACACTGGCAGAGTCTTTCTGTGTGTGTGGCTTTGCAGACTCCTTTTTGTGAACACTTCACATCTTTTCCTTTGATTAAGCTTGTTAGATTTCAGACCTCCTTGAACTTTAAACTTCTCATTTCCAGCTTTTCCAGATAGATGTTCTAAATCTAGTGATCTATTATACAGCATTATTAACTTATCTATCCTTTGGCATCTTTTAAATTATTTTAGAAATATTATATTTTTCTTAAAACAGTAAAATAAACAGGAGATAAACATTTTTAAACCATTTTCTATTTAACAGTAGATAATTTTATTTACAAATCTGCATTCTCCAGAAAAAAAATGAGAATGTATTTACTATTTGAATACTTCACACATCTCAATTTTCAGATTTTCCTGAACTCTAAAGTAGCAAAGAAGTCTTTGTGTTGTTGATTAAACCAGTGACATTTTATTGGCTTAATCATCAATCTACCTACATAGATTACTAATGTGTCGAAAATAATAAACAGTCATTCTGAAAATAGCAACAAACCTTTCCCTAAAACATGAAGCATTTAATAGGAAATTGAGGTTATATAACAAGTAATTAAAATATAAATTATCTAAAATCAAGATGAGCATTCCGTTTTCAAAATGTCCAAACAATTAATTTAATGTTCCAACACACCTTTTGTGAGGTTAGAATTATATGTTAGGAAATATTGCTGTGAGACTTTCGGTTTAGATGGTAGCATTACCTGATGTGAAATAGCACTCAACCACTTTCTAGATCCAAGCACAGAGGACATTAGAAAAAAGTAAAAGAACTTAAATGCATATTTGAATGTAAATCCAAAAACTGGAAAGCGTAACTGCCAGAAACAAAAACTGAAATTAGGCAGAATAGTGAGCTGCTACTGAGGTAGGATGTCAGGTGGGAGGGTGAATTGTGTCTCAGGACCCTGATGCCTAGGTTTTATTTTATTTATTTTTAATTCTTTATTTTAAAGTATTACATATAGTATTACATATGTCTCCTTTTCTCCCATTGGCCACCCCCACCCCCCAGCATATCTCCCCACCTCTCTAGTATCTGTGTCCATTGGTTATGCTTATATGCATGCATAAAAACCCTTTGGTTCATCTCTTACCCCCCACCTCCACCCTTCCCTGCCTTCCCACTGAAGACTGACAAACTGTTCAATGCTCCAATGTCTCTGCATCTATTTTTGTTCATTAGTTTATGTTGTTCATTATATTCCACAAATGAGTGAGATCATGTGATATTTTTGTTTCTCTGACTGGCTTATTTCGCTTAGCATAATGCTTTCCAGGTCTATCCATGCTGTTGCAAATAGTAAGAGTTCTTTCTTTTTTACAGCAGTGTAGTATTCCAATGTGTAGATGTACAACAGTTTTTTAGTCTACTCATCTGCTCATGGACACTTAGGTTGTTTCCAAATCTTGGCTATTGTAAATTGTGTTGCTATGAGGCCTAGGTTTTAATACAAAATCAATATGCAGAAATCTATTGCATTTCTATACATTAATACCAAACTATGAGGAAGGGAAATTAAGAAAACAACTGCATTTTTAATTTCATCATAAAGAATAAAACACCTAGGAATAAATTTAGCTAGGAGGTAAAAGACCTGTATACTGGAAACTATACGGCATTGATGAAATAAACTGAAGAAGACACAAATAAATAGAAAGATATTTCATGTGCATGGATTGAAAGCCTTAATATTGTTAAAATGTCTATAGCAGAGGTCCTCAAACTTTTTAAACAGGGGGCCAGTTCACTGTCCCTCAGACATTTCACACATGCGCACTGCGGGCCCGGGACGAGTCGGCTGCTAAGCAGAACAGGCAGTGGCGGCAAAAACACCCGGCGGGCCGGATAAATGTTTTCAGCGGGCCGCATATGGCCCACGGGCCGTAGTTTGAGGATCCCTGGTCTATAGTACCTATAGCAATTTACAGGTTCAATTAAATTACTGTCAGAATACCTATGGCATTTTTTTACAGAACTAGAACAAGTAAGCCTTAACTTTACATGGATCCATAAAAATCCCAAATAGCCAAAGCAATCTTGAAACAGAAGAATAAAGTTGGAGGTATCATGCTCACTGATTTCAAACTAGACTACAAAGCTCTAGCAATCAAAACAGCATGGGACTGGCACCAAAAGTATAAAAATTTTAAAAATGGACACATAGATCAATGGAACACAATAGAGAACCCAGCAATACATCATACATATATGGTCAATTAATCTATGACAAAAGAGCCAAGGATATACAATGGGGAAAGAAAGTATCTTTAATAAATGATGTTGAAAAAAACTGAATAGCTACATGCAATAAGATGAAACTGAATTACTTGCTTATGCCATATACAAAAATAAATGTAAAATGGAGACTTAAATGTAAGACCAGAAGCCATAAAACTCACAGAAGAAAACATAGGAAATAAACTTTTTGATATCAGCCTAAGTAATATTTTTTGAATATGTCTCTCCAGGCAAGGACAACCAAAGCAAAACTAAACAAATGGGATTATATCAAACTAAAAAGATTTTGCAGAGCAAAGGAAACCATAAAAAAAAAATGAAAAGGCAACCAACTGAATGGGAGAAGATACTCACAAATGATATATCTAATCAGGGCTAATATAAAAAATGTGAAGAACTAATTCAGCTCAACATTTCAAAAAATTTGATTTAAAAATGGGTAGAGGACCTGAATAGATATTTTTCTAAAGAAGACATTCAGGGCGAAAACCAAGATGGCGGCATAGGTAAACACCGGAGTTAGCTGCCTCAAACAACCACTCCACAAATACAACTAAAAGATGGAACGGACATCGCCCAGAACCACAGGAAGACTGGATGAGGGGAAATTCTACAACTAGAAGGAAAGAACAGCATATGAGACTCAGAGGAGGCACAGTGCGGAAAATACAAAAGTGCGAAGGTGCGCGGAGCCGGCTGGTAGCTGAGGGCGCGGTTGTCGTTTTCAATCGGGAGGGAGTCTCAGATTCTGAGCTCCAGTTCTGGGCGAGTCTCTAGGGACCCAGACTCAAGCGGGAGAAGTGGGACTGTCTGGCATCGGTCGGAACTCGAAGGCAGAACCCCAAACAAAAGGAATCCAAAGAGGACCACACCAAGACACATCATAATTAAAATGCCAAGAGCAAAAGACAAAGAGAGAATTTTAAAAGCAGCAAGAGAAAGAAAGTCAGTTACCTACAAGGGAATACCCATACGACTGTCAGCTGATTTCTCAACAGAAACTTTGCAGGCCAGAAGGGAGTGGCAAGAAATATTCAAAGTGATGAATGCCAAGAACCTACAACCAAGATTACTTTATCCAGCAAAGCTATCATTCAGAACTGAAGGTCAGATAAAGAGCTTCACAGATAAGGAAAAGCTAAAGGAGTTCATCACCACCAAACCAGTATTATATGAAATGCTGAAAGGTATCCTTTAAGAAGAGGAAGAAGAAGAAAAAGGTAAAGATACAAATTATGAACAACAAATATGCATCTATCAACAAGTGAATCTAAGAATCAAGTGAATAAATAATCTGATGAACAGAATGAACTGGTGATTATAATAGAATCAGGGACATAGAAAGGGAATGGACTCACTATTCTTGGTGGGGAAAGGGGTGTGGGAGATGCGGGAAGAGACTGGACAAAAATTGTGCACCTAGGGATGAGAACAGTGGGTGGGGAGTGAGGGCAGAGGGTGGGGTGGGAACTGGGTGGAGGGGAGCTATGGGGGCGGGGGGGAAAGAGGAACAAATGTAATAATCTGAACAATAAAGATTTACTAAAAAAAAAAAAAGAAGACATTCAGATGGACAACAGACACATGAAAAGATACTCAGCATCACAAATCATTAGGAAAATGTAAGCCAAAGCAACAATGAACTATCACTTCACACTGGACAGATTGGCTATTATAAGAAAGACAACAAATAACAAGTGTTGACAAAGACGCAGAGAAAAGGGAATCCTCACTCACTGCTGGTGGGACTGTAAATTAATGCAGCCACATTAGGACGTTGCAAACAATGTGATCATCTCAATAAGTACAGCTGAGGTATTTATTCATGATTTTTAAGAAGGCTAAAATAACTGTTGTAGAAGGTAACTTGTTCAAACATGATGAAGAGGGTAAAATGTTAGAAGCAGTTTTTTTGAAACCCCTAGCAAGACAAGGATGCCTCCAATATCTGTTCTCTTCTTCTGCAGTAACCAGATTAAGGTTGCCCATTTTTTACTTTTAGGCTTCTCTGTTTACTGAGCTGGATGCGTAGCTATGAATCAGGCTGGAACAGGTGGAGGGTCATCCTAAAAGTTTGAGCAACAAGATACAACAACTGTGGTTTCACACCATGGAGTCACTATACCAGTCCTGGTAGTTTTCTATGTAAACAGATTAAAAAAAAAAATCTCTGCTATACCTGTTGAACTTAAATTCTCATAATGTGCCCACTTTTATTCACTGTTTCACTGGAGATTTTAGACATTGAAATAAAAGAAAAAGAAGTCATTGATATAATTTCTAGTAAGACACAAAATCAGAGAATCAACAAACAGGACAGTTAAACCAGTAAGAATGACCAGTCAGGTAGGTAATTGTTTATAAGACAATATGAAAACATTAAAATTATACCAGGAACAAGCAGATTGGAAAATGTTAAGAAAAAGGAGTTTAATAATAGAGGAAAACCCAAAAGTCATCTAACCCTTAATGTAATAAAAATTATTGTTATCATAAAAGTTATAAAAGAATATCAAATTATCTTAAAGTACACTAAAAGGAGACACATAAATTAATATAGAGACCATACTCATAAGGGAAAGATTAAAATAGAAAAATGTTCATTCTTCTCCATCATACTCCAGCAAAATATTTTTATAATATGCTTAAAATATTCAGAAAATCCTATATACTTTGTCACTGAGTATTTTTATTTTACTGCACTTAAAGCACTTTGCTAGCATTTTATTTAAGATTTTATCTAGGTTTTTTTTATTATTATTTACAGGGACACGTGGAGTTGTACTGCTGAATTATTTAATTTTTGTTTTGTTAGGTTGTTATATCAAGCTGTTCTTGCTTCTATCTATCATCTACCTATCTATCTATCTATCTATCTATCTATCTATCTATCTATCTATCATCTATCTATCTATGTCTGGAGAGTCCTCCCTACTCTTTATTCATATAGAACAATTATGTTCACTTTCACTTTTAATAGTAGGTTCTAAAAATATACATTTAGACAATATAATTGACACTTTGTCTATGGGGTTTTAGAGCTACACGAGCACAATGAGTAGTTGTGACAGAGACAGTATGAACAGTATGGATAATATTTACTATCTAACCCTTAAAAAAAGAAGTTTGCCAGCCCCATCTTAGAGTATCATCCAAGCTGGAATCTTGGGGAAAACCCAGTGATCTTTTCTGATGTTCTCTGTTAAATTAATTAAACAAACAGAGGCCATTAGACAGAGGTAGCTCTAATGCTTTGGCAGCCTGCATAGGAAAATCAAAACTTAAGTCTGTAAATCCTCCAGGTTATGATATCTGAATACTAAGAACAACAAATCACAAACAGCCAGCTAGGCTTTAACCTATAGCCAATCAAATAATTTCCTTTCTTTGCTTCTGCACCTTCTGTATATATCTCTTCCTGGCTCCTGTTGGTAGGGTGTTTCTAACCAATTCTGGTTTGACGCTGTCCCATTTGAATAGATTTTTGGCTCATATAAACTTAAAATGTTTAATATGCCTCAGTTTATATTCTAATACTAGAGGCCCGGTGCATGAAAATTCATGTACTCAGGTGCGGGGGAAGGGGGGGTCCCTCAACCCAACCTGTGCCCTCTTGCTTTCCGGGAGCTCTTGGGGGATGTCCAACTGATGGCTTAGGGCCACTTACCATGGATATTCCTGTGGGAGTGCACTGACCACCAGGGGGCAGCTCCAGCCCCGCCTCCCATCGCCCTGCCACCACCAGTGACCTCCCTCTGCGGGAGGTGACCGGCAGGGCGATTGGGGGACAGCGCCAGCCAGCGAGCTGTCCTCTGCCTCTGCCTGCTGGCATCTGACTTGGCTGGCCTGGCACCGCCTGCTCACCAGCCCTGCCCCATGCTGACCAGTCGTTCTGCCGTTTGTCTATTTGCATATTAGGCTTTTATTATATAGGATTTCTCACTCCTCCATCTCCTAAGTAATCCAACTTCATCAATGCTGTTACACAAAATTCAATTGACTAATTTTGCATTAAGTTATGCTCAGAGAAGTAAGGGGCTAATGATTGTTACTTGAGCTACTGTCTAACTGAGAAAGACAGGATTTAACTTATTCCAGAGGACTAGAACATTAGAATATTAACTTTTTCTACAAATGTCACTTTTCTTCAATATTATCATCATAATTGGTATAACTATATTTAACCTTCCAAATTTTTCATTATGATGGTTATTATCATAGAAATTATTATTTCAGTGAAGGCTTTTTTGATTAACCAACATGTTTTTGTATAGCATTGCATATAATCTCCAGGTTCTATTTCCCTGTTACTGACAGCACATTTTTCAGCAGTGACAATACATGCCAAACATAAAGTATTAAAGGGGATCAAAGATTGTCAATCTTGAATCTTACATTGTTAGTAGTTTTCTTCTATGCCTCTAAAATTTTTTTCTTTATGTTTCTATGATAGTTTGGCAGGGTGTGTGGTAGCCAGAATAATGGCTTCCCAAAGGTCTATGTCATAATCTCCAACACTTATGAATATGCTACCTTGCCACAAGAATTTTTAAAGTATGTAATACCTGACTACTTAGTTAGGGGCACTGATCTCTTTTCCCTTAGATTGTCAAATTTACAAATGACAACAGCCAACACAATAATAGCTGGCTGGTGTGAATGAATCAATATTATACTTATTTTATTTGTCAGATCACAGGATTTTAGTAATCTATAATAATAAAAGCATAATATGCTAATTAGACCAAACATCCTTCCAGATGACCTTCTGGACGAAGCCGGGGCTGTGAGGGAAGCCTGGGTCCCGGGTGCCTGCCAGTGGCTGGAGGGAAGCCTGGGTCCTGGGTGCCAGAGGGAAGCCAGTGCCAGTAGCTGGGGAAGGAAGGCCTACTCTTGCATGAATTTTGTGCATCAGGCCTCTAGTTACTTTATATGTGCTATGAAATTAAAACGGTTGAAATAGCTCCTTTAGTCCCCAAAATTTGATAGACACATTCAAATTTTCATCGAGTTCTAAAAAGTCTGTACTTTTAGCTAGTTTTTTTTAGAAGAAATTATTTTCTAATTCCAAGAAATTTGTTTATATTTTGTACTTAATTCCTTGTTCTTTGAATTGTAATAACAGAAGATGGCACATCTGCTTTCTTTAATATAATGGGATTTTGCTATAGTTCTTAGTATGTAGACAATTTGTAAAAAAATCCCATGGACATTTGAAAAGCATATGCATTCTATGTTAGTTGGTTTTAGAATTATCACTATATTAATAAATTAAATAAGATATTCATGATTAAATAAATCTTGCATGTCTTACTTAATCTGATAATTTCTGAAATGTTATAAAACACTAGAGGCCCAGTGCACGAAATTTGTGCATGGGGAGAAGAAGTCCCTCACCTTGGAATGCACCCTCTCACAATCTGGGACCACTGGCTCCTAACCGCTTACCTGCCTGCCTTCCTAATCACCCCTAACCGCCTCTACCTGCCGGCCTGATCACCCTCTAACTGCTCCCCTGCTGGCCTGATCGCTCCCAACTGCCTCTTCCTCGGCCCCACCAGTGTGGCTTTGTCTGGAAGGATGTCCGGAAGACATATGGTCTAATTAGCATATTACCCTTTTATTAGTATATATTTCTTTATGATTAAATCTCTATCAACTCTTTCTCTGATCTCATCCCTTTTTCTCATAGCAGAAAGAATAGTTTTAAATAGATATAAAACCTTTATATGGCTTTTTTAATCACACAACAAAGTATAAATTTGTTGCTGTTATCTTATCCAGCATTCTTTTTGTCTATAGAACATACTGAGTTACTCTTTCTTCAGAGACTGCACAGGATATTCCCATTTTCTGGAATACTTCCATCTCCACACCTCCTATCTACACACCTTGTTCATGGCATCTTTGCTTGTCTGCTTCCTTCTCTTCCTACAGTTTCAAGTGCTACTTAAATGTTTCTTCCTCATATAAGCTCTCTCAGAGCTAAAATGAGTTCTTGAGGAAGAATAAGAATAAAATTAAGCGTTTTTTTCACTAGCTTTGGCCTCAGCTACTCTGAACATAGAGGTTCCTCTGTGACTTTGGGGGAAATAAGACTGCCAAAAAGTGAGAACCTCTCCAAGAATTGTCCTTTTTTATCTTTAAATTTCAGCACTGAAACTGATATGCTCCTTTGCAATTTTAATCATATCTGCATCGTGTCATCCTGAAAATTCTAACATTTACTGCTTCTTTGATTGCCTACTTCATAGTTCTACAGTGCTGCTAGGCCATCATTACTTAGAATTTTTTTCTTTCATTTTATTGAGAGGTAAGAAGGTAAGATACGTAAATATGCAAAGAGAATTTGTTAATAGAAATTCAAAATTTAAAAGCTAAAATAACCCTAAGGAAAGGGTATTGAATGACATTTGGGCAAATGTTTCTCAGCCTATTTTGAGTAAATATATCTAAATTTGATACGCTTGTATTATATGTCATATTAATATGTTTCATATTAATCAACACTTGTTTATTTGGAATACGTTTATTTGTTAATAAGAGATCATGCTTTTATATATTTTGTACTTATATTTGCTTGGCCCTTAAAGATAGGAAAAGATGTTCACATGTATTCATAATAAGAGGAATGCCAGTTAAAATTACACTGAGTTATTAGTTCTCCCCTATCAATTTGGCAAAAGTCCAAAAATTTGACAACTGTTGGCAAGGCTGTGAGGAAATAGGCACTCATATATTGCTTGTGGTAATACAAAATGGCACAACCCCCATGGAAGAAAATTTGTCAATATCTAACAAAACTACATAATCATTTACCCTTTGACCCAGAAAACTCATTTCTAGGCATCTATCCCAAAGATACACTGGAAAAAACATGAAAAGACATATGCAGAAGGCTATTTACTAGAGCATGATTTATAGTAGCAAGAACTGGAGAGAACCCAAATGCTCATCAATAGGTGTCTGATTAAATATGAACTGTTGCCCTAGCCGGTTTGGCTCAGTGGATAGAGCGTCGGCCTGGGGACTAAAGAGTCCCGGGTTCGATTCCAGTCAAGGGCATGTACCTTGGTTGCAGGCACATCCCCAGTGGGGGTGTGCAGGAGGCAGCTGATTGATGCTTCTCTCTCGTCGATGTTTCTACCTCTCTGTCCCTCTCCCTTCCTCTCTGTGGAAAGTCAATAAAATATATTTGAAAAAAAATATGCACTGTTATACATCCATACAATAGAAATATGTAGTTGTAAAAAGAAATGATGAATAATTTTATATACACATATAGAATAATTCCCAGTATTTTTTATTTTGTAAAAAAACTTTATTGTTGAAAGTATTACATATGTCCCCTTTTCGCCCCCCTGCCCCCCCAGGTCTTTACCACCCTATTGTCTGTATCAATGGATTATGCATATATGCATACAAATTCTTTGGTTGATCTCTTTCTTCCCACCCACCCACCCACCCACCCATCCACCCACCACCACCTTCCCTCAGAGATTAGACAGTCTGTTCCATGATTCTATGTCTCTGGATCTATTTTGTTCATCAGTTTATTTTGTTCATTAGATCCCACAGATCATGTTGTATTTGTCTTTCTCTGACTGGCTTATTTCACTTAGCATAATGCTCTCTAGGTCTCTCCGTGCTGTCTCAAAGGGTAAGAGATCCTTCTTTTTTACTGCTGCATAGTATCCCATGGTGTAAATGTACCATAGCTTTTTTATCCTTTCACCTACTGATGGGCACTTGGTTTCCAAATCTTAGCTATTGTAATTTGTGCTGCTATGAACATAGGGGTGCATATTGTAGTATCTTTTAAGTGAAAAAGAAAAATAAGTTAGAAAAAACTTTATATGGTTAGCTATATATGAGAAAGAAGGAATAAAAAAGGACATAGATTTTGAAGATATACAATTTGTTTTACAGATTTATCTTTGTAATCATGAACATATTTTACATAAATATAAATATGAAATAAAAATGCAAAAATGCAAATAGTTAAATGTTAGGTCGGAGAGAGCCCAGGATCAGATACATGCAGACATGTGCTAAGACAATGGACTTCCCCTGGAATTTCTCACAGATCAACGTGCCAGACACAGATACCAGCTTCTTCTCCCTGAATCCGCATACCCCCACACAGATGCGGCAGAGAATTCCTCAGCTCATGTCCCCGCCCCTCACCCAACTGCAGTATAAAAAAAAGCGCCCCCCTCCCTGTTGGTGTGAATCCACGTGCCCTGTCCTGGGGGAACGTGGATCTCCCGGGGACGCAGAATAAACCTTTTCCTTTCCTTTCTTTTCTGATTCACTGGACTCTATTTCTTGCGCCGCCTCCTGAGCCACCTAACCTAACATTAAAAATTAAACAAAAGACTCTAACTCTGTATTGAATTGGTGATGTAACCACACAACAAAGAATGCAAGAGACTATAAAATATAGTAAATGCACTTTCTTAGTGGTTTATATCTCAAGACCAAAATAACAGGAAAAAATAAATTGTTTTTGGTAATTTACTCTTGGTGGTGTTATTCTGTAACTGTTACAAGCAAAAAGGACATTAATGCCACCAGGAACTAAAAGTTTTGGTATAAGAGAGAAGAGATGCAGACATAAGATTAAGAAAGTTAAAAACTCTGAAATTCTAAATTTAAATGGAAATATCAATATTATGTCATCATGTATTTTATCTTAAACAGAAAAAAAACCAAGTATACATACATATTTCCTAGATTTGTTTACTGAAAGCCTAAAACCAATGACCAACCCGATAATAATGAGCATTCACAATGCCCAAATTGTGGCCTCTCAGTAAAGGCTCCTTAAAGAAATGGCTGAATCAAAGTCTGAGATAGGAAAAATACAAGATAAACTGGAACAATGTATCAAAACAGAAAGCAAGGGATCTATTAAAAAAACAGAACTCGCCAAACCGGTTTGGCTCAGTGGATAGAGCGTAGGCCTGCGGACTGAAAGGTCCCAGGTTCAATTCCGGTCAAGGGCATGTACCTTGGTTGCGGGCACATCCCCAGTAGGGGGTGTGCAGGAGGCAGCTGGTCAATGTTTCTCTCTCATTGATGTTTCTAACTCTCTATCCCTCTCCCTTCCTCTCTGTAAAAAGTCAATAAAATATATTTAAAAAAAAAAAAAAAAGAACTCATGCCCTGCCCTGTGTGGCTCAGTTGATTGAATATTGTCCTCTGCACTGAAAGGTTTGATTCCTGGTCAGGGCATACACCCAGGTTGCAGGTTCAATTCCTGGCCAGGGTGTGTATGGGAGGCAACAGATTGATGTTTCTCTTTCACTTTGATGTTTCTCTCTTCTCCTTTTCTCCCTTCCTCTAGCTTTAAAATCAATTTAAAAATATTGAAGATGTTCTTATTGGCCCAAAACAATTAAATTTAGTAGCAATAAGAATAAATGTAATGAATTGGAACATTTGAAATACCTTTAAATACATGAGAACATAATAATAATTAAAGAGAAAATGTCACTGGTCACTTTTGAAATTGCTAAGAAATCAGCTCAAGTATTTGTTTTGTCTTTTCTACGTGGAATAGACTCTCTGTCTTCCTTATTTTTGGAAAAATCTTTTCTTAAAATAAGTGTTCCAGCTTCTATATGAAAAAAATAAATGACAGAATTAGAATATCATAATTTTCAATCCAAAATTAAATAATAGATTTAGGCGTTGATTATAAATGGACACCAGCATCATAAGAATAAACAGAAGAAGGTAGTATGAGCTTCCTGGAGGGTGATTCGACTTAGGAAGCATTCTTGCAAAAGAAAAAAGGCTATCAACCATGTCAAGACTGTGGAGAGAAAAGTTAACAGATCTGAGTATCCATATCCTTAGAAAGACTTACTAACATGCTGATCCTTCTCCCTAGACCTCCATTATTATCTGGTTGACTATTAATTATTCTACTGGCCTTGGTAAAAAGTTAGTTGAGTGAATTTTTCTGGTCAGTTTTTATTACTATCAGTACACATTTAATATTTTCATAATTTCTTGGAAGATAGGTTCTTTTTTCTCTGAAAAATCCCCAAACTAGTAATTCTGTCTTAAAAATAATTCCACAGGCCCTAGCTGGGTTGGCTCAGTGGATGGAGCGTTGGCCTATGGACTGAAGGGTCCCAGGTTCGATTCCAGTCAAGGGCACATGCCTGAGCTGTGGGCTCAGTCCCCAGAGGGGGGGGGGGGAGGGGGAGGCGTGCAGGAGGCAGCCAAACAATGATTCTCTCCCATCACTGGTGTTTCTCTCTGTCTCTCTCCCTCTCCCTTCCTCTCTGAAATCAATAAAAATATATTAAAAAAATAATTCCACATCCCAGCCCATGTGACTCAGTAGTTGATTTTCAACCTATAAAGCAGGAGGTCACAGTTTGATTCCCAGTCAGGGAACTTGCCCTGTTATGGGCTTGATCCCCAGTAGGGGACATGCAGGAGGCAGCCAATCAATGATTCTCTCTCATCCTTGATGTTTCTCTCTCTCTCTCCCTCTCCCTAACTCTCTGAAATCAATAAAAATATATTAAAAGAAATGATTCCACAGGATAACTATTATTTTAGTTTTATTATTTTGTCTGTTTTTAGTCTCAAAAATTACTTAACCTTGATTGCTTTGCCTTATTTTCTCTGAAAAATATTATGAAATTTTACTTTCTATCGTTATTTATTTAAATAATGGAAGAAGAAACTTACAGAATTCCATGGGAGTTGGCACCAGAACTATAGATAATCATATTGTTTAGAAGAGAATATTTTTATATATGCCAAGTGAACCAAAGCAGAAGGTAGTCTTTAGAGGGTGCAATTTCCCCTCCATACAATTTATTACCTGCATACTTGCTTCCCTTTTATTTCTGTCTCATGGGACTGAACAATTTCTGTAGCTGGTCATACTGGATAAGTTGTTCAATGTGACCACTATGTAATTACTAACTTGTTTGTTGCTTGTGCAAATGGTGTTGAGCCCTTGGCCTTATTTTCCTCAGCTGCAACCCAATCCACTCTGTCAGAGCATTCATTATGATGCCCCTGGGACTTGAGGGACAAGTGGAACCAGTGGTACTGTGACGATGAACCTTCTTTTTGCTGAGGAATAAACCATCTTAATCTGATGCAGTAAGTCTCATTGTCTAGTCTTGGCATCTATGGAGTGGTAACAGATTTACTCCTTGCCATCCTCAGCCAGGCTGGGGTTCTTCTCTGACCAATTTTAAAACTGCTGAATGTATGTCTTTTGTCTTAACTAAAAAAACAACAACACCTTAGAAATTGTTTTAAAAAAATGAAAAACTGAAGGCCTTTGTAGGGATCTATATATATAAAAGGCTAAGTGACTGACCATCTGTCTGTCTGACTGTCCGACTGACTGACCAGCCGGTACATATGATGCATACTGGCAATTTAAAAATAAATGTTGACTATTTTAATTTTATAATACTATATTATATATACTACTTTGACATATACTTTTTTGTAGTAACATAATTACTGCACAAATCTTTCTTCTAATTAATTTCCTTTCAATGTGCACGAATCTGTGCACTGGGCCACTAGTATAAAGTATAACAATAGTGCATGTATTGAAATGTACTCCACATCAATTAACCTGACGAACCCATTCATATGCCCATAGGGATGAGGTCACAAGAAGGCTGCTGGTCACAGTTCTGATAGGAACTCTATGCTGGATCACCTCAGTCCAGAGTCTGGATCCCAGCCTCAGAATCTCGTGAAATGGATGTCGTCATATACTGAGAGTGGGTTAGTCACTCATTGGTGAAGTTACGCTAATAAAGGTCATGTCTAAACCAAAGACACAGTTCATTAATTAATTATGAGATACCCTTTCTGGAAGAGGTAATGCTAATTTTTCTTAAATAGGAAAGGCCTCACCCCCTCATCAAGAAGCCAGTTTGAAATCAAGACGTCGAATCTCAGAGGGAAGGTGGCAGGAAGAGGGATGGTGCGAGAAGACATCAATCAAAGAACTTGTATGCACATATGAATAACTCATGGATACAGATGATGGTGTGGTGAAGGTCTGGATGGGTGCAGAAGTGGGCTAGAAAGGGTCAATGGGGAAAAAAGGGGACATATGTAATACTTTCAATAATAAATATATTTTTTAAAAGGCTGCTTTGTGAGATTAAAATCAGAGCAAAGAAAGATGGTAATGAGTCAGGGTTGAAGAAACATTCAGACCTATTTCTATGGTGCCCCAATTGCTCTGGTTCCTATGCATTACTGACTGGCTCACTAACAGCTTTGAAATTTATGGTTCCTATTTTCCTGTATTTCTACTCCCTTCTATTCCTGCTCTTTTAATGAACCATTTTTTTTCTTGGATATCTATAATAACAAAAGCATAATATGCTAATTAGACTGGACATCATTCCGGACGACCTCCATACGAAGCCAGGGCTGTGAGGGCCAAGGCAAGCCACTGTGGCTGAGAGGGCTGAACCCCTTGCACGAATTTCATGCATCGGGCCTCTAGTGTTATAATAATAGATTTAGCTATTTCCTTATGAAAGTGTTTTGGGAATAGGCTGAGTAGATGAATACCTCCAGTTTTCACGCTTAGCTGTGTAGGCCTTTAATCTCTTCAAGATGACTTTGTAAACATGGGATCTTATCTCTCTGTGTTTGTTATACGGGTATCATTATCAGCTTTAGAGATATTTTAATGTTAAAAAATATATACCTATAATTTGGTAGATGCATAATCTACCAACCTAATGTTATGTATGTGTGTTTACAAACATAAATGATCAAAAGTCCATTTATTTATTCAACAAATAGGTACTTTGCACTGAGTATGTGTTCAATATATATTTTTTAAATATATTTTATTGATCTTTTACAGAGAGGAAGGGAGAGGGGTAGAGAGTTAGAAACATCAATGAGAAAGAAACATCGATCAGCTGCCTCCTGCTAATCCCCTACTGGGGATGTGCCCACAACCAAGGTACATGCCCTTGACTGGCATCAAACCCAGGACCCTTCAGTCTGCAGGCCAACGCTCTAGCCACTGAGCCAAACCAGTCAGGGCATGTGTTCAATATTTTTGTAGGTGCTGGAGATCTAGTGATTAGACAGGCAAGCTTCCCACATTCATGGAACTCACATTCTAGTGACAGTTAACAAGTATGGCTATATATTTATAGCATAATTTCAGATTGCAATGTGCTTATGAAAGTAAGTGAAGGCAGGTAAAAAAGGAAGAGAGATAGGGGTGTCTGTTTTAAATGGTATCATGATAGTTTAAATAGTTCCTAGAGCACAAATGCTGTATTGGGCATGCCATTAAACAAACAGATGTATTTGCTAATTCTGTTATTTCTAGTTTGATCATTAAAAAACCCCCACACTGCTATAACTATAATGTGAATATGCAACATCTGCCAATAAATCTGACATTCTCTCATCTTTGTGATTCAGGTATATTAGATTTGATTGACTTTTAAAAAAATTATATATTAAAAAACTTGTTCCAATGCAGTCAACATATAAATACTTTGAGGACGCTGCTAACAGGACTGACATTTGAATGTGTGATTAAATGGAGTAGGCGCCATAGAAATTCAGATAATGTCGAGAAATTCTCAAACTTCAGTTAGTGTATTAGTCCTCTCTTCTTTCATAGTCCATAAAAAGCTTGCAGCATACGGTAATGTGTCAAGAATTTTTTAAAAATCCTATTTATGTGTACAAGTTCACATAAGATGCATCTTCCTTTGTGTATTATATAATGATGCTAAAATATGAGGTCATTTAAGGATTTGCCAAACATGGAAAAAGAAATATATTTTCAGTTTTTACATTAGGATACATTTATGCTGTGGAAAAGCACTATTGCCTAAATACATCTTGGAAAAAAATGCTTTTGAGAAGGAATGAATAGCACACAAATTCTGATTTCTTTTTAAGTCATCTTGAAAAACGGACTACAGACACCTGAGCTGAGCTTTAGTAAAGTGCTAATTAGGAGTGCATGCCACAGTTTGAATGGTAGCTGTATGCAGTGTACAGAAATCTCAGCAGTAGGGGAATGGTATGTGGCTTTTTGGGACAAGTTCGACAGCTAGGTGCTGGTCCTTTGATGGTATGAATCTAAAAGCTCTAATGCTGACAGAGACTTTGAGATTATCTATTCACACTCTCAATTTGCACCTAAAGAATCTAGGGCTGAGCATGGGTAAGTGACTTGCTCAAAACCATGTGGCCAATAGATCACCTGATTGATGAGTTTCTGCTCTGCCCGCAGCTCCACCCTGCCTCACCTTCCCTCCCATTTGCTTCTCGGCCATTTTGTTGAACTGCATAGCACACACACAGGCTTAGAAATAAAGTGAATTTCACATGTGCAAATTAACCTTTTGTTTGCTAGCTGTTCCCGTGAAATGTTTTAGAAGAAAAGAATGGCAGTAAAAAAAAATTAAAATAAGGTTTAGAGATTTTATTTGTCCAATTTTTCTTACATCCTGCCATAAGAAATTTTAAAAAGTCATATTATGGTTGAGACCACATCAGCAATGGAGGCTGGAGGGCAGGATTGGGGAAGGGTTGTCGGAAAGGAAAGGAAAGGTGAAAGAGGGCCATGCGGGACACTGCCATGGAAGGTCACAGTTCCCTGGGTTAGCGATTGTCTCCCTGATAGTTCACTTTTCTGATTTGGAAGTGGAAAATATTCACTGCCTTTGTCTTGCTTTCCATGAAAAGGGTTGACTATTCTCTGAGGCCCTTGAGTGTCACTAGTCAAGGACTGGGTATGTATTCAGCCTTTTAGAAGTCTTATTGGAAAATATACACGTAATTCTTTTTTTTTTTTAAATCCTCACCTAAGGATAAGTTTTTCAAAAACTTCAGAGAAACAGAGACACAGAGAGAGAAACATTAATGTGAAAGAGAAAAATCTATCGGTTGCCTCCATATGCGCTCCGACTGGGGATCAAACCTGCAACCTCTGTATTTGCCCTGACTGGGGATTGAACCCGACACCTTTCAGTGTATGGGGCAATGCTCCAAACAACTGAGCCACACTGGCCAGGGTCATACATGTAACTCTTGATTGAGCAACTCTACATGCAACTAGAAAGCACTGATGTCTATTTTCAGGTAGAGATAAGGCCATCACTGCTGACCAGTTAATGTCTGCTAATTTGAAATTATAGTCAATTCTTGATTTATCAGAGTAAGGAGGGTCTGTGCAGAAGACAGAGAGCATAGATGATTGCCAATCATATGTAAGACAAAACTCCAGTTTGAGGGGATCAGTGCAGCATGATGGTTAGAAACAAGCAGTTATTTTTGTGTTCAAATCCCAGTTCTACACTTACTAGCTATGTGACCTTGGAAAGACCTATAAAGCCTTACATGATATGGCCCCTGACTATAACTCAATGTCCTGCCTTATTCCCTCATGCTCACTTTACTTCAACCACAAAGCCCTCCTGCTCATCAGTGGTCAGGATGAGCAAGCTCCAACCTCAGGGCCTTTGCAAAATGCTGCCTTTGCCTGGATAGCTCTTCCCTCCAGCAAACTACTTAGAACACTACTCTTTCTTTCAAATTTTCCTTAAATGTCACTTTTTTTAGAGAAACATTCCTAGCTATACTATGAGGAATGACAATTATAGAGACAACAATTTATATTCTTACCCTGATCAATGTTTCTTTATGGTCACTTCGGAGGTATTATATATGTGTTTTTGTTTGGTTATCTGTTGTCTACTAACATTAGTAAATATTTTTTTAATGTAATCCCTCTTCTTTTTCTTTTTTTTTTTTATTTACCTTATTACCTGCTCTCAAAGGGTTCCTGGAACATAGTAATTGCCCAGTATGCATTTGTTGAATAGGTGCATGCTGATACCCAACAAAAGAGCCAGTAATAGAAATGGTTACATGCTGTATCTCTAGGGAGAAAGACTGGTGATGAGTGAGGAGGACAGGACCCTCACCTGGCATTGAACATAATTGTTTTTACTCTGTGTGCATTGCATTTGTTATAAATTATTTCAAAGAGATTGAGGCTGGATGCTGGTCTAAGATATACCACCAACCTATGCACATTTAATCTATATTTAATTTGATTTCTTCCACTTCAAACTACTTTGCTTCTGATCATAAATGGAAATGAACCAGAAGAAAGGAGATGGCATCCATCCACTCTGCATCCATGTAGAGTTCACTGTTCTGGAACCTGCACCCCATGGACTCTCACTAATGACCACAGATATGATCCTAGGAAAATACTTTTATCTTAATTAATTGAAATGATACAAATTAAAAATGTGGCTAATGTGAGTGCAAATACAAGTAGATACAATCAATTTAAGTGAATGCACCAGACCATTCATGTGGCCACAATTCCTTAAGCCCCACTAACTTTGAATATTTTCTGTATCTGGATAGCTTCATTTATGTCTCTTCAGCAGCTTGCCCTAGCGTGGATGAGAGGCAATAGGAGAAAAGGCCCATGGCATGGTGAGGAGCACCGAGATGAGGGTTTGAGGGTAACACCTGAAAAATTAACTTCTTCCCAATTATTACCCCAACAGGTGTTTTGTCCTCCCAAATGAAGTATTTGGGGCATGGAAACAATTTTGAGAGCTGCGTTTTTCTCGGTTGTGTGGTGTTTTAGACACAAGAATTAGACAACTAACAGAGGATATCTTTAAATGAGGGCACAGAAGCATTTACATTAGTGAAAAAAGCCTTTGCTTTATCCTCCCCTCAGCCACACACATTACACACACACACACACACACACACACCCCAATTCTTCACCCCAGGACTCCGATGATCAATGCCCTGTCTCGGCCTTGTTCCTGCTGAAGTCACGCGTGAGTTCTAACAAACCCCCCTCTAAGGCTGCCTCCTATCACAGGCTCTTCAGGATGGGATGAACACATCCACCAAAAATCATGTTTTCTTTGCATCCTAACTGAAACAGCATTAAAGGGGGAAATGGGAACTCAGCACTGCCAGCTACAATATCTCTCCTATCAGTTCACCAATAAGGCCTGGTAGGGACCTGCCGAGCCTCTGGATAAATTGTATTTTCCAAGGGTTAATTAAGCTGTCTTGAGCTTCTGCATGAAGAGGAACAAACTGGCACTTGCAGCGCTTTCTGAAACCTGCTGTCGACATTACAGTCCCTGCTGCTTTTAGCTGTATCGATCCGATGCCTGACCTGTGAAATCCTTGATGGCTGCTAACACTAGAAGCTTACTGGAGCTTTCCCAGGGAGCTTCGGGACAGCTTGTGTAGTCAGGTACAATTACCTATCCCTCCAGGAGAGCCAATTAGTTCACAAAGAGCTGGAGCAGAACAAATGTTTTGTATGTGATTTAGAATCCTAAAAAAGAAGGGAGAAAAAAGGGGGGGGGAAAGGCTTTGTTCTGTCTGATTCTTTTGTTCCTAATTTTATGATTATTGTTCAATTCACAGTGGTCCTCACATTTCCTCACATGTTTCTGGAAGATTTATAAGAACATGATAAACTAGATTTATCGTTTTCTCTCTTTAAACTATGAAAATTGCCTGTGCCATTTAAGATCCAATTTCTGGACTAATTGTATGAACTCAAAGGTAGGGATTCCAAGTTTGTTCTACTTTCTGTGTTTTGGAAACTTTTTCTCTAAATGGTACAATCAATGTTAATCATAATGGAATACTCCTTTAACAAGGGGAGGATGGATGGCAACTACTTCTGAAACTTGGCTGTGCAGATAGAAAATGAGAATAAGAGGTTCCTAGGTAGAAATATGCTCCACATATCCAGACATATACCAACATACGCATGATTGATTCTGAAACTACAGCTAAACTTTATAGATTGCCAACTAATAGAGTGTGGTGTCCTTTGAATAAAAAGGTGGTGCAACTAACCTATCATCTGTGTGCCCTGAGCCTAAGAGTGCTTTCCCCGTAATAGGTATTAGTATTACTCTCTTACCCCTTTTCCTTTGTGTCTAGCGATACTCATTTATTAGCTAGTTACAGGATGTGTTCTGTCCATTAAATACATTTTCCTTTATTGTTTTCTCTGAATACTATCTTAATGATGAAGGGATCAATAATTAGCCCTCGAAGCATAGTGTCCAATAGAATTAACTACAAATGGAATTTAATGCACTCCAGTACCAAATAAGCATAAAAATGATGGAAAATGGCAATGTTGTTCCTTTTAACAATAGAGACAACATTTAGAAGTCTGGTTTCAAGTCTTCTTCCAATAAAATAAAATCATATACAGGGTTGGCAAAAGCAGGTTTACAGTTGTGAGTATGCAACATATATTTATTCCTGTATTATCATGTATTAATTATTATATTATTTTCTATACAAACAACTGTAAATTCACTTTTGCCCATGCCTGAAATAAACTGGGACAAAAGTTTAATGGAAAAATAAAGGTATCAGGTACTCATCACAGAGGCTTTTGGTACCTGTTTAGAAGGTAATAGAAACATTTGATTCCTGTTTCTGAAAGGCAGTAACATAAAAACTGACAAAAAGGTTTCATCATATTTTAGATATAAGTCATATAAAGTAAAATCAGTTTCTTGACTAACCTAGAGTCAAAAGGGCTAAGACAGTAATAACAAAATAAAAACATTAGTCAGTAAGAGCAAAATAAAAAGTTAGCTGCTCTGGTTTTATTAATTTGTAATAAAGTGATAATTGCACAAAGAGAAGTAAGGGCCTCGTATGACCTGAAGTAGGTGGAACTCTATATAGCCTGATTACATGGAGGTGGAGGGCAGGAGCCTGGGTATATGCCAATGTCTGTGTTCCTGAGGACTTCCTGGGTTCTGAGCATGCCTGAAGTTTGTCCCACTGATGCAGACAATGTCAAAGAAAGTAGATTCATGTTGCCTCATGTGAAGGCACAATTGCATGGAGTGGGAGCAGACATTTGTTGGGCTGCTTGTAAAATGGATTGGGAACTTGGTTTCTATGTTAATGTTATGTTGAAAGAGGAAATATCTGGTAAACTGGAAGGAGACAGTAAGGTTGAGAACACTGAACTAGAGGGACAGATGTCAGTTGGCATTCTTCTGTCAAATGTCTTCCTCTCTCCGTTATTAATGTCCCACACTGTTGAGACCACTCCATGTGTGTGTTGAAAAGGAGTTGATAACAGTTTCCAATACTGGAAAGTTGTAGCAATTTCAAAACTGGGAAAAATGACCCTGCATGATTCAGGGCTCAATTCACTATTTTAATTGGTAAGAGATAAGCAGATAGTCCATTCTTATCAGTGGTCAACATTTTAGTTTGAGAATAAATGTTGTGAAAATGAGATCAACACCATGAGTTGAATTGCTCGCAGTGGTCGGCAAACTGCGGCTTGTGAGCCACATGCGGCTCTTTGGCCCCTTGAGTGTGGCTCTTCCACAAAATACCACGTACGGGCGCACATGTGCAGTGTGATTGAAACTTCATAGCTCATGCGCAGAAGTCGGTATTTTGTGGAAGAGCCATACTCAAGGGGCCAAAGAGCCGCATGTGGCTCGCGAGCCGCAGTTTGCCGACCACTGCTCCGGAGTCCTCGGTTTTGCTGTATGCTAACCAGTCATAGCCTTATTCTCCCCGTGATTCACATGTCACAAACTGTGCTCTGAGAAAGCATGGGGTGAGTCATGCCCATCCTTTCCTTTCACTGGAAAAGCAACCTAAAGTTGGTGTCAGGAGTGTAATCCTGAAACATATTGATTGCTTATTTATTAATGTGTGGTATCTATACATTACTTATTCTTCAAAACATGTATTTCATAAGAGAAAAGTAATTTTCAAAGAAAATTCTAAAGACATGTTTCCTTCACAATTATCCATTGTGAGCGATGGTAAGAGTTCAGTAAATTCTCTCTCAATGCATAGATAGGCCTTATGAATAGATCATGACTTTAGGTTTACTTCAGTTATAAGGGGCTATCATCAAAAGTTAACCTGAAACCTACAGATACCAATTAAAGATCATCAATAGAGCTGACAGTTTTCCCATCCTCTTCTCACCTCCTTCTACTGAATCTCCTATTAAGAGGAGAGTAACTGCCTAAGGATTCAACTTGAAAGCTTTCAATCTATTTAACAGAATAAAGTACATGATGATCTGCTTTTTCTAAATCATAAGGGGCCTTAGAGCTGAAGATACTAAGTACAAACAAGATCGCAAAGGACGTTTTAATGTTTGATATACCAGTGTTCATAATATATAACACAATAGCAAATATTTTTAAACTGTGCTTTTATGAAGGAGTAGCAAGTTGGTGAAACCTAGAGAATCAATTTCTGAAAGCATCATTTTTGAAGTATCAAGAATATTCTTCTCATTGGAAAATTGTGGCTGAAATCAATGAAGTGCCTGTTTTTTACTCCAACCACAACATAAAGAGTCCATGTTTTTACCCTCTGAGATGTGCCTGTAAGTGTGATTCTTCCTATGAAAAGCCTCAAGAAAGAGAAAGAATAAAATCCCAAACTTGACAGATGTAGGTGTTCAAATGAGAAAGTGAATAAAGTGTCAGATTCAAACACAGAAAAGGATAAAGGAATTAAAGAGACAGAGGGGAGAGTGCTTATTCAAGTAGAAATATTTACTGCTCCATGATCCATTAGGGCATCCTGGAAGGAGGCTTAGCGCAAGATAAATGCATACTATTCTTAACAGATAATGCCATTAATGCTGCTGGATGTCCATTTTTAAAAAATCTATTGTTGTATGTTAAATTATAATGAAAACATGATACTCTTCATCTTTAACTTTATTTCTACATTAATCCAAATTCATCTCTCTAGAAAATTTTTTCTTGTTTATAACCTTTATTTATAACATCTAGTAAAATCATCACAAAGGTAAGAAATTTACCAAAAGGATATCTGTCCTTATATCCAAATGACATTTTTACTTTTTGCCTTCTAAGTATTCTTACCTGTCTTTAATTATTTCATTACAAATAAAAGGCTAGGTCCAGCTGGTGAAGCTCAGTGGTTGAGCATTGACCTATGAACCAGGAGGTTTCAGTTTGATTCCTGGTCGGGGGGACATGCCTGGGTTGCAGGCTCAATCCCCAGTGTGGGGCATGCAGAAGGCAGCTGATCAATGATTCTCTCTTATCATTGATGTTTCTATCTTCTCTCCCTCCTTATTCCTCTCTGAAATAAATAAAAATATGTTTAAAAAAATAAAAGTCCAAAAATCATACTTGATCTATAAAAGCTAATCAAAACCATAGCATTCCCATCACAGCTCAATTGCTCTTCTATCTTCAATTTCTTTTATACAGGCCTACTATCTAGTAGGCACAATGTGAGGCACTGAATTGATAATGTTGAACAAAAGAGACACATTCCTTATCTCCCAAAGCTTACAGGCTTACTTTCAAATTTTAATAAGTACTTAGGAATGGAAAAGTATAGATACAGCCCTAGGTGGTTTGGCTCAGTGGATAGAGCATCAGCCTGGGGACCAAAGCTTCACGGGTTTGATTCACATCAAGGGCATGTACCTTGGTTGCAAGCTCCTCCCCAGCTCAAGACCTGGTCCAGGCGTGTGCAGGAGGCAACCAATCGATGTTATGAGAGCACATCGATGTTTCTTTCTGTCTTTCCCTCTCTCTTCCACTGTCCCCTAAAATCAATGGAAAAATATCCTCGGGTGAGGATTAACAACAACAGCAGCAAGAAGTATACATACTTGTGAGCGCATATATATGGGGGACCAGTTTGATGATATTAAGGAAGGATTTTGTAAGGAAGTGATGTTTGAGCTATGATCTGAAAGACAAATGGGTAATCACTGTGGGATTATTAGAAGGTTAGGGTGACAAGTAAAAGAAGCATCTAGGTATAATGTTGTGTGGAAAGGTGAAACTATCTGGTAAACTGGAAGAAGCCAGTAAGGTTGAGTCACTGAACTAGAGGGGTGAGGCCTGGCAGCACGCAGAGTGCAGACCATAAAGATCATGGGTTGCATTAAGAGTGTTGACCTTGTCCCAGTTGTAGCAAGCCATTGTAAAGTTATAAATACCAGGTAGGCATGACTTCATGAAATTTGAATTTTTAAAATATCACTGTCAGCTGTGGAGAATGAGTAGGAATAGAGTATGAGTCAGATAAGTTAACCACTCAAAAGGTTTTTGCCGTGGCCCTTCTCTCCCACATTCTCTGTGCTAATAGTAAACTCATGCCTGTTATCGCCTGGAGATTAACATGTCTATCCAAATATCCAGAACTGCCAGGTTTCAAACTGGCAGCGTGTAGACTCAATCTAGACCCTGAACTTTTTTCTTCTTCCATGGCATTGAAAAAACTGTATTGATTTATTTACCACATCAATTTTACATACAAATTTGAGCTAACAGCTTCTCTGGGTATATTAGGAAATGTGGCCGCATAGGCCTGAATTTCTACATGGTGATCATTACTATAAGGTGACAACTGGCTGGAGCCGGGAAGTGTTGCCCTTCTCTAAGGTGCGGCACTAGCACCACAGTTTTTGAGTCCTTACCACTGTATTGTCTTACAGTTGACCTGCATCACTCACCTGTCTAGTCCTGTAGGCATTTGTATTTTTGGTCTTGTCAGTTCATTTTCACAAAGCTTGAGTGGTGAACTTAGATTTTAAAACAAAAGTTACAATTCAGAAAATAATGTGATGATAATAATTACCTGGAATTCTGTGTTTTCTGAATATAATAAACTAATTGATGAATAAGATAATGAAAATATATCTACATGCAAAAGCTAATGGACTTGTTAATTGGTTTCTCTCAATAAAAGTAATATATTAATTTTTTTAAAAACCTATAATGACTAAACTAGAGTTAACCCAAATACTCAAAGTAAATATATATATGAGAATATGCAAATACATGGACCTGACATGTCAATCTCATGTCAATCTTTTTGATTGACAGACCTGAAGTTAAGACACATCAAGTCATAAACATATTGCTACCTTTAATATTATTCCTAGCTTCCATTTCTTTGGGTAAGGAAAGTTATAGAAATTTCTTCAATATTGTGTCTTTTTTTTCTACTCTTTTGTTATTTTGTCCTTCCTAAAAGGAAACTAGTTAAGTGTATATATCCACTCAGATACAGACACATCAGGAATGTTGATCATGTCACCCAATTCCTCTATATTACTACTACTTGTGTGTCCTTGAGCTGTCACCTTGTGTGTGATTTTAGTTATGTCAAATTTTACTTGTTTTGCTTCATATGTTTTGATTATTTACTGTATGGTCTATTAAAAACCATAACTTTTATATAGCTTTCGTGCATTTTTATCTCTTATCAATGTGAGTCATCTTTATTCCCTTTAGTTTTTTCTGTTATGCATTCTAATTTGTCTGATGTCAAATATTACCACCCCTGCTTCCTTCCTTTTCCCTCCTCCCATTCATTCTGCTCCTTCCCTTCCTCTTCTCTCTACATTAGCATACTTCTATTATTTTCCTCATCAGTTTATTCAACTTTGGTGCCATTTTACCTGGACCTCTTGTGAAGAAATTTCCATGACATTGATATATTTGGTGTTATTTCTGACAACATATATTTTCTTTATTTTTGTTGTTTCCCTTTTTCTTTCCAGATTTTTACTAGATTAATAACTTTTTCATTTGTGGTTTCTTAGAGAGTTTTGGAGGCTCTACCTTTAACATCTAGTCTACTACTGTGGTAGATTTTAGTAGCAGTCACTGACATTTTCTTCCTATAAATAGGAAGGTTTACACTTCCTTGTCCTTTTAAAAATGGGCACGAGTATGTGACTTATGTGATGCAGCATTTGGAAGCTAGTATATGATGTCCCATGCTCTTGCGCTCTCTCTCTTTTCCCCTCTGCACTCTCTTCACTTGCAGAGTGAACCTCAACATCTCATCTGGAGGTGATTGATGGCTTCCCTGATGATGCAGCCTTTGTCAGCTTGGGTTCCTTAGCGGCTGTTATGCTTAAACCACTGAACTTTGGGCTTGCCTATTACCACAAGCCTCTCTTGACTGATACAATGATTGCCATAAAAAATGTAATCAACGCATACACATATTTTACATAAAGGTTCAGAAAATAATCAGCAGTATTAGCCTTTCCTTTCAGCCCGATGAGACCTTTATTGCAATTTAATGTTTTCCTCTCACATTTTTTCACCATCAAACACTTTTGTTGAAATAAGATTGAAGTTTCTTCCAGTGGCTTTTCTTTTTACTATTATATCTCATCTGTTCTAGAAACCTTTGTCTAATAAATTATATTAATTGCCATGTTATCAATAGTCAGTTTACTATGAGTTTCATAATGGCTTTGTTCATCACAAGTTTTTCTATCTTATACTTCTACTTCCTAAAACTTAATTTTCACTTAGAATACATTCTTGAGAATTGCAGAGGGTACACAGGCAGTAAAATATCTGAGGATTATTATTCCTTCAAATGTGTTCTTTGCCCTTATATTTGAATGGTAGGTGGTTGTTGTTTTGAATGGTAGTTTTTTTAAATATAGAAATTTGAACTTGACACTTTCACTTCAGGGTTTTGGGCAGTACTCTATTACTTCTCACATGTAACTGAGAAGACACATGAAAGTCTGCATTTTTATTCTTTGCAGGCAACCTCACTTTTATTCTACTAAAGTTTGTGGCATATTTTTTACTACTGGTGTTGAGAGATTCTAAATGGATTCATCTTAATTCTTCTAAAGCACTCAATAAGCTCTTTTCTGGTTGACAAATTGTCATTTTTAAGTTTAGAGAAATATGCTTCTATCATTTCCTTGACTATTTCTTTACGTTTTTATGCATCTGGTTCTACAAAATTATTTTCGGTAAGTATTTTCTCAGACCTTTCTCTCATAAGTTTATTTTGGTGTTTTTGCCTTACATTTGGGGAATATTTAGGTTGCTATTCCAGATTGCTCACTTTTGCTATTCCAGATTGCTCATTGTTTTTTGGGTTTTGTTTACAAATTATGATACTCATATTTCTAATGTCCAAGAATTCTGATTGCTTCTCACTCATGTTTTTAAAAAACAGAGGAGATATTCTTTTATGGGTTGGAGTCGAGTTCAGTGGAAAAATTATCATTTTATTCTATCTATCTTTGGTTTCTCAGCTCTGTGGAGTTTTGCTGTCAACTACATTCCATCTGCATTATATTTCCTAGCCATTCATCGGAACTGATGACAGTAGTTTTGCTATCAGATTTTCTAGTACGATAACTGATTTTTTCCTATTTTTATATTTTGTTATTATTTCAATGGATATTGGGAGTTAGTAGAGGTGAATTAATGTGTTTTCAGGTATTTTGATCCAATGTAGAAACTTTAAATTTGTAATATCTTCATACTCTAGAATTATTTGGATTACAGGCCTCTTATACTATAGCTCATTTTCATATATGGGTCAAAGATTATATTAAGAGATATTTAAGATGATTATGAAGTATAATCTTGTTCAGATAATATTAAGTGGTTTATTCTGTAGAGGAACAATGTTGAGGCAATACTTTTCATTTCTATTCCTAATATTTTCTATCCCATTCTAGGCCATGAGATGTTCTTCACCAATCCTTATAGACCATAGTCTAAATCCCATGACTTACTATTAGTAAATATATTCTAAAACACCTTTTTTTGAAAGCATACTCTCTGTATGCTTTCATACTCAGTTGGGAGAAAGGATTGGCTTAACATTTCTAATAATCAATATAAGTTGCAAACATAAATAATACATTATTTCTTTTCTCTGTGACATTCAATCTTACATATACTGACATTTTTGCAGAAAATTAATGGCCCTTTCGGTAGGCAGTGTCTTGCTTTTTCTTCTCCACTAATGATTATAAACTCACACTTATACATGAAGAGTCACGTGTCAAGTTTCATCAAATCAATGATTTTAAGATATAGAAGTGGGCCTGGGGATATGCATTAGGAAATTGAACCTATAATTTAGGTATCTTCATTATCACACTGTAACACTGAATTGAATAGCACTAGAGCAGCAGTTCTCAAACTGTGGGTCGCGACCCCTTTGGGGGTCAAACGACCCTTTCACAGGGGTCGCCTCAGACCATCGGAAAACACATATATAATTACATATTTTTTTGTGATTAATCACTATGCTTTAATTATGTTCAATTTGTAACAATGAAAATACATCCTGCAGAACAGATATTTACATTACGATTCATAACAGTAGCAAAATTACAGTTATGAAGTAGCAACGAAAATAATTTTATGGATGGGGGTCACCACAACATGAGGAACTGTTTTAAGGGGTCACGGCATTAGGAAGGTTGAGAACCACTGCACTAGAGTGTTTATTTTTAGGAACATTTTTTATTTCCTCAAAAATGAAATTTAGTTCAAGAAAAAATAATTATGACATATTGAAGATTTAGCTTAGTAGAATGGAAAAAACCCCCACTAAACTGATAGAGATCAAAGAAAAAATGTACTGAATTTATTCTAGTATTAATTGATTACTTTGATGAGGAAGAAGAAAATCCTGCCATTTGCTACAACATAAATAGACCTCGATGGCATTGCTAATAGAGATAAGTCAGACAAAGACAACTACTTATTTGTGGACTCTAAAAAACTGAACTTGTAGAGACAAAGAGTAGAATAGCAGTTGCCAGGGGCTGCGGGATTGGAGGAATTAGGAGATGTTCATCAAAGGGTAAAAACTTGCAGTTAGAGGATGGAGACCGAATGCACAACATTGTAATTATAGTTAATAATATTGTACTATATATTTCAAAGTTGCTAAGAGACTAGATCTTAAATGTTCTCCACACAAAAAAGAAATAATTATGTACTGTAATGGAGATGATAGCTAAAGCTACAGTGGTAATCATATTATGATGTATAAATATATCAAATTAAAATGTTGTACGCCTTAAACTTAGACAATGATATATGACAATTTATCTCAATAAAAATGGTATGCACAAATTAAAGGATTTCCATTCAAAATTTGAATGGCTTTGAATAAGTCCTTTAACCTATCTGGACCTTCATTTCCTCATCTTTAAACTAAAGGGGTGGATGAGGTGATATCTTCCATGTCAAAGACTCTTTCCACTGTGTAGAACTCATTGTAAATGGAATAGAATCACTAAGGACGTCATATTGATTACTTCATTCAATGGTTCAATGTTTCTAGATTGGACAAAAAAGATTCATTGCATAATTTTTCCCCTCTTGTACTGAAAATCCCACTAAATGTCTGGCCAAAGGAATGGAGGTCCACAATCTTGAAGGTCTCAAATTAGTAAGGAGTACACAGGAGATGGCAGGAATATAAAGACAATCAAACAGGTGGATTTTGCTGAGGAGCCATTGTGTTCTGAACCCTGAAACCAGTGCTGGAGTAATGGAATGACACAGAAGGGATGGGGGAAAGTATGGGAGAATATAAAATGGAAAGGATCTGCCATGGAAAGACCTGAATTCAAGTTATCTTATGTAATATTATCTGTTGTTTTCTTCCTTATGATAATAAGTGTTCATCCACTATCTTTGAAAAATCCCTTTAATTATAAGAAAATTCAGATTATGGTAGTGATACTAGACTATTGTATTTTTTATAATATACAAATAATAGAATTTATAGTCAGAAGACATTTTTCCCTCTACTCTTTCTTTCCTTCTACTCACTCTGGGCCTCTGGTGGAAATGTCTTCCTCTGCCAGTGTGGCTAACAAGTCAGTCCTCATACCTCACTTTTTAAAAAGCTATATATGTGCATCACATTCAACCTATCTACATCTCAGAATTAAGTGTGGAAATAAATACATGACCATATGTGAAAATGAAGTGAAGGAATTATAATCACTTCCTTAAGATACAAGAAAATATTTTCAGTATAGAACTGCAATTATAATATTTCCTTCATAATGTAATAATAATAGGTATATTTCACAGGATGGCTTCAAAACAATTTCCCTTTTTACATTGCTGGAACTATCCAGTTCATTCCTGGACTAATGAATCAAAAGTAAAATATCCTATCAATAGAGTTCATTTATAGACATGGGACAATAGGCAATGAGGAGGCATATCCATCATAAAGAAATGTGATAAACTCTGAAAATGAGAAGAAGGTATTTATAACCAAGACCAAAGTAAGCAGCATCAACTTCAATGAATCAGATAAGAGATAAACTCTTTTCTTCATTATAAGCAGGCCAAACCTGGCAATAGAGATAGTGAAATAAATACATATGTAGACTCTTAGTTTCTGGATCATCCTCTTCATAAATTTGTATCACCATCCCCTATACTGTTTTTTAACTAAGTTTTCTAAATCCTAAGCTACTTAGATATAATTTGCATGAAGCTGTCAGGATCACACATCACTCTGTCCTTGGGGAATATAACAGGTCACATCCAACTATATCTGATGAAAAGTTCAGAAAATAAAGCTGGTGAAGGTATCATTGACACCAAGTCAAGGTCCAAGCTGTCAGAGAAGAGAGGGAAGCATATCCACAGACAAAGCTACTGCAGACTTTTAGGTTTCACTGGAGATTGCCCCAGTTCCCAGCCAGAAGCCTTGGTTCTGGGTCTCAATTCACTATGCAATATTTGACATTCACGCTATTTCTTTGATTTTCATTTTTCTCCTCTGTAGAATGGCTTAACACTTGCTCTTTATCCTAAGGTTATTATAACATGCAAATAAAATCAGATCTATGAGAATACTCACATAAGTGTTATTTTAATGTGCTTTTATGTGTGTGCCTGTTTTGCTTTATAAACTATTTCTTTCCGGTAAGGACATGTATGTTCACGACATGTACCTAGAACAATGTGTGACACATGGTGTTTGTAAAATGCTTGTTAAATATTTGTTATGTCTTTGTTGAATCTCAATGAATGAAACAACTTTGAAAAGACCTCATTTGGGAGAAGTAACAATAAAATACATACATCAAAATGTAAATTTCTTCTTTCATTGTTACCATCTTCTTTCTTTCTCTTCTTTCATGTCTACTGTCACTTCTGAACATGTTGAAAACGTTCACTTGTATTCTCCTCTTTTCTTTCCCTCTGAGGTAGGAGCCAAAGCTTTCCCTTTCCCTTGCTGGTATCATCAATTTCTCCCTCCCTTTATATTTTTTCTCTCTCTAGCTTTTTCAACTTTAGGACAGTACTTCTATTTCTGTAGGTATCATTTAATCCCTTTCCCTGCCTGAGAAAGTTCAATTTGTTGATTGTGTTATTTAAGACAAATTCTTATATTTCCTTTCTGCTAACCTTCAAAATGCTTTGCAATTTCACTTTCATTATTACATTCTACAACTGCCTTCATAAAGCCACACAGTGTATTCCTTCTGACAAATTCGCAGCCCTCCTTTCCAGCCTCACTTTTCTGGCCTTTTCTATGCATTTTACTTCTTCAACCTTCCTTTCTGCTTGTTACTCCTTATCTTATCTTTGATGACATCATAATTTCTCGCTTCTCATACATTTCAAAATGGAAGTGTCTCTTGTTCAGCTTCTACCTACCCTCTTTTCCCATTAACAGCTATTGCTTCAGGTTCAACTGTACTTTCTCCTATTTCTGATGGACCCTCACCTCACCAAACACACACACACACACACACACACACACACACACACACACACACACAAAACTGGTGTGGGCTTTGTTATTACCAATACACAGGTAGATGATATTCAAATCTCCTTTCTCTATAATAATGTTTACTATTCTGATCAATGTGTCACTTCTTAAAAATATTACTAGCATGTAAAACTGAATAAGTTAAAATAATTTATTTATTGAAAAGGCACAATTAGAGGCTCCCCAAAGAGGAGAAGAAAAGCTTGTTTGCATTAAATACCATAGTATGAATACTAAAGTGCACATGTCTGCAGAACTGCATACAACTGAACAGTTTCCTGGAGGCCACTGTGCAGGTATGAGGGGGCGATATAAGGGGAAGTCTAAATGTGCTGATCTTCCTTTCCTTCCCCAAAATGTCCTTTAGCACAGAAGAATGTATAATTCTACTTATGTGGAATTCAAGAACAGGTAAAACAATCCATGGTGATTCTAGTTAGAACAGTAGGAATACTGACTGGCAAGGGCTATAGCTTTCTGAGACGCTGGATATGTTTTATGTCTTGATCTAGGTGATGGCTGCATTGGTGCATGTATACCAGTATAAAGAGTCTTCAAACTATATACTTCAGGTATGTGTGCTATACTGTATGTAATACCTCAATTTTAAAATAAAGTCATTAAAAATTTTTAAAGTTTATGCACATAATATACACTGATGTGGTTGAACAAATAAATATGACACCAGTTAATGAGGACAGAAAGAAGTCTTGATCAAAAATACTATATAGTGAAAAGGAGATTTTTGTAGGACCAGATCTTCAATTACATAGTAATTTCCCATCAGAGATGTGACAGAGAACTAATGGGATTAAGTTAGATGAAGTCAACTTGGTGAATTAAAAAAAGTTTGAGTATATGGCTTTGAATACAGAATATCGTAAGGTCCCACTTAACATTGCGAACAGGTTCTTGGAAACTGCGACTTTAAGTGAAATGAGTCTAACAAAACCAATTTATCATAGGCTAATTGATATAAACAAGATTTAAGTTCCCACAGCATATTTCTGGTCACAAAAAACATCACCAAAGTTCTACATGAAAACCCCGAAACACTTCTAATATTAAGTATTAAAGTAAATGTGAGCTATACATACATTTCAGAAAAAATTAATAAAAACAAGTAAGGTCATTATTTCCCAAACCACTTATTCCAGTTCAGGGTCATAGGTGGCCGGAGCCCATCACAGCAATTCAAGGGACAAAGTGGGAACCCACTCTGAACAGGATGCCCTTCCATTGCAGGGCACACTCACACCCACACTCACTCAAACTGGGACAATTTAGACACAATTCGAGAAACATGCAAACCTTTGGGATGTGGGAGGAAACCAGAGGACCCAGAGGAAACCAGAGGAAACCCATGCAGATGGTGGGGAGAAGTGGTCCAGTCAAGAATAGATTTTTTTCTCATCAACGTTACAATGAAAGGACATTAAACAAAACAACGTTATTTCTGGACCTACTATATAAATTACATTGCATTAAATCTATTTATGGGAACTTAACACCTATAACTTTATGTGAATATACCCTTGGACACTGGGATTATGAGCTGGTGACGAGTCAGAATTTTTCTGGGAATATATCCTTAAGGAGAGAGTAACAAGATGCTCATCAATGTTGATTTATAGGTCTAGTTAAATAGGACAAGAAAATATACCAAATGTGGAGAAACTTCTGAAGAGAAAGAAAAAGTAAAGTCTACAAAAATGTCAGGAGAATAATATAATTTGCGGCCCAATTATTGGAATAATCTAGAAGGATCGGATTTGACTGTTAATGCCAGTGAAAAGTCATAATCAAGGTGTTGGGTGGCTGGGCTCTTATCAGGGGGCTCTGGGAAGAATCTTCTTTCAAGCTCATTCAGATGGTTGGTGGAATTCACTTATTTTCAGTTGCAGAACTGGAGTTCTCTTTTCCTTGCAGAATGCCAGTCAAGGGTTAGTCTTTGCTTCTACAGGCTATCTTCATTCCTTCTCATGCTTTTCCAGGAGCCCCTGACCCCCTCCAGCAAAGGTGAGTCAAATCCTCCTCACAGTTGGAATCTTTCTGACTTCCCCTTCTGCTATATCTCACCTGTCTCTTTCTTCTCTAGCTGGAGAAACTTCCAAGAGCTTGTAAAGGCTCCTATGATGGATTTGACCCACCTGGATAATGTAGGATACTCACCCTATCTTAAGGTCCCTCACCTTCATTACATACGTGAAGCCCTTTATTCATGTAAGTAACATATTTATAGGTCACAGGAATTAGGGCAAAGATATCTTTAGGAGCCCATTTGGTCTACCATAGAAATACACTCTTAAACCCATGTGAGAAAGCTTGAGAGCCACTGATATTTTTTTAAAAATATATTTCTATTGATTTCAGAAAGAAAGGGAGAGGGAGAAAGAGATAGAAACATTAATGATGAGAGAGAATCACTGCTAGGCTGCCTCCTGAATGCCCCCTACTGGGGATCAAGCCTGCAACCCAAGCATGTGCCCTTGATTAGAACTGAACGCAGGACCCTTCAGTACACAGGCCAATGCTCTATCCACTGAGCCAAACCTGCTAGGGTGAGAGCCACTGATATTTTAAACTTAATGATGAGAAAAGTCAGGACACAGAGAATGAACTGACATGCTAGAGTTGATACAACAATTAATGACAGTTCTGCAATTAGAACCTTGTGATCCTGAATTCCAGGACAATGATCTTTTCTGCCAAAGCAAGTTGTCATTCAATATAATAACATATTTATAGTCTCTGCAGCAATTGCATTTAGACTTTGTACAATGACAAATGGAGAATAAAAAAGTCAGCAAAATAGTTGGTGTGTAAATATTCAAATATTTATATTCAATTGTTTAATGTCTATCTATAATAGGATATTTAATTAAAATTTTATCACTTGTTCCTCCAGATTTTTGGCATTGTTTCTGATCCAATCAGAACCTGGTAAAGTGAGCCACACTCTCAGAAAGAGAGCCCCAATTAGTATTACACAAAGAGAAATGTCTAATGTAAAGCCACTGTGATTTGCTGAAAGTTCAATGTTGATACTCATCATAACTGTGCTAAAAAGAACTCTGTAGCAGTTATTTATATTATCTTATAAATGCTTTTGTACAGCTGTGGCATGCAATCTCAAACCTCACAGTGTAGCTGTACACTTAGGTGAAACTATAAAATTTTATACTGTACATCAAATTAACCTTGCACCACTGTGCTCAAGTGAGGCATGCTTTGAATTTTTCAATAATACGTCAGCACATAGAGGGAAACCAGGTCACTACAAGGACTTATTGGGAGACAGGGAGATGTTCAATTCCTGAAAGAAACAAATTTGCCTCAGAAGGGCTCTAACAAAATACAGAAAAGCTGATCCTAGTTTTTCTTGTTTTCCCCTCTTTCCTTAGGTTTTCTCCTTTTCTCCTCTTTGTATGTTGGTTCTGCTCTGCTTGCTTCTTGATTCTTTTTCCTAAAACCCTTCATTTCTCTCCCTAATTCTTATATGAAATCAATGATGAGAATGATAACTAGAAAGTATGTAGAACATGAATTTAAGCCTACCTATGGCAGAGACTGTGATCACCAAATATTCCAATTGCTATCTTACTTCCCTGTTTTTCTTTCATTTAGATTGGGGCTATAAGATTAATCTAACCCAGTGGTTCTTAACCTTCCTAATGCCGCGACCCTTTAATACAGTTCCTCATGTTGTGGTGACCCCCAATTTCATTGTTACAAATTGAACATAATTAAAGCATAGTGATTAATCACAAAAACAATACATGATTATATATGTGTTTTCCGATGGTCTCAGGTGACCCCTGTGAAAGGGTCATTCATCCCCAAAGGGGTCGCGCCCACAGGTTGAGAACCGCTGAATGGGACATGAGTAAGTGTGTAATGGGTCACTTCCAGGTCAAGACAGTTAGGAGCCAAGGTGCCTCTTTCATATCCTCCTCTATTGTGGTGACCCCAAAGCCCATGAGTTCTAGATGCTGAAGCTACAATATAGAAGAGAGTTTCGCAACCTATATTGGATTTTAAATGGACAAAAACAAAAATAAAACCTTTTTATGTATTAAGCCTTGGAGATTTTGGATTTAGTTTAGCCCCGTGGTTGGCAAACTATGGCTTGCGAGCCACATGTGGCTCTTTGGCCCCTTGAGTGTGGCTCTTCCTAAGCCTTAGGAGTACCCTAATTAAGTTAATAACAATGTACCTACCTATATAGTTTAAGTTTAAAAATTTTGGCTCTCAAAAGAAATTTCAATCGTTGTACTGTTGATATTTGGCTCTGTTGACTAATGAGTTTGCCGACCACTGGTCTAGCCTATCATGGCCGATTCAGAGATTGGTAGCAGAAGTGGGGAAATGCATTGTTTGAGAGATAGACAATAAGGAAACAGATATTAGTGGCTGCCAGAAAAAAAAGAGGGGGGGGGGGACCCTTGTTCTACAGTGACAAATTATTTGAGAAAAGTGTCATTAGAAGTAATTAGAAAATGACTATGCTAGTGTGCTCCAAGCTGAAACTCTAGGTCAAGGTATTAGAAAACATCTATAGTACATCTCAGACTGTACATGGTGAGTTAGTATAAGAATTATATTAGGTCAGAAAAATTGTCTGATTTGTAGCAGAATGACAAGAAATATAGAGTTTAGAAATATGGGTTTAGTAGGGTTGGAAATTATATGAGTACTAACAAAGGCCTTGAGGATCAAACATCTAATAAAAGTTACCAGGTAGATTAAATGACTAGGGTAAAAAAATCAAAATAATTTTGAGCCTTCCAATCTATAATAATAAAAGCATAATACGCTAATTAGACTGGACAACCGAACGACCTTCCAGACGTCATTCCGGATGAAGCCACGGTGGCAGGGGCCGAGGCAGAGGCAGTTAGGGGTGATCAGGCAGGCAGGCGAGTGGTTAGAGGCGATTAGGCAGGCAGGTGAGTGGTTAGGGGTGATCAGGCAGGCAGGCGAGTGGTTAGAGGCGATTAGGCAGGCAGGTGAGTGGTTAGGGGTGATCACGCAGGCAGGCAGAGGCAATTAGGGGCAATCAGGCAGGCAGACAGAGTGGTTAGGGTGGATCAGGCAGGCAGGTGAGTGATGAGAGGCAATCAGGCAGGCAGGCAGGCCAGCGGTTAGGAGGCAGCAGTCCCGAATTGTGAGAGAGTGCTGGCCAGACTATGGGGACACCCCCCACCCCCTCCATGCACGAATTCATGTGCCAGGCCTCTAGTCTACGCTAATAAAAAGACAAACATGCAAATTGACCATACCTTCGCTATGCCTTAAGCCACACCCACCAGCCAATAAGAGCGACTATATGCAAATTAACCCAACCAAGATGGCAGCCGGCAGCCATGGAGCTGGAGCAAGCAGGAGGCTTGGTTGCTCCAGTGATGGAGGAAGCCAAGTTCCCGCCTGCAGCGGCCGGCTCTGAGCTCCACTCAAGGCAAGAAAGTTTCAATTTTAGAAGATAAATAAACCCCAGATACCTGCTTTCAGCAGGCCATGGCCACGGAGCTGGAGCGAGAAGGAGGCTTGGGTTGCCTCTGGTGATGGAGGAAGCCAAGCTTCCCACCCACCCTGGCTGGCTCTGAGCTCCACTCAAGGCTACAAAGTTTCAATAATAGAAGGTAAATAAATCCCAGAATTAAAAAGAAAAAAGAAAAAAAGGAGACGCTGGGAGCTTCCATCACCAAAAATGGCCCTCAGCCCCTCACCCAGACTGGCCACGCACCCCAGTGGGGACCCCCCACCCTAAAGGGGGTATGGCCAGCCTGAAAACAGCCATCAGCCCCTCACCCAGGCTGGCCAAACCTCCATGGGGTGAGGGTCCCCACCGGGGGGGTGCTTGACCAGCCTGCAAACAGCCATCAGCCCCTCACCCAGACTGGCCAGGCACCCCAGTGGGGACCCCTACCTGAAGGGGATGTGACCAGCTGCAAACAGCCATCAGCCCCTCACCCAGGCTGGCCAGGCACCCCAGTGGGACCCCCACCCTGATCCGGGACACCCTTCAGGGCAAACCAGCTGGCCCCCACCTGTGCACCAGCCTCTATCCTATATAATAAAAGGGTAATATGCAAACTGACCCTAACAGCAGAAAGACTGGGAATGACTGGTCACTATGACACACACTGACCACCAGGGGGCAGACGCTCAATGCAGGAGCTGTTCCCTGGTGGTCAGTGCACTCCCACAGTGGGAGCTCTGCTCAGCCACAAGCCAGGCTGATGTCTGCCAGCACAGCGGTGGTGGCAGGAGCCTCTCCCGCCTCCTCAGCAGCACTAAGGATGTCCAACTGCAGCTTAGGCCTGCTCCCCGCTGGCAAGTGGACATCCCCCAAGGGCTCCCAGGTTGCCAGAGGGATGTCTGATTGCCAGCATAGGCCCAATCCCCCAGGGAGCGGGCCTAAGCCAGCAGGTGGACATCCTCCGAGGGGTCCCAGACTGCAAGAGGGCATAGGCTGGGCTAAGGGCCACCCCCCCCCCCCCCGAGTGCACAAATTTTTGTGCACCGGGCCTCTAGTTTAGTTATAAAAGCCTTAAAATAGCTGTCGTTGTTTTAGAAAGCAGATGTGTTAGTTTTCTGCTGCTGTGTAACAAATTACCACAGATTTATTGGCTAAAAATGACATTCAGAATTGTATGATATGTAAAGAGTATCTTAGTAAAGCTGTTGAAGACCCAAAATATCCATTTATTTGTCTCATATTTTCCATGGGTCAGGAATCTGGACATGGCTTAGCTGGGTCCTTTGCTTAGTGTCTCACAAAACTGCAACCGAGGTGTCAGCTGGGCCTTGGCCTCATCTGGTGTTGGGGTTCTCTTTCAAGCTCACACAGTATTGGTAGAATTCATTTCCTTGCGTCTGTAGAACTCATGGAAATTTACTTCTTCTGGGCAAGCAAGAGAGAGGCTGTCTCTGCTGCTTCAAGTGTCTGACTTGTGGACTTGCTTTTAAAGACTCAACTAATTAGGTCAGGCTCACCCAAGATAATCTATTTTTTATTAACTTAAAGTCAATTTATTAGGGACTATAACTGCATCTATAAAGTTCCTTTACCATATAACTTAATTTTAGAAGTTAGACCCCACACATTCAGATTTCTCACTCACAATAAGGGGAAGATATTATCCAGGACATGGACAGCAGGGATAGTAATTTTGGGGATCATCTCACAATTCTGTTTAACGCAGAGATAGAGAAATATGGGAGGAAGGGAGAGAAAGTGGACGCTGAAGAGATTACAAAGTTAGGAAATAAAGTACACCTGAGAGTGGTATCATGAAAGTTTTAGTGTGAAACTGGCAGGCACATATTACTGGATCAAAAAGATTACACGTCTAGTAAGTTTTTAAGGGACATAAATTGCCCATAAAATCTTTATCTCAGGTTTTAAAAGCCTTTGACTGTTTTACATTTAAAACAACCTTTGGGCCCATATCTTCCAGAAGCCAGAGGTAGGCTTGAAAACTGCTACCGAGGAGGGCCTCTTCCCTTATGACTATCAAAGGTATAGACAAAGAAGATGATAAAAATAAAAAGGAAAAACCTTCTGCAGGTGGCCATGGGGGCCACAAAGAACAATGGGTAAGGAATTTTCTTCCAGAGTAGAATGAGGGTCTAATCAAAGAAACTTCCCCCCGCCTAGGGTAGAAGGTCTTTAGACTAGTGACTGCTATGTGCTTCCCATTTGCTATGGGCTGAATTGTGTACTCCACCAAATGCATATACTAGTATTGAAGCACTAACTCCCAGAACTCCAGAAGGTGACTGGATTTAGACACAGGAACGTTAAAGAGGTGATTAATTTAGAATGAGGCTGCTAGCGTGGGCCCTTATCCAACCTGCCTTTATAAGAGGAGGAAATCTGGACACAGACAATAGGGATATAGACACCCTAGTGTAAAAGCCATGTAAGGACAGCAAGAAGGTGGTTGAATAAAAGCCAAGGAAAGAGGCCTCAGAAGAAACCAAATTGCTGACACCTTGATCGTGAACTAGTCTCCAGAACTGTGAGAAAATTAATTTCTCTACTTTAAACCTCCTAGTATGAGGCATTTTGTTATGGTAGCCCTAGCAAAATAAAATACTATTCTTCCATTTTTAATTATTTATCTGTCTTGTTACTGTTCCTGCTCTCCTGTGTGGTGGTGGGATGGTGGGTCTAAGCCTTAGATGATAAAAGTGTTTTTCTGTTGTTTTTTTCTTTTAGTGCATAGGCCTCTAGAGAAAGAGAAACTACATCTGGACAAGATAGAGAATCCTGGACTTTAAGTTGGATGGGATGACTTCATGGGTCTTTGTAACATCTCCCTTGGGGAGGCACTGAATGTATTCTATGAGTAGGAAGAAGGAAGAAATGGATACTGAGTGATAAGAAGTGTGGATTGTAAAAACAAAATTCACCAATTTTCCATGTGCTCCCACATTTCCCACCTGAAATTGTTTTGCTCTGAGAGGTCTTTTTATTGTTCTCAAATATGTGTTCTCTCTTTCCATGTGAGAGGACATACATTTCTGCCCATTCCTGTGGGGCTTGCAGTGCTCCCTTCCAGAGGCGTATGCAACCCTGCCCATGCCACTAGCTGTAAACAAAGAAGTCTAAGTAGAAATGATGGTGTAAATTTTTAGCAGAAGCTTAAAGAGCCATTTATTGTTTCCAATCATTGATTTGAATCCATGACGAGGACTAGGATAAAGGAGAGAAATTTCAAGTAGGGTGAATAAGATGAGCAGAATTTGAAATATTGTACTCAGCATATATTATAGGTACTATGAACAGAATTGACTGGCAGGACAGAGTAATTATGTTGGGTTATTTTTTATACATACTATAAATATATATACAAATATATTTTTCCAGAAAAGGGGCTATTAGGTACCAGATTATATACTCGTAGATATGATGACAGTTTATAGGTTCCAATCTAGACAAGAGGTCACAGTCAGGGGAGTCTGAAAAGGGGCAACCAATGGATCTCTGAATGGGAAATGTTTTTATTTTATTTTATTGATTTCAGAGAGGAAGGGAAGGAGGGAAGGAGAGAGGGAGGGAGGGAGGGGAGAGAGAGGGAGAGAGGGAGAGAGAGAGAGAGAGTGCGAGAGCTGTCAATGATGAGAGAGAATCACTGATTGGCTGCCTCCTGTCTGCCTCCCACTGGGGATCAAGCCCCAAACTTGCATGTGCCCCAACCAGGAATGGAATGGTGATCTTCTGAGTTCATAGACTGATGCTCAACCATTGAGCCTTGCTGGTTGGGCTGAATGGGAAATCTTGAAGCAGGAAATTTGAGGAGGCACAGGCATACTTATAATCTGGGTTTGTTTATAATCCAGGATATAAAGAGTATCCAAGGGAAATTACAGTCAACTTCATACAATATTTTTTTCCAAATTAGAAATTATGAGTATTTTATTGCTTTACTTGATATGTCTTGGTTTTCAAATTTGATACATGAATTGGTTGAATCCATGTTATACTATGAAGAAACACTTTTTCATGTAAATACTGATCGAGCATTTCCAGAGGATTTCTGCTGTCACTTCTTACTTGGGTGACCTTGAGCAAGTTACTGAACTTTTGCTAAACCTCAGCTTTCTCATGTGTTGTTAACTGGTGTAATTAACAGAGCCCCAGTCACAAATAAATTTGCTAGAATAAGGGAGTGAAAAACACTTAGCACAGTGCCTAGTATGTGATAGGCATTGTTACCTCTCTTCTCCTTTTCTTATACCTCCTCCTTCATCTTTGGAAAAAAGAAACAGGGAAGAGGTGACTTCTTTGCTGTTTCATTTATTCATTGAATGCATGAAATAATGAATTTTCGTGTTTTCCCTTTCTTTTTCAAATACTTTTCTATACAAATACCTCTAAGAACTTTCATGAGTTTCTTTGTTCTTTTATTCTTTGTCCACACCTAGCTAAAATGCTGTGCTTCATTATATGATACCTACCACTCCTAAACACACACACAAAAGTAATCATTGTTTATCTAGTGTTAACAACTGGGATAAAGGATATATATAATGTTGATTAGGAAAGAAAAAGAAACCTGGAATTAGTGACCCTACAAATGACTGTAGCTATAAACATCTCCAGGAGATGGATGTCATTAGAAGGAAGATGGGAGTGTTGACATAATTAATGGCTAACATTATCTGTTACCTTTATATAGATGTGGGTTTTGTTTAAAACTATAACCGTTTCTTTTTTCTTTTTTTTTTAACTTAGAGCAGGTGTCAGCAAACCTATAGGCCACAAGTTAAATCTGGCCCACTGCCTGTTTTGTAAATAAAATTTTATTGAACATAGCCACCCCATTTCATTTCCATATTGTCTACGGCTGCTTTTTGCTACAATGGTAGAGTTGAACTATTGCAACAACACCATATGGCCCACAAAGTCTAAACTGTTTACTCTCTGATCCTTTACAGAAAGAGTTTACTGTAGAAGATCAGTATTTCTTTCACCTCTAGTACAAACTATACCTAGCCCTTTTCTCTTGGCCAAAAGACAGTTTGGGGAGAGAAAAGACCCCACATCTTTCTCTCCTTCCTTTTTGTTGTCTGGTGGCCTCAGGCTCATCATGCCTTTGACCTTTAAGTAGCCAGGTTCTCAATCACGGTATTACAGACTGTCCCTTGTCACATTTAATAAATGACAGTGTATCTGTGGGAAAGTTTGTCCTTAAGGAAGGGCCAGAAGTTCTGTGATCATTGGATAATTATGTCACAACTTCTAGGGGCTCTTTCTAGAACCCCAAGAGAAAAACAAGATTCTCCCTTTGTTGATTCTGAAACAGACCTTCTCACTCCTACATCTAAAATCTGCACTCAGTCCCAAAGTAGCTCAGCTGGTTAGAGTGCCGTTCGGATACACCACGGTTGCAGGTTCAATCCCCGGTCAGGGCATATATAAGAATCAACCAATGAATGCATAATTAAGTGGAATGACAAATCCATGTTTCTCTTTCTCTCCCTTCCTATCTCTCTAAAATCAACAAAAACATAAAATAAAGTAAAATTTGTACTCATGACCATAAACTTTCCTAATGCAGTTGGCTGGTGTGAAGATTGACAAATAGAGTATGCTATCTGCCATAAAGTTGGAAAGTAATGAAGTCTTATTAGATAGTCTTGCTTAAAATTTTGCTTCCTAGACCTGTGCCCAGTGGTGTCATCTGCTGTATTGATCATGTCTGTACCCCTCTTGGAGATTTAATGATAAAAAATACGTCAGTAAGACGTATTCAAGCATTCAGTTTGATAGCTTCAGAATGAATAGCTACTAGATGCAGTGGGATTATAAAAATGGATTCGGGGTTTGCTTCGGTTTATCAAAAAGCTGTGAACTGTCCTTGAAACACTGTGGATTTTAATTGCTTATGATGGCTATTTAAAATGAATTTGATATTTTCTCTTTTTCATGCAATAACAAATATATATATATATATATGGGGGGAAACCTACCGAATTGTCAGAAGTGCAGCATCCCACTTTATGAACCCCGAAGTAATGGCTCTGCGAGAGGCACATGTTATTGACTGTGAAGACATTCTGTGTCGGTTGACTGTGAACTGAAGTATCATTTTCCCTCTCATCCTGGCACCTGGATAATATTAAATTTGGACCTTTGATTTGATTGATACATCTCAGCAGCAGGACATTTAGTCATTTATGTCATAAAACCAAAATGAAATATTTTATATCACTGAACACGGCCCTGCAAGGTACAGTACTTAAAATCAAATGAAGTTAGCATCAATTTTACAGTTATTTAAAAAATACACATACAGGCACACACGTGCACACAAACACATAAACTCACCTTAGAAATGCCCCCTCGTCCCCCCCACCCCACCCCCGGCTTTTTGTTTTGGAGTGACATTTAGTAAAAACATAAAATTTACCTAAAGAAGCTGAGGTGGCAGTTTAAATGCAACAAACAGGGACCTACTTACATATGCAAAACAGGCACTCACAGGTGCAAGAAAGGTAATTGCTGGTGCAAAATATGCCATTACCTGTTTTACATGCACAACTGCCTGATTTGTAAGGGCAACTAGCCGATTTTGCCTTCTTCTGCATAATTTTTATGCACAAATGAGTTGCGTTGGAAAATTTGGCACCAATATTTCTCTGTTCTTGGACCTAAAGTATATTAGGTATAGAAGACAATAGAAGCCTTACAATGACCCAGTAAAATGCATCTGTTACCTATTTTTATTTGTAAAAACTAAAAGACAGAAAGGTTCTTCTGGAATATTTCCCTCCTGATAACAAGATTTTGTGTTTTTTTCTCAAGTGCAATGTATTTCATTAGCGCTTTAAAATCTGCTGAAACCAAGCAGCAACTTGCTTGCCTATTAGTTTAACTGAAGGCCCATCACAGCAGTGCATTATGCATTGTCTTGGGAACAATTAAGACATGCCATCCCCACAAAGCAGTTTTTAAGTGGGCAAAACATATTTAATGGGAGCATTTGGGGCACCCAGAATGAAAATACAATGAAAATTATAAGGAATATGTACTTACCCTAACACTAAATAGGCTCCTTATAATTCCCATGTACACTCTTGGGGATATGGTATCCTGTGTGTACATTCTAAGTGTTGTTAATGAAATGTTTATCATCTATGGCAGCTTAAGCTGAAGAATGTAATCAGTGGCCGGCTAAAGGGCACCGTTAACAATGCAGCAATGCAAATTTAATATGCACATAATTATTGATCTCTTTAATAAAAAGCTTATGAATAATATTCATATTTAGGGAATCAGGCATCAACAGCTTAGCAATTGATGGATTTAGACAGGTCAGACAATCTCAGTCTAACGGCATGTAATCAATATAGACAAATGTGTCAGAGAGGTGGTTTGAGAAATACCTTTATAATGTATAAAAAGGACCAGGTTCAGTATTCCTTTTCCTTTCTCAATATGATACACATGTTTCTAAAGCAAGAGTGTTTTTTATTAATTCACTTACAAGCACTACTAGTAGGTCAAATTAAAAGACAAGTGTGTCCAGGTCAGCCATCCTGCACCCCATATCATAGGATATGTTTTAAAAAATGTCATCATCAGTGCAAAAGTTATGTCACTCTTTATATGTTTTTCAACATTGATTTTTTTTTGCATTTTATTTTATTTTTAAACATCTTTATTGTTGAAAGTATTACATATGTCTCCTTTATTTCCCCATTGACCCCTTCTAGGCCACCCAGCCCCCCGGCCCCCGCCCCAGGCCTTCACCATCCTATTGTCTGTGTCCATGGGTTATGCATATATGCATACAGATTCTTTGGTTGTTCTCTTGCCACCACCCACCCTCCCCCAACTTCCCTCTGAGACCCAGAGACATAGAAGCATAGAACAGACTGTAGAATCGCAACATTGAAATTTGGGACCACACTCTATTTGAGGTCACACCTCCATTTAATACAATCACCTGATTTTTTAGTGAGGTCATATCTTTTATGACTGACAGGATTAACCATAGCTTTGTAGCATTTCAATGACCAGCTTTCTTACAATGGAGTTTAAAGTTGCTGTAGTTAACTGAAGTTTTGTATTACATCTGAATTTCTACCTTAAGAGTCATTATTATAGGGAATTGGAATCAGTACTTGGTTTCAGGAGGCATTTAGATCCAGATGGCATGGTTGTGTTTCTTTCTAAGATCTATACAATAAGTTATACAAAATGTTACCAATGACTTTCTTGTTTGTAATTTTTATTTAGTTTTTAAAAAAGCAGGTCACAGATGAGGCCCAGGATACAAATTTAATTTCTGTGTGAAATAGTTTAGTTAGCTTTATACTGTCTCATTGTCTCCTGTGAAATAATTTGATCTGTTTCTTTAGTCCTAGTAACTATCAGAGATACTTAGTAATATTCTTTCTAAGGAAATAACACATGAATGAAAGTATGTAAAGTAACATAGGAAGGAAAGGAAGGGAAGAAGAAAGACTGTGGAAAGTTTTGGAAAATATTTTTTTCCATTTTGTATGAAAATATTTTTCAGGGTTGACAGTAATCTTCTAAATAGATTATGTTTCTGAAAGTAAAAGATACCCAAATGCAGTGTAAGATTTCTATTTTGAGAAAAACTAGTATTTCAAAACCAAAGAAAGGTAATTTCAACATCTTGCTGCCAAGTAAAAAGAATGCAATTGGGCATCTTCACTGATTAACCAGCCTGCACAACAAAAATGTTATATATGGCCAGTAAAAGAGTAAGCTATTTCTTGATAATTTAAATAGACTATTCTGACCTTTACAAGATATGTTCATGGACATTTAAAAGGAATTAAGTATTACTGAGTTACTCAGTTTTAAACACGTGAGAGAAAAAAAATATGCCATCAAATTAGATAGTCAATGAAGGACAAAATAAAATGCAATATCAGTGTAACTGATACACTTTTTTTGCTAAGATATGCATTTACTTTCATATAATATTATTATTTTTCAACGAAGGCATCTCTTTGTATATATAAATGAATATTATTTAATTTTTACAGCACAATATAATTCTGAGAAAAAAGTTTACAAACCAAAGACAATATTTTTTGTGGTGTCATGTGCCCATTTTTTATTTGGGATACATGAACATTATATATACATCTGATATGGAAAATATATATATATCTGATACGAAAAGTAATGAGTCCGTTTTCATTATATGAAAGTAGAAAGTGCAACTGCAGATGATATAGAAATAACATTAGCACTGAAGAAAAAGTAGAAGTGACCAAGAACTGACCAGAGGGAGAATCAATAAAAATTATACCTTCTTTAAAAAGAATGAAATAAATAAAAATATTATACCTACTCCTGGAAAATTCAATGAAAATACTAAAATCTGGAAAAATGAACCCTCAAGAATAAGGCACAAAATGGAGACTTAGGTAAAGTGATGCAAAGTTGATTCTGAAAATATTGATTATGAGCCAATAAAACCAAGAGAATTGGCTACAAAGATCCTCTCTGTTAGAACCTAGTTTGCTTTCTCTTAACTCTTCCTTGCTCTACTCTTGTCTTCTCTTCCAGATCTCACTTCAAGTGCTATTTCAGGCCTCTCTCTCTTTTGTTCTCTGAGCTTGCACTGCCTGTTTGCCCATGATCTGACGGTTCTGAAATATCATGTCACACTTTACTGTGTCTTTGAATAATGAATCATTATTAGGGAGGAGGGTTAGCCTAACCAGAGAACCATCTCCAAAAGGAGAGTGAAAGCTCATGAGTTTTTCAAAGTCATAAGGAAATTAAAAGGAAGAGTACGTACTATTTTAAAAATAAAAATAACAATAAAGAGCTCAGCGGTCTATGGTCTTCAGGCTTATATGCACGAATCTCTCATCTTGCCTGCATGGATGGGGTAGATTTTCCCACTGGGTGTGGACATATGAGAATCTTTTGATTAAAGCTAAGGACCCTTACAGAGGCCTTTTCCCGCTGTTAGACTGGAGTAAAGTAGAAGCCATAAAAATTAATGGTAAAAGTAAATATTCAGGGGAGTAAGAATGGGCTGTTGTTGCAATCAGCATCAATCCGATGACGCTTCTGTGGGGCTCTGTTGTCTGGAAAGAGCAATTTCAACTACAAAATTACAAAGGGGTCCTTTCCTGCTAAGTCACCCAACACCTTGTACAATTGCTTCCATGTACTTAAGTTTTCAACTGAGTTAAAGTTCCTTGAAGGCCAAAGGCTGTGTCACGCTCAGGCTTCTCTCTAAAGTATGTAGTTCAGCATCTCAGTAAATATTTGTTGAAATTAAGTGAATGGTTTACCAGTAAACATTTATTGAACATCTGTTATAGCGAATTCAGTGTGGGCTAGGGTGTGGGAAAGGACGAAGAATAACATTTAAGGGTTTAAAGTCTGGTTGAGTTGGTCAGTGTGCATTGAGGAGAGAGAAACAATAATAGGAGATAGCATCTGCTAAATTTCAAAGGGGATTGTTACAAGCCACCAGGAGCTGTCACCCCTCAGGACTGGGAAGTATGAAGAAAGCATGAAATCTCCATTATGTATTTGAGACTTCCTGTTTTTCTGATGAAAAGGTTAGCCTGAATGGTCTAGGCTACTCTTCTAATACTAAGTCAGAAGCCACTGTTCCCTATGCTGTTGAAGTGCAAACAAGGTGTGTCCAAAGAGGATGGACGGATTATATCACAGCAGAATGGCCTGGGAGGAGGGAAGAACCAGACACCAGGAATCATACTGGGTGGAGCAAATGCTTCAGCTAGAGATGTGATCAGGTGAGGAGAGAGAGCCCAGTGAAGTACGGTGTGGCATCAAAAGAATAGAAAAGCTGGCAGCAGCAACCCAGTTAATGTTACAGGTTTTAGCAAGACTTAAGTCCCATAGTTAAAGGCAGAGCTGGATATCTAACATCTCGATTTTTATAAATGTTTAATTGAGTGTTTCATATTCATTCATTTACTCATTCATTCATCCAATTAATGTTTAATGATCCCCTTGGGAATCTAAGGAAGGAACAATATGAAATATATCATGTACTACCGTGGAAGTTAATAAGTAAATGGGAATAGGAATAAAGGAGTGCATAGTTTGGCCTCAGGGAGGGGTTCTTTAAAGGAAGTGACCTTTGAACTAGATATCAGAAGATGACAAGCTTTCATAAGAGGAGGAGAAAGGGCATTTTAGATAGCAATAAGTGAAAGTTGAATTATTTAGCTTTGTACACACAACTGAAGAATGGACTTCTCTAACTGCTTACTAATTGAGTGGCTTAGTAGTTTTTTTGTGAAGAAAACTGAACATGTGAACATGTTTTGAGCCACTTAATGTTCCCAAACTTATCGTTACTAGTATTTGCTAGGTAACACTGGAAAAAAAATCAGCCTATCTAAGATTCAAAAGAAACTATGCTGAGATATAAAGTATAAATGATAGAACTAGTTGAAAAATGTATTTTACCACAATAGATGTAAATGAGGAATAAACTGGAGAGTTAACACCTTTATTTTGGCCCTTTGGCATAACCTCAGTCTCATCTTAGTATAGATGTATTATTTTAATAGATAATTTTACAATGGAATTTAATAAACATTTGATGAGGTAATATTGATTGGTAACAAAAATAAAGATGATGACGATGACATTATTACATATAGTATCATTTTAGAATCTGTAACTTTCCTCTTTTTGATTCCTTTTCATTTAAAGAGGATGGCTCAATTCCTGATGGATCAGCTGGCCTTTGATGAGTGAACTGTCAGTTCTTTCTTAGGATCCAAATCCACTCAACTAATCTAAATCCCCTCAGACACAAGTAGCCTTAGGTTTCTAAAGTTTGAGTTAATTGGGTTGTGTTGTATATGAGCAATTCAGATGAGGTATTGAAAACAAGACTTTAGAGTTTACAGAGGATACTAAAACTGGAGGCTGAGCAAATAATGAGGAACAAAACAATCAGACTCAAAAGAATTTGGATTGTATAAGTAATTGGATCAGCAGATGGCAAATGCAGTTCAGTACAGGAAAATGTAAAAGAGACTTGAAGCAAAAGAAACAAACTGGAGAATGTGTGCTAAATGGAACCATCATCCAGAACGCTGACCAGGAAATGGAAAGGAGGGGCTACTATAAAAACATAAATCATGGCAACTCTTAGCTTATAGCTAATTCTGTTGTTTTAAAATCGTATCGGAAAGCATGTGCATGCATATTACCCATAGTGGGGACTTACTGTACCCTATGGGAACTAGCAGTATGCTCCAAATTTCAATAATTTCACCACTCACTTTTGTGAAGGCACCCTTCAAACATTCTTAAGGTGTTAACTTATTTTAATGCAGCCTTTTCTCCCTTTTGTTTAGGCTTTTGCTCATTATTCTATAATTACCCTTCTCAGACATTGCTAGAAAGATTCAGAACGATGTTTTCAGGATATTTTACTAATTGCCCTATATTTCACTATGTCATAAAATCCCCAGGAGAATGCACAGAAGGGTATCCCTCTTCCCATTTGCCCCACTCCCTGAAGGTATAATGCACACTTCGCAGGGGTGGGAGATCAACTGTTCAGTGAGGCAGAGTTATAGGCAGTGCATTTACAGTCTTTTGTGTGCATGCAGAAGAATGACCTGGGAAGCTAGTTTAAAAACGGAAATACTTAGATTCTTTTTCCACAGTCCAACTTAGATGAGCCTGGCGATGGGCATCTCAAAGAGTCTCCCCTGATGATGTTAATGTAGGTCATCGTTGGGAGACAAAGAAAAACGCTGGGCAGCTGGGGGCAAAAGTAGAAGAAACACCAATCCTAGTCCTGTCTCCTCTAACTGAATGACTTAACTTGTGGACAGGGAAGCTGCTCAAGCTTCATGTTTGTTATCTAGAAAATGAGTATCATATCTGCCCAGCATACTTGGCAGAGGAGCAGCTGAAATAATGCCTGACATCTTACTGCACGTGAATATAAACCCAAGGTAAAACGCTTGCCAAAATGTAATGTGTGCTATTGTGATGCCACAGTAATGCGCTTTTAAGTGGCTGGTGGAGGCAGCCATCTATGCCCAGCCGGAGTTAGAGGTTCCTTTTCATCTGTTGCCACAGGAATTCTCACCCATAGCTGATCTCTGCAACCAAATAGGCACTGAAAGTAGTAGGTGTTTTCCTTTGTATACTTTTTAAAAGTGCTAATAGAAGGTCACTAACTGTGTCCCCATGGTTCTGTTGCTCCCAGGGAGCAACGTTTGAATAGCAGTCTTCAGTGTTTAGATTCAGGCGCATACCCTATGCTCACTGATACTCAACTCCAGCTTTTGTTGTTGGGAATGAAAATGACTTCCACTGGCCTGATAATCACCCTTTTGTCATCTACCACAGAGGTCAGTTTCTCCTCTGCAGAAAGGAAAACTGAAGTCTATTTACAAATCATACTGAATCCATGGAGCAAAGTAACCTGTGAAGTCAATTAAGCCCAAGAATATGTAAAAATGTCCATAGTTTTTTTTTTCTTCATAGTTCTTTACTTATTGAAAGTCTATATTATCCAGGCAGTCACATGTAAAGTGTATTGGTGGTTGAATTAAACAATGATAAACCCCAAAACGATATGAATCAGCTACTGAGGCATCCAAAGACACTGCTTTTGGATGAGTTACAATAAGCACACGGAAGAGTGTATGCACAGCTTCTTCAGCGCTTGTCTTGGTACCGTAAGCCTCTCTTTGGAAAAGTCTGTGAGCATGGCTACCATGTAATTAGCTGAGCAATGTTAGGTGTTTAAAAATATTTTTTCAGGTGCTTTTTTGTATTCAGGATAGATCTCAATAACAAAAATCAATCTCAATCAAAGCAGCAACTGAGTTTATCATAAATTAACATGAAAAGGTTTTCTACTGAGTAGATAGTTAATTACTATCTAATTTGAATATTTTTGCATATTAATGAGAAATGAATGAAAATCATTTTTAGATTTTTAACTTCAGCTGAGAAACCCATGGAGATAATGGATCCTTTTTTTTTTAAGAGGCACGTGATCTCTATTACTAAAGGAGATGCCAATTTTTTAAAAAATTTACTGACTTGTTTTAAGTTGATTAATGGATTAGTATTTTGCCATTAATAAACTATATTCAAATGAAAGACAACTTCATTATGTGACTCTGTAGCTCCTAGCTGACTGCCAAGTAAGAAAAATGAAAAATAGATGAAGAGTTTGCTAAGGAAAAATATAACCTTGCATAGTCCTTCAAAATGTCTGGATGTAGATATTTCTATGTTTCTAAATGTAAATGAATTTTTATAACTTATATTTCCTTTATAACATGAAGTTCTATGTATATTGTTTACAAATGGTATTTAGATTTAGAATATACATATGGAACGAAGTAGGGGTACACCCTTGAAACTATTACTGTATTCTCCAGTTTGAAAAAGTGACTGACAACTGCCTCAGGCCTCAGAAATTACAGCCAGCTAGAAGTTGAAAGTCATTGGTATAAAGTATCCTTGAAAACTTTCTTTAGCATTTCATATAAAGAATAATATTTCTATTATTTTATAATTTTATACCCATTTAGGAAAATATAATTTAAAGAACTACTTAGCTTATTTCAGTTTTCTTTTACCTTTACTTCTTATTCCATATTTGTTGTTTGATACATACTTTTAGGCTATCTTCTTTTCTCTTTTTGTGAAGGATTTACTATTACCTAATAATTCTATGCATTCATTTGGCTCTAGCCAATATTTCTTACAGACTAATGCAGACCAGTCATGATGAATAAAATTAGATAAGTATTTTCAGACTTTTGAAACCAAACACTTTATCCAAGATGGGTAATATAACAAGGTATTATTTCTTTCAGTCCACATTCAGTTCTCAGGTATTGGCTATTTTAGTCATGTTGTTACCACACCAGCCCAACATTGATTTTGTTAAGCCTTAGGTATACAGGAATGTTCTTGCAAGTAAGTTAGTTGGCATTGTATTTTAACAAGAAGAGTCGGGATTGGATTGAACTCATGGACCTTCAAATAGCATCTGGCCTTAGAGTTCAAGAGATGCTTTTGGGTTGTTTAACTCAAATTATTTAACTCAAGAGAAAAAAAGTAGAAGAGTATTTTCTATCGCCCGAGGAACACCTCCTTTACATTACAAAAGAGTCCAAGAACTTGAGATCAGTCATTCCTGAAAAAGAGACTACTCAGATGGATGTGCTCACAGTAGCTCCCAGACTCATCCGTTCACTAGGTGCCTACCATCACGGCTAGGACCTTCTATGCCAAGAAATGAAAAGAATCTTACCATACACAGGTGATAGACTCTAAAAGTGGCACTGACAATACATCTGAAGAAAAGTCTGGAAAAGAGGCAAGCCATTTAAAGAAGAACTAAAACCCTTGATGTTTCCAATTGAGCCATATGCCAGGGTAACTCTCAGGATAAGAAATGAACTATATTTTATATGCACAAAGTAGGATTTTTTAACAAAATTATGAAATCAAGAATGGCATTAGCATGAGCTGTCCACTCCCCCTCTCCTCCTTCTGGTCTCTTCCAGTTTCTTTTGCCAAAGAACTGAGAACGAATTTTTGAGAGCCAAGGAAATGGGAAGGAAGACAAAATAAAGCTGGGAGAATTTTGGCGGAATTACATGCTTAACATACTGCACCATTTCTTTAATATATTTAAATAGTCCTGTGTCATCAGTTGGTGGCTTTACTTTTCGACAATTTGTGATGTATTTTGTTTTTCCTTAATTAAGTTTCACATGCTGGAATTAATTACTTCTGGGTAGTTGAAAGCTGGTGGTCTAATTTTCAACTTCAGTTAATAGAGCTCAAAGTCTACATTCACCTCTGAAATTACCAACCTTACCAGATTATATTTGCCTACCTATATCTTCTACAACATGAATATAGAGGGCAGCTGCAAAGTCTGATTATTATTCATGTGTGACTCATGAGTTAGTCTCACTATTTATAGAGAAATGTTGTTTATCATATGCAAGATCTCTGTATTTTAGGATTGCATATAAAAACATAAAGGGTGTACTTGTACCTCCAAATCATTAAAAACCATTTCTTTTCCTAGTCATTAAAGTAAAGCTATATCAAAATCCCATTTTTCCAAAGATAATGTGAAAATAATGTGAAGAAATTCAGTATGCAAACCTGGAGTAGTTTGAAATACCTAGATATCATTATTCAAAATTAAATGTTCCAAGGTTCTGAAAATTTCAGTATGAACAGGTTCAAGGCAAGAATCCAGTTAAATGCATCTAGAATGCCCAGTTTTAGATAATAAAATGCACACATACATACACATATATAATAAATTATTCTTACATGTCTGACGATGCACACAGGAAGGTATTATCTTTGTTTTGCAGACAACGATATTAAAAATCAGTGATATTAATTAAGACTATCCTATGAACAACTGGTATTTAACTTGAGTTATCTAAAGTCATAGCCTGAGCTACTTCCATTTATACTACAAATAATCATTATAAAAGCAGAAAAGGAGGAATTAGAGACCAGAAAGTAGCAGCTGATCAAGTGAAAGAGGAAGTGGGACCTGTACTAGCACCTCTTTGCCTTTCTCTTTTCTCTCTATATTGCTATATTTCAACCAATTCTTTGCCATGTTGTTGGTATTTTCTTTATCTCATCTCTCTAAGTAGCTGGATTGTTAATCAATATTAAGGCATAAATGAACTTGACTTAATTTTAGTAGATAATAGTTATATCCCTAATATAAGTAAAATTTTGCAAACTAGTCTAATGTGCTCTGGAGAGTCTACATTTGAAAACCAACATTGTCTGTTTCTTTCACCTTCTCACATATTTAGATTCCTAAAACAATGCTTTACATACAGTTGTCCATTTGATTCCTTGCCTTATGAAGTAGGCACTACCCTGATCTTTATTTTAAAATGAGAAAAGAGGCTCAGAGAATTCAAATGACTTCCCCAAGGGATAGCACTAGGATTTGAACTTGCATCTATTCAAATTCAGAGACAGAGTCACTCCCCACTTTGGCAAATACCTCTATCCCACGCAGATTCAATAAAACACATAGTTTAAGCGTCCTCACATATAAGCTGTGTCTCCTCGGGCAAGATAATTTGCCAGGAGTCAGTTCCCTTCTTATTTGTCAAATTAAGAGGCCCAGTGCATGACATTCATGCACTGGGGAGGGGGGGAGAGGAGAGTTCCTCAACTAGGCCTGTGCCCTCTTGCAGTCTGGTACCCCTCAGGGGATGTCCGACTGCCGGCTTAGGGGAGCGGGCCTTAGCGATGCCATGGAGGTGGGAGAGGCTCCCGCCACCACCGCTGGGCTAGCCAGCTGTGAGCCTGGCTTCTGGCTGAGCAGCATTCCCCCTGTTGAGCATCTGCCCCGGTGGTCAGTATGTGTCATAGCGACTGGTCATTCCACTGTTCAGTCAATTTGCATATTAGGGTTTTATTATATAGGATTAGTGACAACAGAGGTTTTTCTTTCTTTAAAAAAAAATTGACCATTAAACAATATCATAAATGCAAAAAGTGCATTATTATTATTATTATTATTATCACCAGCATTAGGCTAAGGAGGATGGCTTGATAGAGTGAACATTCAGAGTCTATAGGCAGGCTAACCTGGAGTTAAAATCAGTTGCTTACAGGAGTATGGTTCTCTGGGGGTTGATTTTAAGACTGAAACTTTGAGTGGAGGGATTTCCTTATGTAATGGGTCATCTTGTTCATGGTATGAGTCATCAATGCAGTTTTAGCTTCTTATGACAAGTAGAGCTTATCACAAATGACTATATGGGAAAGTTTTAGTCAGACACTGGCATTTACTTTTGTTCATCAGGATATTTGCTCATCATTGTCTCAATTTCTGTCTTGGAAAGGAAGTGAAGTTGGGTAAAGTGAAAATCTTTTCAGCTGCATTCTTTTTTTCATATAATTATACCATCTTACTGAGCACATATGTATATATTTCTTGTTGCTTTTATTTTTTTAGTTTAGTCACTGGGTTTCTTTAAATATATAATGATAGTATATGCTGATGAAACTTGCCACTTTTTAAAAAAATATATTTTATTGATTTTTTTACAGAGAGGAAGGGAGAGAGATAGTTAGAAACATTGATGAGAGAGAAACATCGATCAGCTACCTCCTGCACACCCCCCACTAGGGATGCGTCTGCAACCAAGGTACATGCCCTTGACCGGAATTGAACCTGGGACCCTTCAGTCTGTAGGTTGATGCTCTATCCACTGAGCCAAACCAGTTAGGGCGACACTTTTTTTAAAAAAACACATATTTTTATTTATTTCAGAGAGGAAGGGAGAGGGAAAGATAGAAAAATCAATGATTAGAGAATCATTGATGGGCTGCCTCCTGCACACCCCACTACTGGGGATTGAGCCCACAACCTGAGCATGAGCCCTTGAGCAGAATATAATCCCGGGCCCTTCAGTCCACAGGCCCATGCTCTATCCACTGAGCCAAACCAGCGAGGGTAAAACTTGCCACTCTAAAGCTAAATTCACTGTAGGTAATCCTGGGCCTGATCTTCAGAAACCAAATAATAGGATTATTACTTTATAGTTGTTAGGTTATAAATGCTTTCATATTTGTAATGTGTTTTTAGATTTCTGTAGAATCATGTGTGGTGAGTCACTGTAAAGATTCATAATAACTAGAATTGACATTAATGTATTTTGCTTGGTTAATATCATTTTCAACTGGAACATGTATTTGGTCTTTTTGGTTCTGCACTGACTATTCCTATTTGGAGACAGAACTTCTAAAGAACTATGATTGTATTTTGCTATTTCCAATTCTGCCCTTTTCATTTGAACACATATTACATACAGTTTATTTTATACTGCAGTTATTTTTCAGTGCAATATAAATACTTCTGTAAACTTGTACCATTTTTGCGTATGAAGATCTTGAAATAAAAATAATCAACAGTAAACACTGCAACTACAGCTGCATTTTTTAAATATTTTATAATCCAATCAAATTGTTTGAGTAGTGATGCATTTAAATGTTGTTATGGAATCCCCTCCAGACTTTTTAAAATTGTTACTCTGTTCCTGAGTATGCTATTTATGAAATTCATAAGGGATGACATTTTAATAATAGAGCATGTGACTTAGAGAGCAATGTTTCTTTTCATGTTTTAATATAATCTATACTTTTCTGGTTAACTTTCAGAGGGACACAACTACAAATTATACTTTTATTAATGAACATATATACATCTGTTATTGCTGCTGTAATTAAAATGACCTTAAATGAAAATTTTTATCTGAGTCATTTGGCATGTTTTCAGATATTTGGATAAAGAAGCAGCTATACCTAAGGAAATAAGGTAGCAAGTTGAAACCAAGTGAAAAAAATAAATTTGTCAAAGCATAGGTCGTCTATAATAAAGTATAATGTGATTTTTAGGCCAGGTCTAGGTTCCTAATGAAATTTAAATTATTTTTAAATTTTACAGGCTACAAAAATTAATTTGGAGAGAATCCTATTATTTCTACTATTAGTAGAGCTAACATTAACTGAAGCCTTACTTGTCCTATGTCCTGGGCTAAAGCACTTTATACCATCTATGTTGAAATTTTATGAAACTTAAAAGTTGGAATGTTTGCTGTTTAATTTATTAAATTGATCTAAAATACTTAAACACTTTTGTGTTTAGTTTAAGACTGAGAAAAATAAATTGACTTTAACTTTTTAGTGGCATTTATATAGAAAAACTAATAGCTCTTTTTGTGGTTACATTTTAACATGACTCATCCAACTGCTGCTTTATTACATAATACAGATAAATATGATTCAGCACCACTCAAGGGTGCTTTCATCTTTAAACTGAAATATGTTATAGAAACAATACTTTAAGAAAAAATGTTTAAGAAGAGAAAATAACAAGGATTTGCATACTTTGGGATTCTCTGTGCTTCTTGGACTTATATGTCTATTTCCTTCACCAGTTTAAGAAAGTTTTCGGTCATTTTTTTCAAATAGGTTTTAAATTCTTGTTATCACTCTTCTCCTTCTGGCACCCACCCTGATGTACATGTTGGAATGCTTAAAGTTGTGCCAGAGGCTCCTTACACTATCCTCATTTTTTTAAAAAAGATCTACTTTCTTTATATATATATATATTTTTGGTATTGATTTTTAGAGAGAGGAAGTTCCTTGAGTATCCTTATAACTATTATTTTGAACTCTGTATCTGGTAGTTTGCTTGCCTTCATTTCATTTAGTTTTTTTGTGTGTATGTGTATGTGTGTGTTTTCTGGAGATTTTTCCTATTCTTTCATTTGAACTTGTTTCTTTTTCTCTGCATTTTGGCTGTTTCCCTATATTTCTTTCTTTTTTAAGAAACATATAGTTTTATTGACTTCAGAGAGAGAGGGAGAGAGAGAGATAGAAACATCAATGATGAGAGAGAATAATTGACTGGCTGCTTCCTGCATGACCCACACTGGGATTCAAGCCTGCAACCTGGGCATGTGACTTGACCAGGAATTGAACTGTGACCTCCTGGTCCTAGGTCGATGCTCAACCACTGAGCAACGCTGGCCGGGCTATATTTGTTTCTATGTATTAAGTTGAGCTGCTACATATCCCAGATTTGGTAGAGTGGCTTTGTGTAATAGGTGTCCTGTAGTGTCCTGAGCTGGGTGCCCCAGGTGTGCTGCTGTGTGGACTGTGTGTACTGCCCTGTTGTAGTTGAGCCATGATTGCTGTTGGCATCATTGGGAAGAAATGACCCCCAGACCGATCAACTGTGAGGACTGGCTGTGACTATAGCAGAGGAGCTGCTATGCAGGAGCCGACCCTATGCAGACTTGCTTCAGTGGGCTTTGGGGCTCGCCAATTCTGCCCCTTGAGTGTGTCGCTCATGAAGTTGGTAGGGGTGTCCTAATATTCTTACATCAGAATAAACATATACTGAACAGGCAAAAACACTGGACAAAGTTTCATTGCATCTAAAGTTTTAGAAAAATTTCGGTGCAATATAACATGATCAGAGGGGACAGCAAAATGTAAAGTCATGGAGATAGTAGTTAGTCCACCAAACTGCACTCCTTGGTCAACTATATTTCCTTGAAATTTAGTGGGCAGATACATTTTCAGCAAAATGGAAAAAATAGATATAGACATGTTGGCCTACTCAGTCAAATAAAATAATTTGCTGATATAATGGACAATGAAAAAAATGGAAAAAAATAGATATAGACATGTTGGCCTACTCTGTCAAATAAAATAATTTGCTGATATAATGGACAATGAAATATTTAGCAGACTCTTTTTTAAATGCATATTATGTGGGAGGCAATGCAGTATAAAACACTTTTATAGACAAATTACTTAACTTTCACATAATCACTACAAAATATCTATTGTCAACCAATTGAGTTTCTAAAACTTGTGAAGTTTAATGCCTTACCTAATGTCACATAACTAGAAGTGAATGGTAGGGCCAAGATTGAATCCCAGGTCTCCCACCCAAATACAATATATTCTGGCCGCTTCAAGATGACTTTAGAATGTTTCTATGGGTAAATGCATCCCTGCCTTTAACCCCCGACTCTCATTTTAAGAAATTTGTGTGATTGAATTGTTTCCCATGAAATTTTCAGTATACCAGAAGCTACTTGCCTGCTATAAAATATTATAGTAACACAAGCCATTGCTCTGTAGTCAAATTACGAATATCTAACTGAACCATAAAGAACACTTTATATAAAACGTCTTGGTGCGCATTAAATGGCACCTTCTCATTATCATCAGCATTGGGCTAAAGCAGTTGGTTCTCTCTGGTTCTAGACTGGGCTTTGCTCCTGAACATTATGAGCTGCTTTTTCCCCCTCCACATCTGCACTCCTCTTCATTCTGGTTTATGACTTCACTCCCTCCCCAAGCTTTAGTCTTTCCTATTGAAAGAATTCTTCCTCACGGAAGATGTCCTTGTTTATCCCTCTGACGGACTCTCACCCAAACTCCAGGCAGTCATTGAGACTCTGTGTGCCGGTTTCCCTGTGAGACTTTCGGCTCCATGCCGGCCATAAGTTTTCAGTCAAACGATGTTTCCAGATGTCTGACTTCTTTAGGTAAGTTACATATTTTATTTACCGTAGACCGCACCACAATGGTAGTGGGTTTTTTTTTGTTTTTTTTCCCATGCAAAACTCAGACTAGCTCCTTTGCTAGTTTTTATATAACTAGCAAGTTAACATCTGACTGAAAATTTGATTGAAACTCTTTGCTGTGCATGTAAGTCAATTAATACTAGACATTACTAATCAGTAATACCTGCATAGTCTTCTCTTAAACTTTAATGTAAATCCAGCCTTTTGGGATCATAGTGAAACTGCTTATCTTAGCCTGTTCATACATTCAGCAAATATTTACCAATGGCCTATGACAGGCCAAACACTCTTCTAGGAGAGCAGGTATATGTCGTAAATCACTGCAAACCTAGCAAGTAGTCATATACCTTATTAATTGTGATTTCCCAAGAAAGCGGTATACATTTTAGTGTTTCACAAATGTATTTGACGATAGAATTCCTTATTATTTTTTTCTCAGAACATCTCTAAGGACAAGTGTTGAAGGAAATGTGGGAAATCTGCCTGGGGAACTCCAAAACACAGGGTCACAAAAACTAAACAGTATAGATCAAGAATGTTTCAAAGAATTGTAATTCAAGCTGTTGTTAATATTACAGGACATTATATTAGCATGAAGTAAGTGTTGTGAGTTAAGTATGTATCATTTTTTTTCATACTTGGTGATGAGGAAACAGATGTAGAAAATTCAAGTAGATGTCCAAAGGTTTCTCTGTTGAAAAATGTTAAAAGACAAAAATAAATACAAAACAAGAAAAAAGAGCACAGGTCTCTCTGATCAATCTGACAGCCATTCCCCCGATACGGTCCACTTTTCACTGGCTTTTTAACTGGGTCTTCAGGGCAGAGAAATAGTGCTAGTCTGGACCCTCCCTGTTCCTGGGTGATAGACTTAAAACCAAATCTGAGCTTAATCTCAACTTTGAATTAGCCATTAAGGCAGCGGTTCTCAACCTTCTGGCCCTTTAAATACAGTTCCTCATGTTGTGACCCAACCATAAAATTATTTTCGTTGCTACTTCGTAACTGTAATGTTGCTACTGTTATGAACTGTAATGTAAATATCTGATATGCAGGATGGTCTTAGGCGACCCCTGTGAAAGGGTCGTTTGACCGCCAAAGTGGTCTCGACCCAGAGGTTGAGAACCGCTGCATTAAGGTGTAAGAGGATGACATCTACAGGGGAAATTTACAATGAGTTTAATTCACAGACCCCCATTCTTGCCCAAAGAGGAAGATTAGCTTTGGAGCCTACAAATGATTTAACCACCACAATCACCACCACCACCACCATCACAGACAGAGCCACAGTATTTATTATGCGTTGGGTTCGATAAAATTTAATCTCCCCCGGCCCAATCCTATGAGGTTGGTAGCATTAAAATGAAAAAGATTCAGAGAAGTTAAACAAATTATCAAAAGTCAAATAGTTAGTAAACAGAGAAGCCAGGAATCAAATCCAGATCTGATTGATTGTAAAGCCCTCAGGCTTTTACTAACCATTTTGTCTCCAAAATCTACAGGGATAATCTCTGTTTAAATTTCTTCCAGGGTCATGAATACGTTGGGGTATGGAAATGCTATAAGTATCCTTTCTCTACAAATGTACCTATTTCTGAAGCTGAGCACTGTGTTTTATTGCCATAATACAGGACAGAAGAAAACGGGAGTCAGCATCCTAGCAATTCTGGTAGAATGCACCTTGACTCTGTCAAACTCCAGAGCTGACCTTCCTATGTGCTAAAAATCATCATGGAGAAAGGCATTTATCTGGAACTGTGACAGCCTTGACATTTAGGCAACTCCATAGGCATAGCTAGGAGCTTGTTTTGTGGAAAACAGAGACCAATGGATTCCCCATGGACTGTTTTCTTCTACCCTCATTCAAGGTTTTAAGTACTATGGGTTACTTTATGCATCAGGCTAATAATAAATACTTTAACACTAAAATCTGGAATAAAACTCATTAGTTTTTGTCAATTGACCCTGCGGATAAAATATTTTCCTTCTCATTCCTAGAATACCTGTTATTATGGTTTACTGGATGAATAGTTTTTACAATTCACAAAGCTAAGAAGATCTGAATATAGATGATGACAAGGAAAGAATACTAGAAGTTCAAATGAAACTATTCAGAAAGTCAGTAACTTAACATTTTCAGAAAGTGTGTAATATCAATTCTCACTGATATCACTAAGATAGATTTCTTCATTAAAAATCTATTAAGAGTTAGAAGAAATTTATTAAACAAATTATTAATATTTCAGGGCACTGCTAAATAGCAAATTAAAACAAAGCTAAAATAGCACAGGAAAAATATATTTTATGATTAAAAGTGGATTTCTACCTGACAGTGAGTTTTACCAAAGGCTAATAATTATTTCTCAAATATTTCAATTTGGAATCTTAATCTTTTTATTTTTCCACCTTGAAAGAACCAGTAGTCTATTTTTTTCCTCCATTACTATTTTGACTCTTTTTAAGAATGAAAAATACACATACACTTACATTGACTATTTCTATTGGCTATTTTTCTTTACATATGCAAATCACCACAAATTATAATGAGTGAACACTTTTCTTCCTCTTGGCCACTATGTGTGACACTGGATGCCTTGGTATATTGGTTATAATAATAGGTGTGCATTCCATATTTGTAAATAATAAAATATTTTCTAAAATGTTGAACAGATGACAGTCTTAAAGTTTATGTGATGTTTGCTTTACACCAAATCAAATGAATTCAACCAATAAACTTCATTAAGTATGGTTTCATAAAAAACTACTTTGAAAAACTACTCTTTAAGTCTGATCAAATATTTGGTTCAATTAATTAAAAACTGTTGAGTGCAGGTTGACAATACTTGGTTGAATTTTTAACAATATGGTAGAGTGAAGGCTTTTAAAAAGTTCATTAAGAGCCAGTCATTTGAATTTAAACATTTCGAGACATTACTAATATATGTAGAAACAATGGAACTCATTTTTAATGCTTTCATCCATCTATCTATGTATGTACACATGCATGTATGCAAGCCTCAGATATTTTTGATCATATTTTATATAAAACACGTAATTTCATAGAGGGTCATTAAGACAAAATTATGACTATAAAAAAAAAGGATTTTGCCAAGAGGATGGGCAAAATCACAGCTGCTAATTTCTGAATTTTGCCAGTCATGTAATTATAATACATTATAGAAAACAGTGTGTGGCAAAAGTGTCCATTTTAAGAGGCTCTTGAAGGATGAGAAGAATATGGGTATGCTGAGATAGAGTCGGTGAGGACTATGTTTGGAATGAAGGAAATAGCATACTACCCCTATGTGGACAACCATAGAAATAGAATTCTGGATACAAGTTGTGAATTGAAGAATGTGAACAGCTAGGTTCGGAGGGATTTTAGAATATTTAAGTTATCATAGTTGTTTCATTTTGAAATGTGAGTGTTTATTTGAGCAGAGGTGAGAGTATGACAAAACGCTTTCATAACAATTAATGTGGTCCGGAGCAGGGGCTGAGTTAGAATTGAGAAATAAGAAACTATTATGACAGTCATTGGAGATGTTCCAACATTGGCTGGTGACAACTTTGAAGAACTGTTAAAGAATAAAGCATCAAACAGGGAGTGGACTAGATTTTGAAGTTCCTTCCAACTATGTGGTAGAGAAGTAGGGTAGAATATTGGGATCTGGTCTCTAATTTGCATGCTGATTTCACCTTTAATCTAACTATAGCCTTGGGCAAATTACTTAGTTCTGCAAGTCCTCCATGGCTTACTCATCTGTAAAATAGGAATAATTTTAGAATCTATTTCATCAGATAAAATGTGAGGTTTAAACAGGGTAGCATATATAAAACCCTTAACACAGGGCTTCCAACGGTTAAGACCTCAGTAAACGTTTGCCTGTACTGTTATTCAATTTCTAGATGTTAAGGTTCTGAACTATACTAATAGAAAGGGGAGAAAATGGGTTAGGTAGGGAAAACAGTGCTAAGGTAGGATTCATGGGATTTTGGAAATTCATTTGATCATTCAATGTAGATCAAACTGGGGCAGAAGTTAGGATAAATGAAAAAAATGGAGATTTTAAGAATGTATAACTATGAAGATTGGATTATATCTATTCAAAACTAGAAAGAGATATTTAAAAAAAGATTTCTCTGGGCAGGGATGGGTGGAGGTGGAAGAGGGTATAGTGGGGATAAATGGTGATGGGGAAAATTAAAATAATAAAGACAGTTTCACTTACTGATTATTTCTAGCTAAATAGTTTTACCACTAATATCTACACTCCATATACCTAAATAAATCACATTTTACAAAGGGAATAAATAAGTAAATAAATAAATAAGTAAAGATAGATAGATTTCTCTGAGCTTTCAGAATTGATGAAGTTTTTAAAACTCAAATTGATGAATACACACACACACAAACAGGGTGCGGCAAAAGTAGGTTTATAGTTGTTCTTATGGAAAATAATACAATATTTAATATACACTAATACAAGAATAAACTATTTTGTATACTGACAACTGTAAACCTATTTTTTGTTCCACCCTGTACTTGTATGTATATGTATGTTGTTTTTTAAATTATCTGCTTCTAATTTGAGTAAACAATCAGGCATTTGACTTTTTTTTTAGCTGAGCTGAAATCTTATAAGTGATCCTTTCAATTGCCTATGGACACTGACTGAGCATTTTTGGTACTTAGTGCAACAGCATAGACTAGTGGTAGGAAGGAAGACTGTAACTAGGAGGCCTGGACACTACTTTTTCTCATCTCCAGGTCCTATGTCAGTTACAGGCTACAATTAGAACAAAACGATCTATGGCTATAGAAACAGACCATTTGACAAAACAAAAGTAGTTTAAGGGATATATTTTAATAACATAACACCTGTTTACTACTGACTAGGATATTTGAAAAAAAATTTTTTTAACTACTGATGTAAGTAGCTTAATAGCCATGATCACATACTCAAAAAATACTTTAAAAGGTATTTTTTTTTTCCTCCAAATGAAAACTTTAGCTATCTCAGAGAAGTCGTATCCTGAGTTCTGAATCCTGCAAAGATTCCCCCCCCTTGAAAGAGTTTACTAATCCCTTCATCCCATGTGCTTTAAAATTTCTATTAGTTTTTAGTTTGTACTATGGGGGAAATTGGTGTCATTTCCTTACACTAAATTTCCTTACCTGGATAGTGTTTTTTTTTATATATAAATCACCAAACATTTCTGTGCATTACAGACACTACAGGGGAAAACAAAATTAACTGAGATTCAGGTCCTGAATTTAGAATTTGATAATCAAACATGTATACAATTATACAATATGTACAAAAGAAATAAGTGCTATTTTATCAGCCTAAAGAGCCATGGAAGCACAGAGGATAAAGGGATTAATAAACTTTTTCCGGGTGGGGGATCTTTGCAGGATTTAGTACTCAGGATATTGCCCAGCACAGAGTGGATATTCAATAAACATTTGATAAATGAATGATAGCTAAAGACATTTCCCCAAACTTTTTGGTTTAAAACAACTATTTGATTATTTCTCACTAGAGGCCTGGAGCACAAAATCGTGCACAGATGAGGTCCCTAGGCCAGGCCGGCAATCAAAGCGTGAGCGTCTGGCATAGAAGGGCAGATCCCAGCTGACCCCCAGACCCTCATGTGCCCCCCTCTGCCTGAGTCATTGGCTCCCGCCTATCTCCTTCAGTGCCTGGGATCTGAGCGGCAGGCCCTCTCCTTGCTGCCACCACTGGTCACTGTCTGCAGGGCAATCGGCAGGGCAATCGGGCCCCACACGCACCCACCTTGGCCTGGTGCCACCCACTCACCTGCTCCACCACCCCATCATGGTCCCACTCTTGTTGGGGCCCACAGGGGCCAGCAGTACCTCCACTGCTGCCCGCTACCAGCACCACGTCACAGACGCCCGCCATGGTCTGTGCCGCCCCCTGGTGGTCAGTGCATGTCATAGCAAGTGGCCAAACTCTGGGTTGAGGAGACAATTTGCATATTAGGCTTTTATTATATAGGACTAGAGGCCTGATGCATGAAATTTGTGTAAGAGTAGGCCTTCCTTCCCCCAGCTGCCGGCACTGGCTTCCCTCTGGCACCCAGGACCTGGGCTTCCCTCCAGGACCCAGGCTTCCCTCACAGCCTCAGTCCAGAAGGTCGCCCGGAAGGACATCTGGACTAATTAGCATATTATGCTTTTATTATTATAGATGGTGTCTGTAGGTTGGAATTAAGAAGGGGTTCAGCTGGGTGGTTGTGGCTCAGGGTCTCTCTTGGGATTGTAGTTAGATGGTGGTTAGAACTAGTACTAGACCTAGAAAAATGGGAGTCCCAAGAAGACTGTCAGAGCTGTCAGAGCTGCCTAGACATATCTCTCTCTTCTTGTAGTCTCACAACCTCAATATGGTTTCTACTTCGGGTGGGTTTAGGCTTTCTCACAGCATGATGGCCTCTGTGCCTTGAGCTTTGTGCAAACTTTCAAGAACAAGCATTTTAGTTAACAAAGCAGAAACTTCATGACCTTTAATGACCTAGCCATAAAAGTCAATAGCTTTACATCTGCCATACCTTGTTAGTCCAAGTAGTCACAAAGTCAGCCCCTTTTTAAGAGAGGGCCCATGGATCTCATCTTTTGATGGGGTAGTGTCAAAGTCACATATGGGAGGGAAGGATTGTGGTTACCTGGAAAAAAATTCACCACAGTGAATTCAAGTTTTTAAGACATGTAATATTCTAACATAACAGTCCCTTTCCCTTTATTTTATAAAGAAATATGTCATGAAATCTGAAAAAAGAATTAGAAGTGAATTTGGAATCAGAAGGTAGTAAAAATTATTTATGAGCCTTACTTTCTACTCAGTTTTATATAGTGACTTTATATCTTTTAATGTGTAAAGTCCTCATTTAGGCTATCAGATAGTGTGCTTATATCTATAAGATAGTGTAAATAAAACAACCTGTCTAATTAAGTCATACCATGACAAAAAAATTAATCTATCACATCAAGTGTTTGACATCATATAACAAAAAACAAACTGAAACAAAGAAACACACACACACACACACACACACACACACACGTGAACCAAGACAAAAAATTACCACATGTATAAATTACTTTTCACTTGTCAACAAGTTGCATTAATATGGCATAGAAGATAAAGTCTTATTTGACAAAGAATACATCTCAAATTTGATTTTTTGTAGAGTGATGATGAGGATTACAACTAAATGGGTTTTGTTTTACTTCACATGCAAGAATCTCTTGATTCCAAGAGCTTTGTGAGATACATAAAATATTTCAGTCCAATACGGTATCACTTGGTACATATCTCATCTCTTTCCCTTTGTATACCAAGAGAGCAAGAGAGTAGAAACATTGAAAGTCAATAGTATAAAACTGTCACACTGCTAATGACTGAAAGAAAGCATAGTGGTAATTGTCTTCTCATCATGTGATCATGAAAGCCATTTCATGGAAAATGTGAAAGAATAGATATTTTAGTAATGTCTTCTGATTTCTGACGCTACAGTTCACAGAGGAAAATGTCAAGTGCGATATGTTTTTTAAACAAGAAAGATAAGAGCATATTTTCAAAGTGGAATCCATGATACTCTTTGGATTATAAACATTTGACTACTTTTAATATTTTCTTTTAAAAAATTAAGTATCATACTTAAAACTTAAAGGTTTTTGTAACTTATGATGATTTGATTAGAGCTTAGAATAGGGAAGAAGTCCTAAAAGGAAATATTTTGTTCCAAGTTTACATTTATTATTATAGCTACGGGGAAGAAAGCTTATTAAAGGAAATATTCTGAAAATAGCATCTGATGTAGACACAGCTGATAAATAAAACAAATTTTTATTTAATTATCAAAATATTTAAATATGCACTAGTGTTGACATAATATTGCTAGTGGAGTCTGAAGGTTGTTTGTTGTTGAGAAACTGGGTGCTGGTTTTATTTTCAAGAGTTTGTGTGTTTTTTTGTTATAAATATCTCATAGCATCACAAAAAAATAATAGCTCAGCATCTATGTCTTTGGCTGCAAATACCTTTTCAGCTCATTCATCTCCTTCATGTGTTCTGAGCTGCTACATTCAGACCTGGGGAAAAATATTTTTTTTCTTTTCCTTCAGTATTTCTTGCTTTGTTTTAGCTACCTCAATAACTCTTCCCTTTGTTCTACTTTAGAAGGCATGGCCATTAAAGACGTTTACAACTTGTATTTTCTGTCTAAGGCTCAGAAAAGTTTCTCAGCATTTTCTCAGAGGCACATGGGTAACTTTATCACTTATGAAATTCAGGCGTAAAGTCCATATTTTAGCTAAAAATAAGTATCTGATTTCTTTCCTGCGGGTTCAACAACATTCTAGGTAACAAGGCTGGGTATAGAGAATTGTGTAAAATATAATTAAAATATTTGTTCTGGCTCATTTTATCGGAACTATTTTTCTTTGTCCCTTTAAGAAATATTAAGTGCTTTGATTTTCTATAGTAAAAAATCAACCTTTTAAATATTAAAACTACTAATTATAACAAAACGACAGAAAAAAAAACCAAGGTGCAATCTACAAGGAAACCCATCCTGCCAGCACTCCCTCCCCCCTACCATATATCCCACCCCCATGCACACCTGATTAGGTTGGGGAGGTAGCACAGGCACTTCTCTGCATAGTCCTCACAGGACGCGCTGGCACGCGTGGCCAGTGCCTCCTTTGCACAGAACAGCCCTTGTGGGCCGTCAGCTTGACCGTGACCCTTTAGCGCACCTTGGGTAGTGTGAACACCTTGAACTGCTACTCAGATGCAATGAGCAGGGAGTAGCCATCCTGCTTGTCAGGTACCTCCTCCAAGTCTCGCGAGACCCCATAGGGCTCAGGCGCGCAGCTGGTAGTCGAGCACGTGCAATCCCGCGAGGGGGCGGGTGCACATGCGCGCACGGGGCGGGGTGGGGTGCACGTGCCTGCACCGGAGGCGCGCTGCGCGTCAGCCACACATCCTTGCCCTCTGACCAATCTGGCTGCTTCTTGCCTCCCTCACCTCCGGAACGTAGGCGAGCAATGGAGCCCAAGTGTGTGCCACATGGTGGGTCCGAGGTGGGCCATTTCTTGAAGAAATGAGTCAGCGAAGTAGAGGCAGCGCAGGTCTCCTGAGAAGGAGTTGTAGGCCCAGTGAGGTCGAAGCTGCAGCGCCGCCCCCCGGCATTATCCCCATGTCGTAGGGGCCGACCTGCGCCTGCAGCTGCGCATTGGCCTCCTGCACTTTGCTGTGGGCATCAGCAACCGGCTTCTTGCTCAAGACTTGGCTTTTGCGGATGCGCGAGAAAGACTGTTGCGGAGATTCCTTGAATGGCTATCCAGGCGAGCGGCTCCTGCGAGGCTGGGAAGTCCTTGGGGGGAAAGGCGCAGTTGGTCAACACAGGGCTCTTGCGTTGGTAATAGAAGAGGCCAAAGCTGTGACTGGTGCCAAAGGCCATGAGGCTCCGCCCAGCGTGGAGCATGCGGTCAGGGACAGCGGCTGGCGGTAGGCACTGAACCAGCCTTGTGCAGGGGCTCGGGGCCCTTACCTGTGATGCCCTCGCGGTCCCGGAGGACATCCATGCTGGCCACGCTGACGCCTGCGCAGAGGCACGTTGCTCAGTTCAGGCACCAGCAAAGCACCTGGACTATAGTGCAGGCCGCCACCAACCAACTGCGCTGTGTACTTGCAGAGAATCGCCCCTGTAGACGTCGAAGTGGCCCGCCATGCATAAGGGCGGCCAGTCGTCCTCAGTGGCTTGGGCTAGGCTGTTGGCCTGCTCGCAGTCGGTCTGGAAGAGGCCAGCTGTGCTTAGCTTGGAGAGCAGCTGCAGCATCGAGTGGAGGCATTGCAGAACCGCACAGAGCTGTCCTCATGGTTGGTCAGCAGCAGCCCTCACTGCGATGGCTCCTAGGCCACGTTCTGGCCTAGTGCTGAGCCAGCTGGAGGCTGGCTGGAGTCTCTTCTGCTCGCCAGCGCTCACCAAACAGCACTACATCCTGGCAGGGACGTGGGCCGAGCAGGTAATAGAGAATGATTATCGTGTCTTAATGCTGAACACATACAGAAGAGTAGTTTTTCTAGCTCATGACCATATCATTTCTCAATACATGACTAAATAGTCACATCAATACATGCTGGACACTCGGTGAGCAGTTGAACATACTCTTTATTTGAAACAGAAGCTAGGTATAAAGAAAGTTGGAGTCATCAGAGCATTAAAGATACTATCTGTGCTTTGAGACATCTCTTAGTTCTTACCAACAATATTGTTATATCAATATTGTAATTTCTTAGTCATTCGCTCATTAAATTAGTGGTTGAGCAGGTGTAGCTAAAATGTCTTAAGTCACTTCCACCTTAATTTGAGAGAAGAGTTTTACAAATCATTGAAATTTAATTTTAGAATCTCATTCGGTAAGCTGGGGAAAAAATAAAGGAAAGCAAACTGGAGTTTTTGGTTTTGCTATTACATCTGGAAGTACAATTAAGGCTTTTACAATCAAAGAAAAGAGATAAGCACAGAAGAAAATTAGGATATTTTAAACATTCAGTAACATAAAAGGTTTTATATATGTTTTCAAACTCCTCAGAATCTCTGGAAAGGAGAGGGATTGCTATTTGCATTTTATACAAAAGTAAGTATTATTAAAGAATATATATATAATGATAATATATATTTTAAATGTGAATATATATAGTATATGTATATACATATATGCATACACACACACACATACACACAATGAGAACAACTTCGCTTTCCCAGTTTTCAAATTTTCTCTTCCTCATTAAGAGTTTCCTGAAGGTTGTTTTTCATGTAAGCATCCTAGAATGTTGTTTCCCACCTTATTTATCATTTAATTGTCATTTTTATTTGTTTTAACTGGGTAATGTTAAGAGATTGATGGTCCAATACATAAACTGACCAGAGGGGCTAGGGGTGACACAGTGATGCTCACAATGAAACCCTCCTTAATGACATTTTCTTTCTGAATGCAGCCTGCCAAAAGCTTTTATTGAACCAAGATGATATCACCAAATAGAGCTTAAATCCCTACCCCTGCACCCCCACTCCTCTAAGGACAACACAGGTATAAAAATCCTATATTTTGATAGCTGTCTTTTACTTAGGACCCTAGACCTTGCCACTAACCTCACTGTTGAATAAGTGAAAGTACATCCGCTTTCTAAAAGAGCTCCCACTGAATTATGAATGTACGCTATAATTTCTTATTGCAATAATCCATAAACATTAGCATTGCTCCCAAACTATGTTGATATGGAAAATAAATCACGAGTCACACAATAATTGCTCCAAAGCCATGTCTGTCCTTCATATGAACAATTTTCAGAAATTATGCAGATTCATGAGTAACACCGATACTCTCACTGAAAATAGGCTGACATTCTGGATTCAGTAATTTTCAAGGGCATAGCCTAAGGAATACTTTATCAAACAGGAGTTTTAAAAGTTTATCTTTTAAGATCTCTACTCATTCCTGTCAGATTTCCTTTTGCATAGGTGCCTTTTTGATGGCCAAGATCAACATTAAGAAACATATTAACTGGTAGATAGATGACAACATCTGTTTTAGTTTTAGTTGTGTGTGTTTTTTAAGCAACAAAACAGCCCAAGGTTTTCTTGGTAACTTACTTTTGGTATCGGTATCATTCCATTTTCTCCATGCTGTCCTTTTGAAGTACATTTTAATCTTCCTTTCAATATAGTAAACACTCTTCTAGAAAATGCCTATTTTAGTTCCTTTGATTTGTAATGCAAAGCTTTAGCAATACATCTCAACATATTATTTGTTTTTATCACTGAACCTTTATGTTACTATGAGATCTCAAAAGTTTGCTTTTTAGGATAACTAGACTATCAGGTTTCTACTTAGGACCCTTTGCCCTCTGCCTGGGATAACTTACATATTATTTAAATTTTCTTCATTTTATTATTTTGGGGAGTGTCATGAGATCATTCTAGGTTCCAAAACGTCTACATATTTAGTGCATTAAGAAAAAATAGTGCATTTCCAACTAGGGCCTCAGGATGAGTAAGAGACAGGGCAGTGGAAGAATCGATGTCTGGTGTTAGCAGTGGTAATTGGGGAATGGATAGGCAATGTTGTCAAAGGACATCTCATATAACAGCAAGACCAATGATAACTTTAAAGAAACTTTTACATGGATGTTGCTCTGAATGCTTCTTCATTCATTTCCCATAAGTTCATATCAAGTCCAGCAGCAGAAGGGATTTGATTTTCTTGGGGAGGCAATCCATCATGAATTGTCAGAATAGGTGCCAGGTAATGGTGGAGTTTGGAATCTACTATTGCAAGGATGACATCATTTGGTTACTTCCTTCTGTTAGTGGTTCTCAACCTTCCTAATGCCGCGACCCTTTAATACAGTTCCTCATGTTGTGGTGACACCAAACCATAAAATTATTTTCGTTGCTACTTCATAACTGTAATTTTCCTACTGTTATGAATTGTAATGTAAATATCTGATATGCAGGATGTATTTTCATTGTTATAAATTGAACATAATTAAAGCATAGTGATTAACCACAAAAACAATATGTAATTATATATGTGTTTTCTGATGGTCTTAGGCGTCTCCTGTGAAAGGGTCTTTTGACCCCCAAAAGGGTCGTGACCCACAGGTTGGCAACCCACAGGTTGAGAACCGTTGTTCTAAGTAATCCATTAGGCAATGCATCTTACACATCTCCCATTAACAGAGGTAGTCTTAAAGAAAATAATTGTGGGAGTAACTGTGTTGTACTAATTGACAGGTGTTTTGACCACTAAATCACTTTTAAATTCTTAAGATGATATATTTACATGTGTGTATCTGTACCTGTCCTCAATGCTGTGCTGCCTGCTAATTTAGTTCAATCTACAATGTCAGAAATGATTCCTTTCATCCCAAGATCCCAGTCATTACCGTGAATAAATAAAAAGCAGAGATCTATCTTACTGGTCACTTCTTTCAATATTGAAATAATCCTATTTACTGGCACCATTGTGGCCATGGCCATACCTGACCCTTCACCCAATTTTCAGGCTCCTTTGCCAACTGACTGCCTATTGTGTTTCTGTACTTGAAGCATTCGCTTTCTTTGTTGAAATGTTTCCTGACAATTTAAGTGTAATATTAAATGTTCATACAGTTCCTCAGATATCCCTCCTTTGTGCCAATTATCTATCTTGATTTAGTCTTTTATGTCTATTTTTCGTTCCTTACACAGCCTCTCTTCTTCAGCAACAGAATATGTGCAGCACCAGCTCGTGTCCTGCTGCAAATCCTCTCCCTAGTCTGTCAAGGTGCAAGCTTAGTGCTAGACTTTCCCTTTCTCATTCTGCTTAGAAATTCTGTGACATCCATTGCCTGTTATTTCCAGAAGATCCCCAATAAATATTTCCTGAATTAAAATATGTATTTCATTAAACTCCTTTCATTAAGCTCCTTGGGGACATGGACTGTGCCTTAATGCAACCTGCAGTTTATATACATTTAGAACGGTCAGACTTATGAATTGTCCAAACTCTTTGCAAGCCCTCCATTTCAGATAGTAGTTCCTCTCAGGGACTCAGCTATTTCCCTACTATAGCACTATCCAATTTCTGATTTCTGTAGGTTTTCCTATGTGTGTCTTATGGGTAAAAAAAAATTGTCCAGTCTGATTCTTTGTAGGAATAACTGAAAGGGCAATAATGGGGCATTTCTTAGTTTTTAAAAAATGGAAGGGGAGGCTCTTAATTGTATGGGGAAATTTAATTAGGTTTAAACTAATTAAATTCATTTTTATATTAACACATTCACAAATATTATTGCATCTAGTTAGGTTTCATTCTTCTAGCTTTACTGAACAATATTCAGTAGTAGTTTTAGATTACAATAAGTTCATTATGAAGATAAGGTGGAATTAGTGTAGGAAGCTCAGCTGGTTGAAGGGGTCTGTACTTTAATTACTGCAGAGGGTGTGCATATTAATTACAACACAAGTGATATTTACTGTACCTCAGGAACATATGACAGGGTAAAGATACTGACAGCACCAGCTAATAAACTCAGTATGATAATGAGGAGAAAAGACCATAAAAATAGAAGGAAATAAAATTATTCATAAAGTATATTGATCCCAAAGTAAAGACATTAAGCTCTGATGAAGGGCAACAAAAGGGAAGCTCCTCACTTTATCAAACAAATAACCAAAGTAGAGAAATGTTAGCAGGGAGACAGATTGTCATTATACTGGTCACATGATCACACTCCAGAGAGTACACAGGAGCCATAAAATGGGAGATTTTTAATAAATCAGCAGAAAGCCATACTGTCACCTACAGGAACTGAGGTCACAGTGGCTAAGGACAGCTCCTTGGAGTAGAGAAGTCAGATATGCTGCAGTGAACACTGGAAGGAGCCGAATGAATACTAAATTTGGTTAAGAGCCACTGCCCCCTCTGGAAAAGCAAGGGAGCATCTAAGAGTGCTGTGAGAATGGTTTGCAGCAGCATCCCAGAAGCCATCTCCCATCTTTCCCTGTGGTTTGAAGTCACCAGCTATGGGGAACAAGTGGGAATCGGTTGCATAATTTTTCCCACGAATGCTCAGTGATCCTGTCTAAATCTATATGGCTCAGAGGAAAGTTCAAATTTTGGCCTACAGTGATTAAATCTGAGGTTTTGTTTGTTTTGTTTTTACATGGGCCTTTCAAAGCAATGGCCTTTTTTTTTTTTTTTTTACAATTATTTAATCAACTACTAACATTTATACAACCTTATTTTAGGAAAAAGAACAGCTGAAATGCTAATTTGTTATTTTACATAAAATAATTAATGTAGTCATGTTATTGTTAATTGTTACTTTGGACTTTATTGGCCAAAATCTGAAACAAATTGCGCTCATAGTTGACTTATCATGGATAGAAAGTATATTAGTTACCTATTTACTTTAACACATGGAGTAATGGTGTTGATCGTACTCTTGGAATTGATTTAAGTTCATTTTCTGAAGAAAATATTTTTTTGGGTGTATATAGGAATAGTTATTTTAATACAGTATAGGGAATATGTGATATATATTCATGTAGTGAACTTGAATCTACTAGTATATATAATAGAATATGCAGTTCTGGTTAAAATGTTTCAAAATAATAGTGAACCCAGAGAAAATGAAGAGAAGGGCATTCCTAGTACAGTGCATAATCTGGGCCTGCAACTGTATGTGTTGTCTTGAGAAAGAAAACAAAAGTCATCCTTTTGGTTGAAATCTATAAAATCATAATCAAAAGGATTAGACATCAATCTATAGAATGAAATTATGGGAAAATTTCACTTTGCAACTTGGGCAAGACAAAGAAAAGCCAATTCACTCAGATCTGAAGGATTTTAGTTTATTCATCCTGGAGCATAAGTGAAGATATCCCCTGACACCTTCATGAAGTAGGGTAGGGGTGCCATCCCTTGTTTCCTATTTCTCCCTTTGGCCTATTTCAGGGCCTTTCTCTATCATTAATATTCTAATATTTTTATGCTAGCCTTTCTTTCCTTTTGTGGTGCGGTTGAGAGGCTATTTCAATCACATTATGGTGAACTATATCCAGGATTCTTGTTAGCTTAAGAGAACAATGCTTCATGTTCTTTATATAACATGACTATTCATGAAGTAGTTATGTATGAGCAGAAGGATCCACTTGAAATTACTCATATATATCAAATAGCTATTAACATGACCTGCATGAAAGGCCAAGCATAATTAGAACATGGGAGAAAGAGGTGGTAATTCAAGTTTTATAATTGTTATTGTTATGAACTGGGTTATTTTCACCACTATATGTGTGATATTACGATGCTAAGATAGGAAGGCTGTTGGACTGTATAGTACCTGGGAAATAGTGTTTGATCAGTATTTATCAAATGAAGGAATACACAAATGATTGAATGATTGAGGGAATCTACCTCAGGTGTTGTTTCATCAGTCCTTGAAAATTACTGGTGGTGTTTCTGTTGTTCCTCATAAACTGGGTACTGTCTATATAACACTTATGTTTGGCTTTTTTGTGCTAGTATTTATTAATAACAATATCTCTGTCATCACCTGAGATGTAAAAACTGGGCAGAGAGGATTACCACTGTCAAGGGGCTAAGCCCTTGAACTGTATTTAGATGTAAAGGATATAGATGATAATGGGAGATTGATGGATACAATTGTGTTGAAATATGGAATATAAAGTCCTCTGCAGTTTACCCCTTGGGAGGTTCAAGTAGTTTTATAATAAATATAAATAGCTTTAGCAGACTTTCAATTATCAAGATGTTGATGTATGGTTTTTGTCCAAAATATTCTGACACTGGAAACAAAAGGGTAGTTTAGGTGCATATGAATCACATGGACAAGCTCCTCTGGAACAGATGGGAAATTTCAAGCCTCTGACCCCTATTAATTAGGATTTAGGCTAGACTATTTGTTGGTAGTGAAGGATCAGAACAAAATAGAGGCAAAATAGAGGGGAAATTTATTTAAAATTTAGTCAAGTATAATTGTGATTTTCTATGTATTTTATGGATTCCTGATAGAAATTGACTTCTCTTTAGCAAGGTTTTATGTTTTCCCCCTTAGTGTTGTTTTCCCCTGAACCCTCTCGCAAAGTTCCCGCTGCCCTTGTGCCATTTCATTTGCCCTTAGTGTCTTCTCTTTCCTCATGAGAAGCTTCAGCAATCCATAGTTGATTGTTCAGCATTACTTTTTATCCTACCCCGATCTAATTTGGTTTTGATACTTATTTCTGAAGACTTTCTCTTTTCCATGTTGTCACATTAATGGCTAAATTTTGACCTTGACATTCTAGGACTGCTCTTTAGAAAAAGAGTTGAATTTTTGAGAAACTAGTTTGGGGGCATCTATCGATGTCTGAAAAAGGAGAGCACTTCTTAGCTTTCTTTCTTTACTTCTTCTGTGAATAATGAGATAAAGAATATTTGATGCAAATTTGAAATAGACATGGAGTCTGATGTTCAACATGTTTGTAGAAAGCAGAGGATTTAGAAACTAAATCAGTGAGACAAAATGGATTGTATCACCTAAAGATTGGGGTAACTAGTCTACATCATCAAGTTAAGGAAATCATTATTTTTACATATGAGATAAGTGTATGGACAATCTTGCCACACTATTTTGGTTGAAATTAAATATTTAAGTTTAAACAAAATAAATTACCTTTAAAAATTACAGGCCCTGGTTAGTTGGTTGGAGCATTGTCTCATATACCAAAAAGGTGTGCATTCGATTCCCAGTCTGGGAATTTTCAGGAGGCAACCAATCGATGTCTCTCTCTCTCACATTGATGTTTATCTCTCTTGCTCTCAAAATCAATAAACATATCCTCAGATGAGAAAAAAACCAAAAAATAAAAATCTGATAATTACATTTGACTGAATATGCTCTGTAATCTCTGCAGTTACAGAGTCACAAAATTCTTCTGTTTCCACTACAGAGAAAATCTTAATCTTCATTGCAGTGAAGCACAATTTACAGAATGTCCCCAAAGCCTTTGAACCTCAGTGCAGAGTTTAATTCCTTTAAGCACCTCAGGCTCCAAGTAATTTTAGAGATAAACATTTTAGAAGGTTAAGTTTCAGTTATAAACAAATTTGTTTGTGTGTGTTGATAATTAGAAAAAAAGTATTTTGTGAAAAGCTAAGGAAGATTAAATAGATAATTAAAAAGTGCAACATTTTCATCAATAAAAGAGATGGATATGATTATTATTGCCATTCTAGTTCTTGGACCTTGTAAAATCTTCATGAAATGCCCTCCCCTTTTTTCCCCTTAAGATTGTGTTGTATATTCATTACTATAACGTGGGAGTCATAGTTAGGTTTCCTGTTAGTCTTAGGTATATAGCTCCAAAGAGTGTTTTAAAATAATAATTCATTGAGAAACCTCAAAAGTGCCTCATTGAATAATATTAATAGAAATAAAGGAACAGAAAAGGCAGCCTCTGTTAGAAAATTTCCTGATCTCTTGGAAATCGCCAGATTGATCATTATCACTAGGAACTATTGAGACTAGTGAAGGTGCCGTGCTTGTTATTTGATTTAACAATAGCAAGTACCAAAACAAAAATGCTTGATTTTATTTGGGAAAGAGCATTTTTTCAGTTACCTTTTCTGAAACAATCCCCACCCTCTGTTCCATCATTTCTGTTCAATTAGTCATTACCTACTGCTGCCTGTGATTTGTTGGCAGTTTCTAACTGCAATCTGTTGCTCTGTGACAGATCAATTCTTTCAGTCCACAGACTCAGTCCTGAATTCAGCCAAAACTGTGTGTGTGTGTGTGTGTGTGTGTGTGTGTGTGTGTGTGTGTGTATCTGAGTGACATTGCTCTGGCTAATGTGGCAGACCATTCTTTTGAAAGGGTGCTCTTGTAGACACTATTAAGGAACCCTGCATGTAGGTAAAGGGATTGAACAACATTGATTGACCCACCCCCATGCAGAACAGCTTTATTGCAGAACAGATTCAGAGGCCACATGTGTAGACTCTAGAATTGGAAGTATGTTCACTTACTATCGTCACTTTAAGGAGAAAATTTCAGAGGAATATTTTAGTTAGAGGAGTGCTTCTGAGCCTACTGGAGAGAATTTGTAGAAATCGTGTTGTTTATACCCACACACATATAGATGTATACACACACCATGAGTTTAAGTAATCCCAGTAAGATTTATATTGCTAGGGTTTTTCAGCAAAAGAAATTATAGTTTTGTTGCAATCAATTTAACAGTCAGATCTTTGCTGTAGCAAAATATATGCTTCATAACCCTTCAAAATTTACGCAGTTTGCACATATAGATATATGCTGTATATATTTTGAAGTGATACGTATGTTGAAATTTTTCCTCACTTAAAACCATGCTGCATAATTGATTGGAAGAGTTACTCTCGTCACAGTCTATTTTTACAGCAGAGCAGAGGCTGTTTGAGATGCTTGTGGTATTTTTTCCCCTTAAATGTTTTATTCTATTGCAAGAAAAGGAAAAACTAGTCATTATATAGCAAGATACTATTCATTGTTGATTTGTTCAGAACAATGCTGAATTAAGTAACATTACTGTGTGGCAAGATAAATATGTAAAAAACAATCTCTCTATTAGCTTTTGTCCCTGTTGCCTGTTGTTGGACTCAGTGGGACCCTCTTTGGGATACACACACACACACACACACACACACTCATTGACATATTAAAAATGTATAGTTCCTTGAGTTTGCTAACCTAGGAATAGTTGCTTCTCAACATTTCTGTACATATAATAGGGTCATCTCAATTGCAAGTCCAGGACCACAAGAGCTGCCAAATTAAGGAAATTGGTAGACTTTCGAAGAAAACACTCCTATGGAACCCAAAGGCAGATGTTTCACTGTATGTTATATATTGGTGGAACACCTTCAATTTGTCAACAGCATTTTCTTAAAGTATAAACTAGCTACTGTCTTGGTTCCTTTTTCCATTTAGAGTTCTTTGGCTCCTGGAAAACTACCAGTTTTCCTTACTCTAAAAATAAGACAGGGTAGTCATTCACAAGAAGTTACTCTAACCACTTGAAAAATACTTAACAAAAGTTTCTCAAGCTCAATTTGGGAGGATGCTATAGATAATATGGTCATTATGCAACTCTACAAATAAATCCATGGCAGCTGAAGCAAAATTTATTTATTTATTTAATTTTTTTATTGTTGAAAGTATTACATATGTCCCCCCTTTTCCCCCATTGACCCCCTTCAGCCTGCCCCTGCTCCCATTCCAGCCCTTCAGCACCCTATTGTCTGTGTCCATGGGTTATGCATATATGCATACAAGGTCTTTAGTTGATTACCTCCCACCCCCCACCCTCTCCCACTTTCCCTAATGAGATTCCACACTCTTTCCATGCTGAAGCAGAATTTAAATGGTAAACCAATATAGGCATACCTCATTTTATTGTGCTTTGCTTTATTGTACTTCAAAGAGCTTGTATTTTTTACAAATTGAAGGTAAGACCCTCCACCAGCAAAAAGATTATGACTGCCTTTATTGCAGTGGTCTGAACCCGTACCTGTAATCTCTCTGAGTTATGTCTGTATACACAAGCCTATAGGACAGTGATGGCGAACCTATGACACGCGTGTCAGAGGTGACACACGAACTCATTTTTTTGGTTGATTTTTTTTGTTAAATGGCATTTAAATATATAAAATAAATATCAAAAATATAAATCTTTGTTTTACTATGGTTGCAAATATCAAAACATTTCTATATGTGACACGGCACCAGAGTTAAGTTAGGGTTTTTCAAAATGCTGGCACGCCGAGCTCAAAAGGTTCGCCATCACTGCTATAGGAGCTAGTAAATTGCATAGGTAGGATCAGGTTGCAAAATGCTTTATTTTTAGTCTAATTGCTCTTTTTACCAAATCCTTTTATAAGGAAAAGGGAAAGTTCTTAAACAAAAATATGTGGAAATTGAGGACTGAAAATATTACTTTAACCAAAGGACATAGAAAGGCAGTTCTGATATACTTCATTTTACATGATCACTTCATTTGCAATCATTTAGGATAATCATTTTCCAAAATTATAAATTTCCTTTACAATTAAATTTTTAAATAATTTTATACTTTTTATAGAATTAAGGCTAGAAAAATTTTTAAGTGAATACATTAATTCATTGGAACATTACATAAGATTAAAGTCTACTTTGAATGTGCTTTTACTGTACATAGACTAAAGACTTTGTAAAATTATTTGGATTTTATGAGATCAGCATAAATAGCAGAAAATACACATAAACTAATTCAAACATATTCCTTTGTCCTGGTAAATTACTATATATGCCTCTAGCTCCCTCATATGTGAGGTTCTGTAAAAGGAGATTTTTTTTGCCCTCCCAGTGTGTTTTATTCACCATTTAAAAACACATTTGAAATATATTTCAATTGTGTGAGAAGTGATATAAATACATTTGGTGATTAATATTTATTTGATCAACTGTGAGTGCAACAATATGACTTCTAATTTGAAACTACACAAGCTTCCTTTTCAGCAATCCTGCCTTTCATTTGCTATAACACAGGCTGATCTTGGAAAGAGAATTTGTTAGGTATACTTTTCCCTACTCTTTTTCCAACTTGAACTGTTGAAACAGGAGAACAGGCTAGTGGGCATATAGCTCTATTTCCAGGTGTGCCATATTGAAATGTGTAAAATGTGTGAGGGAATTGGGAAATTCTTATACTCTAGGCCTGTAGGTGATTCCTGAGAGCTTGGCCTATTGAAATGTGTACCCTGCAAAATATATATATATAATCTGCAGTATATAAACATGCTTACAGATACTTTCTATAAAAATGGTGGAGTAGCTGTCAGGATGACATCTCCCAATGTTAAATAATGATCCTGCTCTTTTTTGTATTATTATTCCTATTGTTTTATTTCTATTCCCTGTCCTAGTGGTGCCTTTTGTGGCACTTCAGCTGTGATGAGATGGGCGGGTGAGCAGCTTCCTCCAGAATTGACGCCAGCTGGTTCGGAAGACTGGCAAGCCCTCAACTCTCCTCTATCCACCACGTTAGAGATTGACTTTATTATCTGCTGTAGCTCCATGCCATTCCCAGTCTCCAATGGCTCAGAATGCAGGCATATAACACAGCCCTATTCACCATCACACTTATGTTGATTTATTCCTAACTTCAGGAATTGCCTTTTAAAAACAACTACCAAAAAGTGAGGGTCATCCACTTCTAATGCTGGAAACCCTGTGATAATCTGTTCCATGCATTCAAATGAAAATATGACTTCTTGGCAGAGAATAGCATTATAATGTAAAATCCCATATGCTGTTATACAGTATGTTGCAATCTGTTTTACGGTTGCCTCTATTCTAACGAGTGAATACTGCCAATAAAGCAATTGAAGATAACACTAATTGCTTATTTCTGTGATCCATAATTTTTATGGCGGCCTTATAGCTCTTTAGTCAAATAGATGCTTTTTTGGCCTTTAAGATCTAGAACTCATGTATGGTAGCAATTGAAAGTTGTATATGCTAGCCTGAGAGGCTTTTCTGTACTTGATAAATTGGATGCAGCAGAAAAATAATGGAAATATATGAAAGAAAATAAAAATCTTAAATTGGCTCTAACAGATAAACTCTAGATTTTATCAATACTTAGGTAACTTCAAATAAATGCATAAACATCTGGCTGTGTATGAGACTCCATTAGGCTGTTAGGGTTTCTTTGGCTTTGTGCATTTTTGGAGCCTATTGAAAGCAAAGGTGACCATGGAAGACATGGGGGTATGTGAGCACAGTTAGTTGGAGATGAGGGCCTACATTTGACTCTGGCTTTGCCACATATTGACAATATTATATGTGATCTTGAGTCAGGGATTCAACTTTTATGAGTTTAGGTTCCTCTCAGAAATGCTGTGATGACACTTTGCTAACTGTAAAGTAACTAGACCCTTGTTAGTGTTTGTGCTTGATCCCTGTTTGGAGCCATCATGACATGTCTTCTCATGAATAATTTCATACAAACCTCAAATTGTAAATCATTTGTTCAAGAATTTATCTAGTCCTTTGCTACTCAAAGCATAGCCTGTAGACCAGCATCACTGGCATCACATAGGAGCTTGATGAAAATGCAGAGTATCTGGCCCTACCCAAGGCCTGCTGATCAGACTCTTCTTTTATCAAAATCCTTAAGTAATTAGTATGAACACTAAAGATTGAGAAGCTCTGATCTAGTCTTACTTACCTCATAGGTTGAGAAGGTTGAGATTCAGCAAGGTGATGTGATTCACAAGAGGTCACATAGTATATTCAGTGCCCAGAGGAGTGCCTGGGTCTTCTGATCTTTAACCCACAGTCTTCACCTTAAATATGGAAGGTTTACATATATGGTGTGACAGATTTCAGATGAACTGCATAGGCTCAAAAATGGGCAGCATATTTGTAGCTTAAACTAGTGTAAATCAGAAAAGCCATCTGTCTCTGCTTTATTTGGTCTGATAGTGAAAATCAAAGCAAACAATCAATAGGTTGTATTACTGAGCTTAAATTATATATCAAAGGTGTCTGAATACCCATAGATTTCTATTCATGAAGTATGGTAGATATGTTCTCAAATTCTCAAATGGAAGGATTTAGCTATTAAATTAAAAGTGCATGTACAAAGATCACAGGGACCTAGTATTCCATTTTTCTATTCGTTTTAGCTATTATGATCTCTTTGGTAAGAAAAAATAAATGATGCTTAAGTGTAAATACATATTTATCTCTTCTGTTCTAATGAAAATATGCCATGTGCTATGCCCAAATGAGGTGCCAAAGGATTTTACAAAACAATAGCTTAAAAATGCACACAATTCCCCAATGAAATTATATATATATAGTAGGCAAGCAGCTCTGAGAAATAACACTGCATTTGTTTAATTATAATATATACTATTACTATGTTATTGGGCATACTGGCAATGTTTCCTATATTTATTAAGAGCTGTGCACTGTGAACTACATATAAATGATCACATTTAATCTTCACCAAAATTCCATGGGGTGCTATTATTATCCTTATTTTATAAGAAAAAGGGTGAACCCCACATTGAGAGAGGTCAAGAAAAGAACTTGCCCAAGGACACAGTCATCAAGATAAAACAGAGGGAGAAACTCAGGAATGAGGAGTTTAAGTGAGCTTTCCAAATTAATGTTGTGATTTGGGAGTAAGACTTTTGAGTCCTAATTCCTTGAGTTTTGACTTAATTAGATCTCTTCTCAAGATGGGAACTTCTACCATAATTTTGTTCAGGGAGGTTGGATTGCTGGCAACCCATTCTTCCTTTTGTACCATGCACACAGGAGGGTGAAAGAGCACATGCCCTGGACTCCTAGAGGAGTCTATAGCCATGGCAGGAAGGAGACTTAAACTACTCTTTCCATAGTCAGCTGCTGCTTTCCTAATGATGCTGCTTTTCTAAGTTCTTGCTTCAATGGCTCTTACTTTCTGGTGCTGAGGTTGACAACAAGTAAGGTTTGTAGTAAAAAATGCTAACATATTTGCGAATGAAAAGTGCTTACTTTTCATACCTTTCCTAATGGAATCAGCTGCATGGGCATTCACAGAGAAATGGGTATTTAGGAGAGAAGGAGGACACAGGGACCTAAAATGGTTCTAGATACAACTGTAGATACAGCTGTGGGTGTTTTATGACCAACGGTGAGAAGCTAGAGAGAAATGCTTGAGAGGAAAAGGAGCAAGAACAAGAAAGAAAGGACTGGTACTAGTAATGGCAGAGACAGTATAAGTAACAGTAATAATA